>NW_026862271.1:0-551637 GCF_026571515.1 Ruditapes philippinarum | reverse complement strand
TTTTTATTTGGATGTTAGTTTCCTACAGCCCTTAAGCAGAAAGCATGGACAGTGCTGTGGAAGATTTCATTTTTGGTTCACCAAACTGCATGGCAAAGGAGACTTTTATCTATTTATGGAAATGAAATTTGCCTGCTTGATGCCACATATTGCGTTTATAAATGTGATGTGTCTTTATTCTTCATCTGTGTTAGTAACAATGAAGGATATATCACTGTTGGATGCTTTCTGTTGCCTTATGAAACAGTGAAGAACATAAGTCAAGGGTTGCACATACTGAGACACTGGAACCAGGATTGGTCTCCAACAGTTTTTATGACTGATTATGATCAGAAGGAGATATCTGCTATAGAGAACACTTTTCCTGGTAATATTTTCAGAATCTCGTTACTTGTTTGAATCCTAATAATTACAATATTTTAATTTGCTTAAATGTTTTGTTTTTTTCTTACATTTAACATTACATGCCATAACGTCCCGGATGTCCGCAGGCAGTTATTAGTGGTCAAACACCGTGAAAATTACCACTAAATATGAGGTGATGAAATCTACAGGATTCAGCGAATGTTTCAGGTAAACAACATGGCTAATTGTCCTTAGGCCTAAAAAAAAAATTGTTTTGTTCGGGTCACCCGACCCTACCTAATAATATGCGCCGACCCTACTGTTTTTTCGTGTCCAAAAAAAAAAAAAAAAAAAAAAAAAAATCGATGAAAATACCGTATTATTGAGGTACTCAATGAGCAGGGTGAAGGGCAATTCAGGCGAAAATTTCGCTGTGTATATTTCCATTTCGCTCTCCAATTGATCAAAGAGAAGTCAACATCTTTGCGAGTTTAATACGGGATTTGGCGATAATTATAGATTAATTTTTTCCAGATCATCTAAACACGTGCAAATCTTCCCTAATTGATATACACGCGGTGTTTAACCGAAGTAAAGGCGATGTGCAATGGGTTTTTCACGGCTATCACAAAACTGTTAGTCAATTTCATTTGGATGATTTCAGTCCGTTAACATCAATTAAAAATTGTTATGTCGCTCACGTCATGGCTTGGGGTGAAATGCCCAAACCTAGCAGTAAGAAAAAGTTACTGATTCTGATACACCTAATACACGCGAAAATTTAAGAAAGCCAATTCGCAAAAAAGATTTGGTGATATGTGCAAGAGATAGTTAAACATTTCTGGCACAGATGGTTGAGCGAATTCATCATAGAAAGACATGGCACCAGGAAACATGTGACTTGAAAGTGAACAATGTAGTTCTGGTGATTGATGCTGATAAATCCCATGGAGAATGGTCACTTGGAAAAATTGTTGCTTTACATCCAGGTGCTGATAAACATGCACATGTATTAGATGTCCGAATGCATGCATGACAATAGTCATGTGTGAATATGTTGTAAATATAAGAACTATTGCAAGTTCAATCTGTCACTATTTTAGAGATTTTGATTGATAATGATTTGTAAGTTGTTGTATTTTGTAAAAGTAAAAAAAGATGATAGAATGCTTGTTTTGTTACAGATGATGTCTTTGTCCAAGCTGATTGCTGCCAAAATAGCAAAGCCCAACAGTCAACCAGTAAAGGTGACTGTAGTTGAGGTGGGAAGATGCAACAAGTATAAGACGGAAAAGGGGAAAGACAAAGAAATAACAGTGGTGGAGGCATGTGACAGAGAGCATGCCCATAAAGTTAAATGTGTACAATCCTGTCAAAGTTGCCCTGTTGAAGGAGGGAGGATGTGTGATGTTGCTAAATTACATCTTCAAACAGGAACCAGACAGTCAACCAGTGAAGGTGACTGTAGTTGAGGTGGGAAGATGCAACAAGTATAAGACGGAAAAGGGGGAAGACAAAGAATTACAGTGGTGGGGGCATGTGACAGAGAGCATGCCATAAAGTTAAATGTGTATGATCCTGTCAAAGTTGCCCTGTTGAAGGAGGGAGGATGTGTGATGTTGCTAAATTACATCTTCAAACAAGAACCAGACAGAGCCATCACGCTGTAAATTTGGCAAACAGCGCCCCTGCAAGTATAAGGCTGCAAATCAGCAAAACAGTCACAAATTAAATCACTTGTATCCGTTCAAGGAAAAGTCATATACGTAAGTTTTTTGTTTTTTTTTTAATAGAATCTGTTCAGAAATTTGTTTTATTCTTACTTGAAGTAATAGCACAAGCATTCCTTTTATTTGAACTTACAATATGAATGACTTTATTGAATTTCACAAACATACTTTCCTAATTACATGAAAAGTACATTTGATTTGCTCGACAGCAGACATGCTAAATCGAGAAGCATCTTCTAGTTCCGTTCAATTTGAGCCATTTCTGTTTTTGGAATGCCCTCTATAATGGGCAGACGCTTGAAGACAACATGGCGGAAAAAGAAAAAAACATTATGGCTGATGAAGAGAAGTGATTAATTTTGCGAATTATATTTTTGTACATTATGTTTTTTTATATTTGTTGGTATTGATTAAATGATATTGATATAAGAACAGTCTTACTACTTTGAACAACAATGAACTGGAGAATTACATTCTTAATGTTCACAAACTAATACTAACACATAGCTGTAATTCTGATGTCATCCTACACCAAGATATGAGTGACCAACAGAGTGTGCAGAGGAAGGAAGGTCTTCAATTATCAAATCAACAAATGGGTAAAAAAAAAAACAACAGAAATTCATAGAATTAAGTAAGGTGGCAATCATGCTCCTATTTTTGTATGTAAAATATAATGATATTTGATGTTAAAGATGTTTTTTATAAATCTTAAAACACATTTTTGTAAATTTGAAAGTTAACAAGTTTTATGTTTACATTCATTAAATTTTCAAGGGCTTAATTCTTTTTTGTTTGTTTTAATTTGACATTAAGCTGTCAAAAATAAACATGTTTGAAATGTCTGTCAATGTTGGTTCGTTGGTAGACCACATGGTTTCTGCTGATTATCTAAAAAAATATTTATCACAAAATCTTCATGACTTTCTATTACTATTTTGTAATAATCATCAATAAATATTTGTTTTATATTTTTGTAGATACCAAAAAGTGAGACAACATTTCCATGTATCTGATAGAGAGGAGCCAGCAACAGGGCACAGAGATTATGACCACCTCTACAAAGTTAAACCCATCCTTGACCATGTAACAGTGTCATTGCTATTAAATTACAATGTTGGACGAGAGGTAGCAGTGGACGAGGCCATGATTAGATACACTGGCAAACTTTCATTCCATTAATACATGCCAGCTGAGCCCATAAAAAGGAAGAATCAAGGTATGGATGGCCAGTGACTCCAACTCTTCCAGATTTCAGGTGTATCTTGGGCAGAGTGCAGTTGGTGTTGAACACGGACTTGGATTCAACGTTGTCTCTGGTCTCACTGATAATATTCACGGAACTTACCGCCATGTTTACTTTGACAATTGTTTTATTAGCATTCCCTTATTAGAACATTTGTATGAAAACGGATTGTATGGTTGTGGTACAGTTAGGGTCAATAGGAGAGGCTTCCCTGCTGAACTGAACAAGAGCCACCGCCGGGCGGGGGCAACGCTCGACTTTTTACTTTTTCTAAACGCAAACATAGAAAGGTTTGAACATATATTAACGTTTCCTTTTTATAAATTTAGTTGGTCTGTCTTGTCACATTAGTTTTTTTTATATATTTGGTATATACATGAATAGAAACATTAAGCATATTTCTAAAAATAGCAACAGTACGCAATTTCTTAAAATAGCAACATGACGCAATTTCTAAAAATAGAAAAAATGACGCAATTTCTAAAAATAGAAAAAAATGACGCAATTTCTAAAAATAAAAAAATGACGCAATTTCTAAAAATAGCAACAATGATGCAATTTCTAAAAATAGAAAAAATGACGCAATTTCTAAAAATAGAAATAATGACGCAATTTTAGTGACGCAACTTCTAAAAATAGAAATAATGACGCAATTTCTAAAAATAGAAAAAATGACGCAATTTCTAAAAATAGAAAAAAATGATGCAATTTCTAAAAATAGAAAAAATGACGCAATTTTTAAAAATAGAAAATATATATATACATATATATATATATACATGCATATATATATATATTTATGTATATATATTTATATATATATATGTATATATATATATAATATATATATATATATATGTACATATATTATATACATATATATATATATACATGCATATATATATATATATTATGTATATATATTTATATATATATATGTATATATATATATATATATATGTATGCATATTATATATATATATATATATATATACACACACAGACACACACATTTATATATATATATATATATAATACATATACTATACATACACACACACCAATAAATGCACAAATCTGAGAAAATTCAGTAATATAACCTTCAAGGTCAAGGTCATTAAAGAGCCCAAGCAAATTTGGGTTTGATAAACAACAAGGTCTGGTCCTTAAGAATGTTCTGTTATAATATGAAGTTTATCCCTTCAAAAATAGCAAAGTTACAGTCAGTTACCGCCAAAACAATGAAAATTTCAATAATTTGACCTTCAAAGACAATGTCATTAATGAGTGAAGATCAAGGTCTTTCGGTATATTTTTAACAGTTATCTTTGAAGATTATTATGTTCAAGTTTGAAGACAATCCATTCAAAAATAACAAAGTTACAGCCAATAATAGCCAAAAAAATGAAAATTTCAATAATTTGACCTTCAAAGTCAAGGTCATTGATGAGTGAAGGTCAAGGTCTGACTGGTTATTTTTAAGGGATATCCTTGAAGATTATTATGTTCAAGTTTGAAGACAATTCATTCAAAAATAACAAAGTTACAGCCAATAACAGCATGAACAAGCAAAAATTGGACTTTTTATCTTGAAGGTCAAGGTCATTTATGGATGAAGGTCAAGGTTAGTGTGTTCTACTGAAAGGTCTTGTCCGAAGGGTTGTTGTGGCCAAGTATGAAGACAATACACCAAGAAATAAAAAAGTTATGATCCAGGTACAAGTTTTCGGACGGCAACGGCAACGCCGACCTGACTATAACAATACCTCTACTTTTTTTTTTCAAAAAAAAAAAGTCGAGCTAAAAAAACCAAGGAAATAAAGAACCGTGGTGAGTCAATGGTGATACAGAAGGGAGACTCGAACCTGATCGCCACAGTGGGGAAAGACAAGCGCCTGGTACACCATCTTTCCACACTGAATCAGCCCCAGGACATTCAACCTGCACATAGAAGAGTTGGTTCAACTGTCCTCCAGCTGCGTCAGCCCACCTCAGTGAAAAGCTACAACAAGTTCATGGGTGGTGTATATCAACATGATCAACTTCGTATGAACTACACCGTCGTCCTTCATGGACTTTGATTACATACCATATTTATCACTATGTTGTGACATGCATTATTAAACACTTTTCATTTTAGATAAATGTACCCATTCTTGTTGAAAGTAAACAACATAAAAATAGTTACTGACAGGGGCTTGCTCATATTCATATATTTTGTATCTGAAATAATTTGAATGAACATTAAGAAGTAGGAGGTTAGCTAATATGGGAAGGGAGAGGTCAAAATATTTTGATATTCAATTTATTTTGTAATATAATTTTTAATGTGAAAAAAAAATTAAGATATAGATTTAATACATGCTGTTATGTTGTTATGACATACCGGTAGACAAATGTCAATGTTTCATTTTACAAATATGTGTGTGTATTATGGTATTCTTGAACAGATTTCTAGAAGATCAAGAAAATTTGCAGCAACACATAAATGCCTGAAGGAAAGAAAGGCCTGATGACTGCTTCTACTTTAAACCTAGGTAATACATTATCATTTAATTTAATTCTTACATAACAATTCCTTGGCTGAACTATTAATTACCATTACATGCATTCTTGTGAAAAATACACTTGTCTTGTTTCATTTACTGTCCTACCTTTATTAAGTATGTTTCTTGCACAGAGATTAATGACTTTAATTCATTTTGTGGCATTATGATATAAGTCATAAATATTTTTATTTGGATGTTAGTTTCCTACAGCCCTTAAGCAGAAAGCATGGACAGTGCTGTGGAAGATTTCATTTTTGGTTCACCAAACTGCATGGCAAAGGAGACTTTTATCTATTTATGGAAATGAAATTTGCCTGCTTGATGCCACATATTGCGTTTGTAAATGTGATGTGTCTTTATTCTCCATCTGTGTTAGTAACAATGAAGGATATATCACTGTTGGATGCTTTCTGTTGCCTTATGAAACAGTGAAGAACATAAGTCAAGGGTTGCACATACTGAGACACTGGAACCAGGATTGGTCTCCAACAGTTTTTATGACTGATTATGATCAGAAGGAGATATCTGCTATAGAGAACACTTTTCCTGGTAATATTTTCAGAATCTCGTTACTTGTTTGAATCCTAATAATTACAATATTTTAATTTGCTTAAATGTTTTGTTTTTTTCTTACATTTAACATACATGCCATAACGTCCCGGATGTCCGCAGGCAGTTATTAGTGGTCAAACACCGTGAAAATTACCACTAAATATGAGGTGATGAAATCTACAGGATTCAGCGAATGTTTCAGGTAAACAACATGGCTAATTGTCCTTAGGCCTAAAAAAAAAATTGTTTTGTTCGGGTCACCCGACCCTACCTAATAATATGCGCCGACCCTACTGTTTTTTTCGTGTCCAAAAAAAAAAAAAAAAAAAAAAAAAATCGATGAAAATACCGTATTATTGAGGTACTCAATGAGCAGGGTGAAGGGCAATTCAGGCGAAAATTTCGCTGTGTATATTTCCATTTCGCTCTCCCAATTGATCAAAGAGAAGTCAACATCTTTGCGAGTTTAATACGGGATTTGGCGATAATTATAGATTAATTTTTTCCAGATCATCTAAACACGTGCAAATCTTCCCTAATTGATATACACGCGGTGTTTAACCGAAGTAAAGGCGATGTGCAATGGGTTTTTCACGGCTATCACAAAACTGTTAGTCAATTTCATTTGGATGATTTCAGTCCGTTAACATCAATTAAAAATTGTTATGTCGCTCACGTCATGGCTTGGGGTGAAATGCCCAAACCTAGCAGTAAGAAAAAGTTACTGATTCTGATACACCTAATACACGCGAAAATTTAAGAAAGCCAATTCGCAAAAAGATTTGGTGATATGTGCAAGAGATAGTTAAACATTTCTGGCACAGATGGTTGAGCGAATTCATCATAGAAAGACATGGCACCAGGAAACATGTGACTTGAAAGTGAACAATGTAGTTCTGGTGATTGATGCTGATAAATCCCATGGAGAATGGTCACTTGGAAAAATTGTTGCTTTACATCCAGGTGCTGATAAACATGCACATGTATTAGATGTCCGAATGCATGCATGACAATAGTCATGTGTGAATATGTTGTAAATATAAGAACTATTGCAAGTTCAATCTGTCACTATTTTAGAGATTTTGATTGATAATGATTTGTAAGTTGTTGTATTTTGTAAAAGTAAAAAAAGATGATAGAATGCTTGTTTTGTTACAGATGATGTCTTTGTCCAAGCTGATTGCTGCCAAAATAGCAAAGCCCAACAGTCAACCAGTAAAGGTGACTGTAGTTGAGGTGGGAAGATGCAACAAGTATAAGACGGAAAAGGGGAAAGACAAAGAAATAACAGTGGTGGAGGCATGTGACAGAGAGCATGCCATAAAGTTAAATGTGTACAATCCTGTCAAAGTTGCCCTGTTGAAGGAGGGAGGATGTGTGATGTTTGCTAAATTACATCTTCAAACAGGAACCAGACAGTCAACCAGTGAAGGTGACTGTAGTTGAGGTGGGAAGATGCAACAAGTATAAGACGGAAAAGGGGGAAGACAAAGAATTACAGTGGTGGGGGCATGTGACAGAGAGCATGCCATAAAGTTAAATGTGTATGATCCTGTCAAAGTTGCCCTGTTGAAGGAGGGAGGATGTGTGATGTTGCTAAATTACATCTTCAAACAAGAACCAGACAGAGCCATCACGCTGTAAATTTGGCAAACAGCGCCCCTGCAAGTATAAGGCTGCAAATCAGCAAAACAGTCACAAATTAAATCACTTGTATCCGTTCAAGGAAAAGTCATATACGTAAGTTTTTTGTTTTTTTTTAATAGAATCTGTTCAGAAATTTGTTTTATTCTTACTTGAAGTAATAGCACAAGCATTCCTTTTATTTGAACTTACAATATGAATGACTTTATTGAATTTCACAAACATACTTTCCTAATTACATGAAAAGTACATTTGATTTGCTCGACAGCAGACATGCTAAATCGAGAAGCATCTTCTAGTTCCGTTCAATTTGAGCCATTTCTGTTTTTGGAATGCCCTCTATAATGGGCAGACGCTTGAAGACAACATGGCGGAAAAAGAAAAAAACATTATGGCTGATGAAGAGAAGTGATTAATTTTGCGAATTATATTTTTGTACATTATGTTTTTATATATTTGTTGGTATTGATTAAATGATATTGATATAAGAACAGTCTTACTACTTTGAACAACAATGAACTGGAGAATTACATTCTTAATGTTCACAAACTAATACTAACACATAGCTGTAATTCTGATGTCATCCTACACCAAGATATGAGTGACCAACAGAGTGTGCAGAGGAAGGAAGGTCTTCAATTATCAAATCAACAAATGGGTAAAAAAAAAAAACAACAGAAATTCATAGAATGAAGTAAGGTGGCAATCATGCTCCTATTTTTGTATGTAAAATATAATGATATTTGATGTTAAAGATGTTTTTTATAAATCTTAAAACACATTTTTGTAAATTTGAAAGTTAACAAGTTTTATGTTTACATTCATTAAATTTTCAAGGGCTTAATTCTTTTTTGTTTGTTTTAATTTGACATTAAGCTGTCAAAAATAAACATGTTTGAAATGTCTGTCAATGTTGGTTCGTTGGTAGACCACATGGTTTCTGCTGATTATCTAAAAAAATATTTATCACAAAATCTTCATGACTTTCTATTACTATTTTGTAATAATCATCAATAAATATTTGTTTTATATTTTTGTAGATACCAAAAAGTGAGACAACATTTCCATGTATCTGATAGAGAGGAGCCAGCAACAGGGCACAGAGATTATGACCACCTCTACAAAGTTAAACCCATCCTTGACCATGTAACAGTGTCATTGCTATTAAATTACAATGTTGGACAAGAGGTAGCAGTGGACGAGGCCATGATTAGATACACTGGCAAACTTTCATTCCATTAATACATGCCAGCTGAGCCCATAAAAAGGAAGAATCAAGGTATGGATGGCCAGTGACTCCAACTCTTCCAGATTTCAGGTGTATCTTGGGCAGAGTGCAGTTGGTGTTGAACACGGACTTGGATTCAACGTTGTCTCTGGTCTCACTGATAATATTCACGGAACTTACCGCCATGTTTACTTTGACAATTGTTTTACTAGCATTCCCTTATTAGAACATTTGTATGAAAACGGATTGTATGGTTGTGGTACAGTTAGGGTCAATAGGAGAGGCTTCCCTGCTGAACTGAACAAGAGCCACCGCCGGGCGGGGGCAACGCTCGACTTTTTACTTTTTCTAAACGCAAACATAGAAAGGTTTGAACATATATTAACGTTTCCTTTTTATAAATTTAGTTGGTCTGTCTTGTCACATTAGTTTTGTTTATATATTTGGTATATATATGAATAGAAACATTAAGCATATTTCTAAAAATAGCAACAATACGCAATTTCTTAAAATAGCAACATGACGCAATTTCTAAAAATAGAAAAAATGACGCAATTTCTAAAAATAGAAAAAAATGACGCAATTTCTAAAAATAGCAACAATGATGCAATTTCTAAAAATAGCAACAATGATGCAATTTCTAAAAATAGAAAAAATGACGCAATTTCTAAAAATAGAAATAATGACGCAATTTTAGTGACGCAATTTCTAAAAATAGAAATAATGACGCAATTTCTAAAAATAGAAAAAATGACGCAATTTCTAAAAATAGAAAAAAACTAGAGGATGCTTTTGTAAAAAAGCGCATGTCTCCCCCACTGCACTGTGACCTTGACCTTTGACCTACTGACCCCAAAAACAATAGGGATCATCTGCTCTATAAGACCAATCATCCTATGAAGTTTGAGGGCTGTAGGTCAAAAGGAACTCTAGTTATCATCCGGAAACGAGAAATTGACCAACGGTCACTGTGACCTTGACCTTTGACCTACTGACCCCAAAAACAATAGGGATCATCTGCTCTATAAGACCAATCATCCTATGAAGTTTGAGGGCTGTAGGTCAAAAGGAACTCTAGTTATCATCCGGAAACGAGAAATTGACCAACGGTCACTGTGACCTTGACCTTTGACCTACTGACCCCAAAAACAATAGGGATCATCTGCTCAATAAGACCAATCATCCTATGAAGTTTGAGGTCTGTAGGTCTAAAGGAACTCTAGTTATCATCCGGAAACGAGAAATTGACCAACGGTCACTGTGACCTTGACCTTTGAACTACTGACCCCAAAAACAATAGGGATCATCAGCTCTATAAGACCAATCATCCTATGAAGTTTGAGGGTTGTAGGTCAAAAAGAACTCTAGTTATCATCCGGAAACGAGAAATTGACCAATGGTCACTGTGACCTTGACCTTTGAACTACTGACCCCAAAAACAATAGGGATCATCTGCTCAATAAGACCAATCATCCTATGAAGTTTGAGGTCTGTAGGTCTAAAGGAACTCTAGTTATCATCCGGAAACGAGAAATTGACCAACGGTCAGTGTGACCTTGACCTTTGACCTACTGACCCCAAAAACAATAGGGATCATCAGCTCTATAAGACCAATCATCCTATGAAGTTTGAGGGCTGTAGGTCAAAAGGAACTCTAGTTATCGTCCGGAAACGAAGAATGGACGGACGGACTGACGGACTGACGGACGGACGGACTGACGGACGGACGGACTGACGGACGGACAGGGCAAAAACAATATGTCTCCCCCCGAGGTGGGGGAGACATAATGATGCAATTTCTAAAAATAGAAAAAATGACGCAATTTTTAAAAATAGAAAATATATATATATATATATATATATACATATATATATATATATATATATATACATGCATATATATATATATTTATGTATATATATTTATATATATATATGTATATATATATATATATATATATATATATATGTACATGCATATTATATATATATATATATATATATATATATACACACACAGACACACACATTTATATATATATATATATAATACATATACTATACATACACACACACCAATAAATGCACAAATCCGAGAAAATTCAGTAATATAACCTTCAAGGTCAAGGTCATTAAAGAGCCCAAGCAAATTTGGGTTTGATAAACAACAAGGTCTGGTCCTTAAGAATGTTCTGTTATAATATGAAGTTTATCCCTTCAAAAATAGCAAAGTTACAGTCAGTTACCGCCAAAACAATGAAAATTTCAATAATTTGACCTTCAAAGACAATGTCATTAATGAGTGAAGATCAAGGTCTTTCGGTATATTTTTAACAGTTATCTTTGAAGATTATTATGTTCAAGTTTGAAGACAATCCATTCAAAAATAACAAAGTTACAGCCAATAATAGCCAAAAAAATGAAAATTTCAATAATTTGACCTTCAAAGTCAAGGTCATTGATGAGTGAAGGTCAAGGTCTGACTGGTTATTTTTAAGGGATATCCTTGAAGATTATTATGTTCAAGTTTGAAGACAATTCATTCAAAAATAACAAAGTTACAGCCAATAACAGCATGAACAAGCAAAAATTGGACTTTTTACCTTGAAGGTCAAGGTCATTTATGGATGAAGGTCAAGGTTAGTGTGGTCTACTGAAAGGTCTTGTCCCAAGGGTTGTTGTGGCCAAGTATGAAGACAATACACCAAGAAATAAAAAAGTTATGATCCAGGTACAAGTTTTCGGACGGCAACGGCAACGCCGACCTGACTATAACAATACCTCTACTTTTTTTTTCAAAAAAAAAAAGTCGAGCTAAAAAAACCAAGGAAATAAAGAACCGTGGTGAGTCAATGGTGATACAGAAGGGAGACTCGAACCTGATCGCCACAGTGGGGAAAGACAAGCGCCTGGTACACCATCTTTCCACACTGAATCAGCCCCAGGACATTCAACCTGCACATAGAAGAGTTGGTTCAACTGTCCTCCAGCTGCGTCAGCCCACCTCAGTGAAAAGCTACAACAAGTTCATGGGTGGCGTATATCAACATGATCAACTTCGTATGAACTACACCGTCATCCTTCATGGACTTTGATTACATACCATATTTATCACTATGTTGTGACATGCATTATTAAATACTTTTCATTTTAGATAAATGTACCCATTCTTGTTGAAAGTAAACAACATAAAAATAGTTACTGACAGGGGCTTGCTCATATTCATATATTTTGTATCTGAAATAATTTGAATGAACATTAAGAAGTAGGAGGTTAGCTAATATGGGAAGGGAGAGGTCAAAATATTTTGATATTCAATTTATTTTGTAATATAATTTTTAATGTGAAAAAAAAATTAAGATATAGATTTAATGCATGCTGTTATGTTGTTATGACATACCGGTAGACAAATGTCAATGTTTCATTTTACAAATATGTGTGTGTATTATGGTATTCTTGAACAGATTTTCTAGAAGATCAAGAAAATTTGCAGCAACACATAAATGCCTGAAGGAAAGAAAGGCCTGATGACTGCTTCTACTTTAAACCTAGGTAATACATTATCATTTAATTTAATTCTTACATAACAATTCCTTGGCTGAACTATTAATTACCATTACATGCATTCTTGTGAAAAATACACTTGTCTTGTTTCATTTACTGTCCTACCTTTATTAAGTATGTTTCTTGCACAGAGATTAATGACTTTAATTCATTTTGTGGCATTATGATATAAGTCATAAATATTTTTATTTGGATGTTAGTTTCCTACAGCCCTTAAGCAGAAAGCATGGACAGTGCTGTGGAAGATTTCATTTTTGGTTCACCAAACTGCATGGCAAAGGAGACTTTTATCTATTTATGGAAATGAAATTTGCCTGCTTGATGCCACATATTGCGTTTGTAAATGTGATGTGACTTTATTCTTCATCTGTGTTAGTAATGATGCAGGATATATCACTGTTGGATGCTTTCTGCTGCCTTATGAAACAGTGAAGAACAGAAGTCAAGGGTTGCATATACTGAGACACTGGAACAAGGATTGGTCTCCAACAGTTTTTATGACTGATTATGATCAGAAGGAGATATCTGCTATAGAGAACACTTTTCCTGGTAATATTTTCAGAATCTCGTTACTTGGTTGAATCCTAATAATTATAATATTTTAATTTGCTTAAATGTTTTGTTTTTTTTTCTTACATTTAACATACATGCCATAACGTCCTGGATGTCCGCAGGCAGTTATTAGTGGTCAAACATCGTGAAAATTACCACTAAATATGAGGTGATGAAATCTACAGGATTCAGCGAATGTTTCAGGTAAACAACATGGCTAATTGTCCTTAGGCCTAAAAAAAAAATTGTTTTGTTCGGGTCACCCGACCCTACCTAATAATATGCGCCGACCCTACTGTTTTTTTCGTGTCCAAAAAAAAAAAAAAAAAAAAATCGATGAAAATACCGTATTATTGAGGTACTCAATGAGCAGGGTGAAGGGCAATTCAGGCGAAAATTTCGCTGTGTATATTTCCATTTCGCTCTCCCCCAATTGATCAAAGAGAAGTCAACATCTTTGCGAGTTTAATACGGGATTTGGCGATAATTATAGATTAATTTTTTCCAGATCATCTAAACACGTGCAAATCTTCCCTAATTGATATACACGCGGTGTTTAACCGAAGTAAAGGCGATGTGCAATGGGTTTTTCACGGCTATCACAAAACTGTTAGTCAATTTCATTTGGATGATTTCAGTCCGTTAACATCAATTAAAAATTGTTATGTCGCTCACGTCATGGCTTGGGGTGAAATGCCCAAACCTAGCAGTAAGAAAAAGTTACTGATTCTGATACACCTAATACACGCGAAAATTTAAGAAAGCCAATTCGCAAAAAGATTTGGTGATATGTGCAAGAGATAGTTAAACATTTCTGGCACAGATGGTTGAGCGAATTCATCATAGAAAGACATGGCACCAGGAAACACGTGACTTGAAAGTGAACAATGTAGTTCTGGTGATTGATGCTGATAAATCCCATGGAGAATGGTCACTTGGAAAAATTGTTGCTTTACATCCAGGTGCTGATAAACATGCACATGTATTAGATGTCCGAATGCATGCATGACAATAGTCATGTGTGAATATGTTGTAAATATAAGAACTATTGCAAGTTCAATCTGTCACTATTTTAGAGATTTTGATTGATAATGATTTGTAAGTAGTTGTATTTTGTAAAAGTAAAAAAAGATGATAGAATGCTTGTTTTGTTACAGATGATGTCTTTGTCCAAGCTGATTGCTGCCAAAATAGCAAAGCCCAACAGTCAACCAGTAAAGGTGACTGTAGTTGAGGTGGGAAGATGCAACAAGTATAAGACGGAAAAGGGGAAAGACAAAGAAATAACAGTGGTGGAGGCATGTGACAGAGAGCATGCCATAAAGTTAAATGTGTACAATCCTGTCAAAGTTGCCCTGTTGAAGGAGGGAGGATGTGTGATGTTGCTAAATTACATCTTCAAACAGGAACCAGACAGTCAACCAGTGAAGGTGACTGTAGTTGAGGTGGGAAGATGCAACAAGTATAAGACGGAAAAGGGGGAAGACAAAGAATTACAGTGGTGGGGGCATGTGACAGAGAGCATGCCATAAAGTTAAATGTGTATGATCCTGTCAAAGTTGCCCTGTTGAAGGAGGGAGGATGTGTGATGTTGCTAAATTACATCTTCAAACAAGAACCAGACAGAGCCATCACGCTGTAAATTTGGCAAACAGCGCCCCTGCAAGTATAAGGCTGCAAATCAGCAAAAACAGTCACAAATTAAATCACTTGTATCCGTTCAAGGAAAAGTCATATACGTAAGTTTTTTGTTTTTTTTAATAGAATCTGTTCAGAAATTTGTTTTATTCTTACTTGAAGTAATAGCACAAGCATTCCTTTTATTTGAACTTACAATATGAATGACTTTATTGAATTTCACAAACATACTTTCCTAATTACATGAAAAGTACATTTGATTTGCTCGACAGCAGACATGCTAAATCGAGAAGCATCTTCTAGTTCCGTTCAATTTGAGCCATTTCTGTTTTTGGAATGCCCTCTATAATGGGCAGACGCTTGAAGACAACATGGCGGAAAAAAAAAAAAACATTATGGCTGATGAAGAGAAGTGATTAATTTTGCGAATTATATTTTTGTACATTATGTTTTTTTATATTTGTTGGTATTGATTAAATGATATTGATATAAGAACAGTCTTACTACTTTGAACAACAATGAACTGGAGAATTACATTCTTAATGTTCACAAACTAATACTAACACATAGCTGTAATTCTGATGTCATCCTACACCAAGATATGAGTGACCAACAGAGTGTGCAGAGGAAGGAAGGTCTTCAATTATCAAATCAACAAATGGGTAAAAAAAAAAAACAACAGAAATTCATAGAATGAAGTAAGGTGGCAATCATGCTCCTATTTTTGTATGTAAAAAATATAATGATATATTTGATGTTAAAGATGTTTTTTTATAAATCTTAAAACACATTTTTGTAAATTTGAAAGTTAACAAGTTTTATGTTTACATTCATTAAATTTTCAAGGGCTTAATTCTTTTTTGTTTGTTTTAATTTGACATTAAGCTGTCAAAAATAAACATGTTTGAAATGTCTGTCAATGTTGGTTCGTTGGTAGACCACATGGTTTCTGCTGATTATCTAAAAAAAATATTTATCACAAAATCTTCATGACTTTCTATTACTATTTTGTAATAATCATCAATAAATATTTGTTTTATATTTTTGTAGATACCAAAAAGTGAGACAACATTTCCATGTATCTGATAGAGAGGAGCCAGCAACAGGGCACAGAGATTATGACCACCTCTACAAAGTTAAACCCATCCTTGACCATGTAACAGTGTCATTGCTATTAAATTACAATGTTGGACGAGAGGTAGCAGTGGACGAGGCCATGATTAGATACACTGGCAAACTTTCATTCCATTAATACATGCCAGCTGAGCCCATAAAAAGGAAGAATCAAGGTATGGATGGCCAGTGACTCCAACTCTTCCAGATTTCAGGTGTATCTTGGGCAGAGTGCAGTTGGTGTTGAACACGGACTTGGATTCAACGTTGTCTCTGGTCTCACTGATAATATTCACGGAACTTACCGCCATGTTTACTTTGACAATTGTTTTACTAGCATTCCCTTATTAGAACATTTGTATGAAAACGGATTGTATGGTTGTGGTACAGTTAGGGTCAATAGGAGAGGCTTCCCTGCTGAACTGAACAAGAGCCACCGCCGGGCGGGGGCAACGCTCGACTTTTTACTTTTTCTAAAACGCAAACATAGAAAGGTTTTGAACATATATTAACGTTTCCTTTTTATAAATTTAGTTGGTCTGTCTTGTCAACATTAGTTTTGTTTATATATTTGGTATATATATGAATAGAAACATTAAGCATATTTCTAAAAATAGCAACAATACGCAATTTCTTAAAATAGCAACATGACGCAATTTCTAAAAATAGAAAAAATGACGCAATTTCTAAAAATAGAAAAAAATGACGCAATTTCTAAAAATAAAAAAATGACGCAATTTCTAAAAATAGCAACAATGATGCAATTTCTAAAAATAGAAAAAATGACGCAATTTCTAAAAATAGAAATAATGACGCAATTTTAGTGACGCAATTTCTAAAAATAGAAATAATGACGCAATTTCTAAAAATAGAAAAAAGGACGCAATTTCTAAAAATAGAAAAAAATGATGCAATTTCTAAAAATAGAAAAAATGACGCAATTTTTAAAAATAGAAAATATATATATATATATATATACATACATATATATATATATATACATGCATATATATATATATATTTATGTATATATATTTATATATATATATGTATATATATATATAATATATATATATATATATATATATATGTACATGCATATTATATATATATATAATATATATACACACACAGACACACACATTTATATATATATATATATATAATACATATACTATACATACACACACACCAATAAATGCACAAATCTGAGAAAATTCAGTAATATAACCTTCAAGGTCAAGGTCTTTAAAGAGCCCAAGCAAATTTGGGTTTGATAAACAACAAGGTCTGGTCCTTATAGTCCAGTCATTCTAGCTCAAAATAGAGCCAAACCTCAAACAAATTGCAACAGAAAATATTTTGAGTGTTTTGAAACCCCAGACCTATATTGTATAACATATCAAAAGTCTAGAAAAATCTAAATTTGGAGAATGTTTTCAAAAATTTGAGATCAAATATATGGGTATCATTGTATTTATTTTTTTAATTTGAACTCAATGTAATACACACATACAATTTTCCAATCAGTTTTATATATAATATGCATAAAAATATAGCTTAATCTATCCATATAGACAATCAAAAAGTTGTTTTTGTTTAAAGAAACACTTTTACCTTTCTAAAAAAATAACTTAAGTGGGTGGGGGTAATATTATATTTTTACATTGTTTGACAGCCAATAATAGAAAATACATATTGGTTTTACAAAAAAATGTCAAATTTCAACGTTTCAATAATTTGACCATTCAAAGTCAAGGTCATTATGAAAATATCTATATTAACATTGTAAGCTAGTCTGACTGGTTATTTTTAAGGGATATCCTTAGAAGATTATTATGTTCAAGTTTGAAGACAATTCATTCAAAAATAACAAAGTTACAGCCAATAACAGCATGAACAAGCAAAAATTGGACTTTTTACCTTGAAGGTCAAGGTCATTTATGGATGAAGGTCAAGGTTAGTGTGGTCTACTAAAAGGTCTTGTCCCAAGGGTTGTTGTGGCCAAGTATGAAGACAATACACCAAGAAATAAAAAAGTTATGATCCAGGTACAAGTTTTCGGACGGCAACGGCAACGCCGACCTGACTATAACAATACCTCTACTTTTTTTTCAAAAAAAAAAAAGTCGAGCTAAAAAAACCAAGGAAATAAAGAACCGTGGTGAGTCAATGGTGATACAGAAGGGAGACTCGAACCTGATCGCCACAGTGGGGAAAGACAAGCGCCTGGTACACCATCTTTCCACACTGAATCAGCCCCAGGACATTCAACCTGCACATAGAAGAGTTGGTTCAACTGTCCTCCAGCTGCGTCAGCCCACCTCAGTGAAAAGCTACAACAAGTTCATGGGTGGTGTATATCAACATGATCAACTTCGTATGAACTACACCGTCATCCTTCATGGACTTTGATTACATACCATATTTATCACTATGTTGTGACATGCATTATTAAATACTTTTCATTTTAGATAAATGTACCCATTCTTGTTGAAAGTAAACAACATAAAAATAGTTACTGACAGGGGCTTGCTCATATTCATATATTTTGTATCTGAAATAATTTGAATGAACATTAAGAAGTAGGAGGTTAGCTAATATGGGAAGGGAGAGGTCAAAATATTTTGATATTCAATTTATTTTGTAATATAATTTTTAATGTGAAAAAAAAATTAAGATATAGATTTAATACATGCTGTTATGTTGTTATGACATACCGGTAGACAAATGTCAATGTTTCATTTTACAAATATGTGTGTGTATTATGGTATTCTTGAACAGATTTTCTAGAAGATCAAGAAAATTTGCAGCAACACATAAATGCCTGAAGGAAAGAAAGGCCTGATGACTGCTTCTACTTTAAACCTAGGTAATACATTATCATTTAATTTAATTCTTACATAACAATTCCTTGGCTGAACTATTAATTACCATTACATGCATTCTTGTGAAAAATACACTTGTCTTGTTTCATTTACTGTCCTACCTTTATTAAGTATGTTTCTTGCACAGAGATTAATGACTTTAATTCATTTTGTGGCATTATGATATAAGTCATAAATATTTTTATTTGGATGTTAGTTTCCTACAGCCCTTAAGCAGAAAGCATGGACAGTGCTGTGGAAGATTTCATTTTTGGTTCACCAAACTGCATGGCAAAGGAGACTTTTATCTATTTATGGAAATGAAATTTGCCTGCTTGATGCCACATATTGCGTTTGTAAATGTGATGTGACTTTATTCTTCATCTGTGTTAGTAACAATGAAGGATATATCACTGTTGGATGCTTTCTGTTGCCTTATGAAACAGTGAAGAACATAAGTCAAGGGTTGCACATACTGAGACACTGGAACCAGGATTGGTCTCCAACAGTTTTTATGACTGATTATGATCAGAAGGAGATATCTGCTATAGAGAACACTTTTCCTGGTAATATTTTCAGAATCTCATTACTTGTTTGAATTCTAATAATTACAATATTTCAATTTGCTTTAATGAACATATAAAATATGGAAACCTTTTATGGTTAACCATTGAAGTAGTGTCAACAGTATATTTTCATGCCAGCGCAGCATCTGTGATGCAGTGTCATGTAGCAATTCACCTGTGTGCATGCCAATGTGTGTTTGTGTTACATAGA
Source organism: Ruditapes philippinarum (assembly GCF_026571515.1). NCBI lineage: Eukaryota > Metazoa > Mollusca > Bivalvia > Venerida > Veneridae > Ruditapes > Ruditapes philippinarum. The sequence continues at coordinate 531,832 of NW_026862271.1, read as the reverse complement.
TTAAACAGTGAACTTAAAAAATCACTTTTGTTTGTAAAAATCCCGGTTTGGTTTCAAACCGGTTTGTTAAACAGTTTGTTTGTTTGGAAGTTCATAAACTTCATGAATACATTTTGCAGGGACAAAGTACGAGTTTGGGAAAGAGGTTGTCGAGGATCTGCATCCTTGGATTTTGTAGACTCTTGTAGATTGGAACAACGTTGATTCTGTCATTTGCAAATAAAGGCAAGTATTAAACATTAAGTAAATTTCTCAGTATTACCATTCCAAATTCCGAACTTTTTGGATAGTCCCACAGGTGTTCCGTTTTCAGAAGTTATTACATACATTTCCTAACGGAATGTTCAATTTTGTATAATAACAAAATATTTTTAATTTTTGATATTTTTAATTTCAAATTAGGTATCTCCCACAAAGTTCAGATGTGAAGGAACTCTAGCTGTCAGATACCTAGCGCTTAAAGATGAGACCGGGTTTGCTAAGGTTGAAGTCTTTGACAAGGCTGCATAGGCTGCCTACAAACTCAATGCCGCAATAGAAGTTACGGCAGTGTACACCAAAACCTGGAAGAATCAACCAAAGTTGAATTTCTCCAAGAGTTCTGATTTTCAGGTAATGTTTATTCATTTCTATTTTGAGAGAATATATATATTTACAAGTTCTTTATATTTTACAAGTTCTTTATATGTCACATTTCTACAATAATTGAGCAAGCTCTCTTTTACTGATTGAACATATAGGATTTCATCATTGATAAAAAAAAAATTTGTCTAACAACAGTCGTTGTGCCTCTATGTCACAGTTTGAAAGGCGAGTCATAGGTATGTTTACAAAATAGGTGTTTAACATTGAGTCTAAGAACAAAACTTAGGACTTCATAATTGAAAGTCATTAAATGTATGTATTTTTCAAATTGTTTTTCTTCATCACATATCCTACATACTGTAATGAAGTACCACTAAAGCATAAAATGAATGGTCAACTGATAATGTTCTCTTCTTGTACAACAGTTTTATACGTTCATCTGATGTACCAGTTGAAGTAACTGATGCTGACAAAGAGCACTTTGCTAAAGATGGAGACTTTTGCATGGAAACAAAAGAGGACATCAAGACATTAGTCTTAAATAGCATATATGAAGTGACATCATATGATGCATGTTCAAATGAAGGTCATGATATTTCTTTTCAGGTAAGATTATGTATGATTAAGATAATGTCCTTTTAAACACTACTTATACAAAATCATCTTCTATCAAAGCTTTTACTTCTCAATGTTTCATGGTAGATGTGTGATGTCACATAATTAAGTGTGTCCTTATGTCTATTATAGTGATAGCTGTTTAATATTCAGATATTAGAAGTACTTATAAAAGAAATGTTTGATAGTCTTATTACAGTAATGTTTATGAGAAGTATTTTAAGTTACTTCAAAATGGGATCTTTGTTCTTTACTAAAATTGTCCACACTATCATGTCACATATCATTTCAGCCTGCCATAAGAAGAAGCTTGTTGATGGGATTTGTCCAACATGTCAAGGTGACATGCATACATGGACTTATAAAGCGAAAGTCTGCATAACGGGGGAAGATCTTTCGAAAGAAGTAGTATTGTTCCAGAACAATCTTGAAAAATTGTTTGGTACAGCCGAGGAAAGATCAGATAATCTATTGATTTGTTTCCGAGCCAGAAACTTTTAACATAGGAGATGAAGTCGGAAGATGGAACGATCTGAAAGCAGCGATAGGGGCAGAAAACAACTGCATTATTGCAAAGTTCCTGTTAAGTGAAGGGGATTTCTCAAAAGTAATTTATATTGATATCATTTTGTCTAATTTGCCAGTAGCGTAATTGTTTTCGTTATTGTGCAACTGCGTAATATTCAATGAACACAAGTCATTAGCAAAACAAAAATCAGATTTCACTCGCTATGAAAGGATGCAAAGAAGGGGTCTGGTGTGGCTAGAAAGGACTATTACTTTGAAACCAAGCTGGATGACATAATGATAGATAGCCATACAAGGGAGCCAGTTTTTACCTTTTCATCAGGTAAATGTAATAAAACAAATCACAAAGGAGTTGATTCTACACAGACTTCGAAAAGGAAAACTTAGGAAAGTGTTGAGGCATCAGAAAGGAAAGTGAGAACAAGTGTGGCCAATAAAGTCCTGCAGTGCCTGGAGGGATATTTAGTAATAGTTTTGTTTGTCAAGAAACTGTCTATGTTTACAACAAATCATTTATCTGTCTAGCAGTATCCACTGAGGTGGCAACTGAAAATTTCTCTAACTTTACTCAAATAAATATCAGAACTGCTGTATGCCTAGAACAAACTGGGACCATTCCATCACTGATGAAGCAAGGAAATTTTGACATAAAGTCAACCTTTGTTTTGTAATCAATAACATTTCATACAGATTGCAATACAAAGACAATATATTAGATATGAAATTATAATTACATATTAAAAAGAGATGGTTCGTTTATCAATAACATCTTATAATAATTAAGAATGTTCATAAACAAGCATATTTTAAAAAAATCACATTATTTTTAGCATAGGAAGAGTCCTTTTCTTTGTTCATGTTGCCTTTAGGAAAGTAAAAACTGAAAATAGAGAGGTTTTGAACAATTTAGCTTTGAGCATTACATAGGGCAATTGGATAACTGTAAATTGGTGGATGGATGCAGGATTGTTGTAGACAAATGTACAGGAAGCTCGATAATGGCCTTTCCTATAGATAGGACAGATGGAAGAACGTCCGGTAAAAGGGGCCATTTCTTTTATTTAATAAAAGGCCATACAGCCCCTTACTCTATTGTTACGTAATGAACTCTGGTGTTCTCTCTTTTTCTGTTTACAATTAGATGGCCCCAATGACAGACACATGGTTATCTGGATGACAATTCTGTTTTCGTTTTTATCTTGTGTTATCCCACAGACAATTTATGAGTTATTTAACTTGCTCATTCCTATATTTAAAATACAGTTGGTTCAAGTGACTATTAAGAAAGAGTAAACAGAATCATTGCCTCAACATTTGGGAATTTTATGATTTGTAAAGCTTATTTAAATGAAAAATTTGTGAAAAACACTTACAGCCAAAGTCTTTCAAGTCTTGTACGTTCTTTCCTACGTAACAAACCCAATGCATGTATAGTGAAAGAGTCGCCATTAACATGTATCGCAAAAAAAACACCAAAGAATCATGTACATGAATGTGGTTTTGTAGTGAAACCCTCTTTCCATTTCTTGGTGCAACCCCAGATGGGAAGGTCTGCCAAAATGGACAGTCTGGTATATTGGAAGTTAAGTGCCCCTATGTTATCAGAGACTGGAACATTTTAGATGCGGTAAGGAACTTTGAAAAAAAAATAACTTGTTTGTTGAGGAGATGAATGGAGACATAATACTGAAGCGCACACATAAGTACTGGTATCAAATACAGGGACAGCTTTTGGAAACAGGGGCTAAATTTTGTGATTTTGTAACTTACAAAGAATGATCTAAATTTTGAAAGAATATATCCAAATAAAACTGACATGAAATCAATATTAAGTGAAATGTCTGCAGTATATGTTGAGTATGCTAGCAAACTCTGAATTTACCAGTGACATTGTCACATTTGAATATTGTTTAAGCAACAAAGTGATGATGATGTTTAATATACACTTAGTCTGGTCAGAAAAATTTGTTTGATGGAAGTTGGGTCATCAGATAGAAAAACTGCCCTTTATGAAACTAGAAAACAGAGGAAACTTTCAACACAATGTAAAGGTAGTTAAAACTCGTTCATTTAACAATTATTTAGTTTTATTATAATGAATTTACGGAATACGGGTTCATCTTCCCAAGAATAACCTATAATAAAACTTTATATATAATATCTCTTATGGAATAGAATAGAATTGATGGATGGGTATTTGGTTTTTAAATCATTTTGTAAGTCTTCCAAAAAGATAGCCTTAAACTGAAATACTACTTGAACAGCGTATATATTCAAATAACAAACCACCAACAATTAATGAAACAAATTCAAATTAAAATGTTAAACTTTTCAGAATCGAAAGGGGGATTGAGGAAATAATCATCGCAATAAGACCAAATGCAATGAGCAGAGAAAAATACCAGTCATACAGGTTTTTGCCATGCGAATTTTGTTTGGGGTTCTATTTTGAAGATTCCTTATGGTTGCAAATTGAACAACCAAATAAACACCTAGTAGCTTCTCTACTATTAAAACCAGAACTGAAAAAGGGATACAACAAAATGTTGATAGTGTAAAAAAGAAAAACATTGTGACACAATATGTAAATTCAAGCAAATGAATTGATTATGAAATAATATATGCAAATTAAGTTAGTAATTTTATTTTATAGATTAGTAAAAAGAAGAAAGAACAGGTGAGACTGACAGATCAATAAGAAATATTCTGGATATTAACACAAATCACTGTCAAATAAAGCAAACAAATCTTACTGGATTATCATACAATATCAATTATAATATGATGGTTTTTGTGAAATGTGATTAACTCTTTAATGAATATTTATAAGAACAACCACTAAAACATTTGAATATTTAACAAAGACATCTCACATAAACATTTAACATCGAAGTTGCACAAATGATATGGTGTTCTAATTTTACCATGAATTATCTTATTAACACATTACAAAAACAGGCACAGTCTGATTCATTCAATCTTTGTATCCAAGACCAAGAATCTAGGTCAATGTTTAAACTGCAAAAAGTTTATCAAAGGATCAATATCCAATTCTAACCGACACTCCAAAACTCACAAGGAAATGATCACTATGTTCATTTGTTTCTCCTGCGACAAAGAATAGACAAAGAGGGACATCTTGAAAAAATCGTTGTAGTAAAATACAACGGTATGGAAATGAAAAGATATAAAACCAAAACTGAGAAAAGAAAAAAAAAAATATTTCTCTCTTTGCTTGTTACAAAATCATGTGGGGACACATTAATAAATGTCCCTGTACAGTTCATTCTCTCATGTCCCAACTTGCTACTGTATATTTATGCCACCCAAAAAAACTAGAACTATCACTAAATGTGATTAATACCCCCACAAGTCTGCTTCGGAAATGAGGATGTTACTAGTAACAGAATACCTTGTAAAAGAATTGAAACATAGAGTTATGGTTGTGGGCAATTAAAGATAATTGTGGTTCATGTATGTTGCATTTCCTTTCAATGTGGTTGGCCATTGATGAAGTTTAATTGAATTACTCTATAATAAGTCCAGAAAGACAAAGAAAAAGAACAAAGGGCAATAACTCTATAAATACTGAAGATAGAGTTATAGTTCTTGTGCACTGCACTTCCTCTTATTGTGCTTGACCATTGTATGAAATTGTTTTGGATTCCAACCAGTACGTTTTAAGTTATGCTCCGGACAAGGAAAATTATCAAACGGCAGTAACTCTGTATTTTGTCAAAATGGAGTTATGGCTCTTGTGCACTGCACTTCCTTTGAATGTCCTTGACAACTGTATGAAGTTGTACTGAATTCCAAACAGTAGTTTTCAAGTTATGCTCTGGACAAGGAAAAGTAACAAAGGGCAATAACTCTGTAATAAGTCAAAATGGAGTTATGGTTCTTGTGCACTGCACTTCCTCTCAATGTGCTGGACCATTGTATGAAGTTGTTTTGAATTCCAACCAGTAGTTTTAAAGTCATGCTCTGGACAAGGAAAAGAAACAAAGGGCAGTAACTCTGTAATAAGTCAAGATGGAGTTATGGTTCTTGTGCACTGCACTTCCTCTCAATGTGCTGGACCATTGTATGAAGTTATAATGAATTCCAACAATTAGTCTTCAAGTTATGGTCCGGACAAAAGAAAGCAATGGAAAAGTAATAAAGGGCAATAACTCTGTAATTACTTTAGATAGAGTTATGGTTCTTATGCACTGCACTTCCTCTCAATGTGCTTGACCATTGTATGTAGTTATATTGAATTCCAACCATTAGTCTTCAAGTTATGGTCCGGACAAAAAAAAAAGCAATGGAAAAGCAACAAAGGGCAATAACTCTGTAATTACTTTAGATAGAGTTATGGTTCTTGTGCACTGCACTTCCCCTTATTGTGTTTGACAATTGTATGAAGTTGTTTTGAATTCCAACCAGTAGTTTTCAAGTTATGCCCCGGACAAGGAAAAGTAACAAAGGGCAATAACTCTGTAATTAGTCAAGATAGAGTTATGTTTCTTACGCACTGCACTTCCTCTCAATGTGCTTGACCATTGTATGTAGTTATATTGAATTCCAACCATTAGTCTTCAAGTTATGCTCCGGACAAGGAAAATTGCAACGGACAAAAAAAAAAAGCAATGGAAAAGCAACAAAGGGCAATAACTCTGTAATTACTTTAGATAGAGTTATGGTTCTTATGCACTGCACTTTCCCTTATTGTGTTTGACAATTGTATGAAGTTGTTTTGAATTCCAACCAGTAGTTTTCAAGTTATGCCCCGGACAAGGAAAAGTAACAAAGGGCAATAACTCTGTAATTAGTCATGATAGAGTTATGGTTCTTGTGCACTGCACTTCCTCTCAATGTGCTTGACCATTGTATGTAGTTATATTGAATTCCAACCATTAGTTTTCAAGTTATGCTCCGGACAAGGAAAATGCAACGGACGTCTGGACCGACCGACCGACCGACCGACCGACCAACCGACCGACCACCGGGTGACTCCTATATACCCCCCCAAACTTCGTTTTTGGGGGTATAATAAATATATGTGTACATGTATGTTTTTAGGCAGAATAATACAAAGACATAAAGTGTGTGCCAGCAATATGGAGCACATATTGGAGAATGATCTGGATCTGTCTAATTTTTATGTTGAAAAAAATGGATGCAGTAACTGGTAAGCAAAATATCACATTTTATCTTTAATTAAAACCCTCATCCTCTCCCAAACCAAAAAAAAAATGTTTGATAGTTGAAATTGCTTAAAGCGCCTCATGGAATTCAATATTAATTACATATTAGACATTTTCGGCTTATATCTACTACATAAAATGTAGAGCTGTAATTGATGGAAAATTTTGTATCGTTATATCAAGAGACAAATATCAACCATATATTGACTTTGACAGTAGATAAAAAAAATAGATTACATTTTAGATATTAATGTTTTATTAGAGGAAAACAATATTATACACACTGATATACATGTTAAAGAGACAGATAATCATCAGTATTTAGAATACTCTTCCTGTCACCCAGTGTCTTGTAAAAATGGTATTCCGTACAGTCAAGGAAAACGTTATCGCCGTATCATTTCTGGTGATAATGTTTTCAACGATTCTTTACAGAATTTACATACATACGAATTTTTGGATAACCCCTCGTACTTCAAAGAAAGAAATTATCCTATCAATGTTATTGATAATGTATTTAGTAAGGTTTCATGTCTAACACAAGATGAGGCCCTGTCCACTAACAACAAAACAAGTGATGGCAGTGTTATTCCCTTCATTGTTGAGTATAACTCAACTTTACCTTATATTAGTAATATCATTAAAAATTATTGGGATTTACTTCAACTTTCAAGTAAATGTTCTGTGCAAAAGCTTCACGAAAGTAAACCTTTGGTAGCATTTAAAAGACCAATAAATCTAAAAGACATTCTCGTTAATTCTAATGTTAGGTCTTATTTTTTTAATAACAAAAATGTGAAATGTCCATCCAAATGTAATAGAAGTATATGTACACATTGCAGCTCCATTATTGAAAGCAATACATTTAGTAGTACACTTCAGCCTCATTAAAACGCTCATGTTGGGGTCCAATGTCTCACCACCGCGTTCTAACGAGGCTCTCATTAGAACGCTCATTGCGAAATTACCGCATTACCCCACCCACCACATATTATATATAACGCTGATATTTTTTTACTTACTGTTCAATGAATATCAACAATTATCTTTTTCTAAAGCCATTCAATGATGTAAACATGTATTATATTCACAATAATACTAATTATATTTAAAAGAAACGAAAAACTTTCGAAAGAAAACTATAAATCATGAATGTAGTGTAAACACTAACAGTTAGCCATTACTGTAATGACGTTTGATTAACTAGGGGACACAACTAAAGCTGGACTGTAAATAACACTGTAATTTACAGTCCAGCTTTAGTTGTGTCCCCTAGTAAATCAGACGCCAATTACTTCCTGTCATGGCCGCTCTATTTACAGTGTAGGATTTTAAATTGATTTTGGGCTTGTGGGTTATTTAATTCAGCGAGGTTTACCTGTCAAAGATATGTGTGTGAATTTTAGTTTATTTATACTCACCACCGGTTGCCAATGTCACAGTTATGATATGAATTTGAGATTTTGGAAACAATTTGACGACAGGTAAAACAACAAAAGAGCAAATAAACACTTACCTAGGCATGTTTTTCACACCTTTGGCGCTCATAAATGTCCTAATAACAATTGTTTATTGTACTTGACAGTCAAATTGAGCAAGCGTTATAGCGCGCTATAAATCTAAGTCTACTTAAAAAAAAAAAATTTTTTTTTTGGAAGTTTTTTTTTTTTTTTTTTTTTTTTTTGGGGAGCCAAGGTCTATGAGCGCTCTACTGAGATTAGCGTTATAGTGAAGAGCGAGTTATCGAGGCTACAGTGTACTAACATTCCTGGTAAGAATTATCATGTAAATAACAATACTGATTGTTCTACGAAAAATGTTATATATCTTGTCACTTGTGATAAATGTAAAGAGCAATATGTTGGTCAAACGAACAACAAGTGTATAAACGCATAAATAGCCATAGGTTTCATATCAACAATTTTTCCGATCCGTTATTTTCAACCAATGTCACTGCACTTCAATAAAACTAATCATCGTATTAAGTATTTTAAATTTATGCCCATAGAGATTGTCTCCGATGATATGGAACGCTTATTACATTTTTTAGAAGCATACTGAATTCATTAAAGCTTAACACATTACCGGTACCCAACAAGGATGAAATCAAAATAGTAAACCTTATACACCATCATTAAAATGTAATCCAGCCAAGAGGTCAACAATTATTCGATAATTTTGCATTTTTCCAGAGACATTATAGGCCAGCAAAAATATTTACACCTGAACTAGATTGCATGGAACTAGTAAATGAAATTATTACATAGTAGCTTCACTACTATTAAAATAGGATTTTAAAAGAATACAACAATTTGTTGATAGTTTAAGAAACAAAAACCATGTGACACAGTATGTAAATTCAAGCAAATGAATTGATTATGAAATAATATATGCAAATTAATTGATTTTATTTTATAGATTAGAAAAAAGAAGAAAGAACATGTAGACTGAAATTCTACAGAATGATCAATAAGAAATATACTGGATATTAACATAAATCAGGGTCAAATAAAGCAAAAAATTTACTGGATTTTAAGAACAACCACAAAAACATTTGAATGTTCAACAAAGACATGTGACATAAACATTTAACATCTAAGTTGCTGTAATGATGTGGTGTTCTACAGATCAATAAGAAATATACTGGATATTAACACAAATCATGGTCAAATAAAGTAAACCAACCTTACTGGATTCTCATCTTAATGAACTAGACTGTATGGAGCTAATTTTGTTCAATCTAGTTGAGTCTTAAAGTAAACAACCAAATAAATACCTAGTTGCTTTGCTACTATTAAAACAGGATTTGAAAAGGATACAACAAAATGTTGATAGTTTAAGAAACTAGAACTCCGCGAGTCGGATGTGTCGCCTTGTGAACAATGTAGTTTAGGGGAAATGGCCAGGACAAAAATGAAATATGAAAAATAACAAAGGGCAATAACTAAAAAAATAATACGTGCAGAGCAGCAGTTTCTGTACACTGCACTTCTTATCAAATTCTATGATGTTTCAAGTCCATAGCTTTCATACTTGAGGAGAAATGACCAGGACATAAATAAAGTAAGAAAATAAACAAAGGGCAATAACTCAAAAATAAGAAATGCAGAGTATCAGTTCTTATGCACTGCACTTCTTTTTAATGAGATCTATCATCCTATGAAGTTTCAAGTCCATAACTTTTATACTTTCGGAGAAATAGCCTGGACAAAAATTAAGTATGAAAATTAACAAAGGGCCATAACTCAAAAATTAAGAAATGCAGAGTACAGATTCTTGTGCACTGCACTTCTTCTTAATGAGATCTATCATCCTATGAAGTTTCAAGTCCATAGCTTTTATACTTAAGGAGAAATGGCCTGGACAAATTTAAAGTATGAAAATAAACAAAGGGCAATAACTCAAAAAATAAGAAATGCAGAGTACCAGTTCTTGTGCACTGCACTTCTTCTTAATGAGACCTATCATCCTATGAAGTTTCAAGTCCATGGCTTTTATACATTAGGAGAAATGGCCCAGACAAAAATAAAGTATGAAAATTAACAAAGGGCAATAACTCAAAAATTAGGAAGTGCAGAGTACTGGTTCTTGTGCACTGCATTTCTTCTTAATGAGATCTATCATCCTATGAAGTTTCAAGTCCATAGCTTTTTTAGTTGAAGAGAAATGGCCCGGACAAAATTAAAGTATAAAAATAAACAAAGGGCAATAACTCCAAAAATAAGAACTGCAGAGTACCGGTCCTTGTGCACTGCACTTCAGGTTATTGAAAGAAGCATGCATACCAAGTTTGAAGTCAATCAGACTTATAGTGACTGAGTTATGCTCCGGACAAGCTTTAGGGGACGCCGACAACGACACAGACGCCGCCGCCGCCGCCACCGCCGACAAAAGTAACCCCTATATGTCACCTTTTCAAGGCGACACAACAAAAACCATGTGACACAGTATGTAAATTCAAGCAATTGAATTGATTATGAATGAATATTATATACATGCAAATTAAGTTGGTAATTTCATTTTATAGATTAGAAAAAAGAAGAAAGAACAGGTGAGACTGACATTCAACAAATCAATAAGAAATATACTGGATATTAACACAAATCAGGCTCAAATAAAGTAAATCAACCTTACTGGATTCTCATCTTAATGAACTAGACTGCATGGAGCTAATAAATGAAAAGACAATGGGTGAACCTATATCCCCCTACATCAATCTCCATTAACATCCTATGACAGCTCCCGGATACTTGATTATCTCCACCTGGATCAATAATGTGACAATATTCAGAAATAACAAAGTCAAAGTTTAACCACATTATTATGACCTCTGGCTAAAGAGGGTAGCAGGAAGAAAGGATAAAAAATAGTACTTGCTCATGAATATTCTTTTACGCGTAAGCGAAGTTTCGAAAATTGTCAAGGTATATCCGAGAATCAATATGGCTGTGCCTACAGGCCTCAGCATCGATTCAACTCCTGAGTTTGATGAAAGTCTAGAAGACTAGATAATGTTCAACGTATTATCTAGAGGCGACTACAAATTTGAAATTTGTTAGCCTTCCATGGACTAAAAACTTCGGTAAAAACAATGGTTTGCATTATTTATCTTTGTTAAGTTTTACCTGATTAACTACGGCCGAAAACATAGAATAAAAACTTTTTAATAAATTTGTTTATTTTGTTCAATCTAGTTGAGTCTAAAAGTTAACAACCAAATAAACACCTAGCAGCTTCACTACTATTAAAACAGGATTTGAAAAGGACACAACAAAATGTTGATAGTTTAAGAAACAAAAACCATGTGACACAGTATGTAAATTCAAGCAAATGAATTAATTATTAAATAATATATGCATGTATTTAATGTTATAGATTAAAAAGAATTTTACATTACCTCAACATAAGGATTTTTTATCTCTTTCACATAACAGAGAAAATCATCCATTAGATGCATACAGTGATTATATCAGGAGGGTGTTGCTGTGTTCAGGAGTTTCAAGACCTATTACTGACATCATCTTGGCATCATGGAGCAGCGGCACAAGATAAGGATACATGTGGCAACATTGGCCACTTTGGCATCATACAAGGAATACAAATTTATTCAAGACCTCTGAGGTTGTAGTTTTAGATTATTTTTTTTATCTGTATAAAATTGGCAAGTCATTCTCTGTGTTAAATGCTCAAGCTATGCAGACACAAAACTACCATTTTTTTTGGTAAAAAATGGTGCAAAGAAATTTCCTCTTATAATTCAATTCATGAAGGATATATTTTTCTGTAAACTTCCAATTTCTAAATGTAAAGTTATTTGGGATGTTACTTTTGTCTTTGTTATATCCATTGTAAAAGATGTCTCAGTTATGACTGCACAAAAATGTGTTTGTATCTTATACATCTCTTAAGAATTATTGCTAGTATCTTAAGTTTATCCACAGTTACAGAAAAAAGTTGGGGGTGATTGGTCTTAGAAACTGCTTATTAGACAATCCACAAAACCAATCACATATTTTTCATTGAGGCAAGAGAATTATTCTTTATCAGTGACGTTCCTCACCTGATTAAAACTACTTGTAATTGCTTTTCAAATTCGTATTCCCATTGTAAAAGCAGAAAAATGTGGAAAGACAATCAGGACATATCATGGATGCACACAGTAAGTTTGTATAAGGACCATGGTTGTGACCTTTATAGATTCTGTCCAAAGCTGACACAAGAACACATTAATAGACTCATTTGGGGCAAAGAAAGTGAAACTGGCTACTTGGGTATTATTGTCAACAGTTGCACATGCATTGGATCTTAAATCTACGACAGAAAAAGTAAAATTCATAAGACATCTAAATAAATTATGAATTCAAGGCATCTTGGTGAGTACAGAGAAGTCAACCATAGTCAGCTTATCTATCTGATACAGGAGTTTTAAGGATACTTTGCTGAGTGGAAAAGAAGTGTTGAAAATGGGCAAGTTAATGGTATGATGTTTAGATACTAGACATTAGATGGACTATATATTACAGTTAATTCTGTTATAGTGCAAAAAAGTATTGCTTAAAGGCAAGGTAAGGATTTTGTTCTTACTGAAAAATTCAATCAAAATCCAATCCAGCAACACTTTGGGAGTCTTTATAATAAGCTTGGGCAGCAATACATACGGTTATATGACTTTAATAATGCCATGGTTAAAATCCATACAGCAGGCAGCCAAGCAATTTTGAGGAAACACAAAACGTAGAATTGAACTTTCTTCATCGAAGAAAAAGTGTTTTTTTTTAAAAAGGGACCTAACTCCAAAATTATAGCAATCAGAATAATACCCCTTGTCTAAACTAAATGTTTGTGGTGGTATAATAATTTTGTTGTACATAGAGAATGTATTTCTGTATAATTCAATTTTTAATTTATAATGCAATGATGTCAATGAAATGTCAGATGAGGAAAGAAGATGTCAATGAAATGTCAGATGAGGAAAGAAAAGAACTATGCCTTAAACTAGTGAGGGAGTATCCATATATAATACTGGAAGTCGTTTAACAGAGCTACACAACATTCAGGAGGATATCAACCAGACCCTGACTAACTTTCTCCAAATAGGTGTCAGTCTGCTAATATCACAGGGAAATGCCTACATGAGAGACAGTGCTGTGGAAAGGAAACCTGACACTCCTTTGCAGATATTCTCATGTTTGACTCTTTCACACATTCTTTCCACATGGGGGGAGTCTGGGAACGCATGATAGGTATAGCCCGCAGGATATTGGATGGACTACTATTGAAAGCAAATATGAAGGACCTAACCCATGAGGTTTTAGTGACCTTCATGGCAGAAGTTATGGCGGTGATGAACTCGAGACCTGTTCACATAATTCTGCAAAGTGCCTACATGTACATATATTATTATATCCAGAATAAAGGCACTTTAAATTTAAGAGTGAGCGATCATGTTCGGTATTTAATCCATTTAACAAAAATAATTCTAAAGTCTTTATCAGGAATAATTAAATAAATCTTAATTCTATTACGATCATACAGAAGAGAAACATTCTGTGGCCACTCTTAAAGGATACTATTAGCTTTTGCTTGGTCATCTGATAAAATTATAATTATATTCATCACAATCAATCTAGATGGTTCAGTGCAGTAGAATTCAATATCCACTTAGAATGAGATCAATGAAATGTCAGATGAAGAGAGAAAAGAACTTTGCCAGAAACTTGTTAGGGAGTATCCATATATAATACTGGAAGTCCTTTAACCAGCTACACGACATTCAGTGCAATGTACATTCTTACAGTTTTGTTTAAATTTCAATAAATTTTGTTCAAGTCCAATGTTTGAGTATTTTGCTACAGCTTATTAATAAGGAATAGAGAAATTGTGTCTAATACTAAGGAAATTGCAGCCATGGTGATGTAAATGTACAATGTCATCGTAAGTAATTTATGATAGCATCATTCTAGATATACAAGATATACAAGATATACAAGATAAATTTGCTGAAGCATTTAGAAGTGGAGACACATGTCTATATTTTTATAAAATACACTAGAATTGTTCAAATTGTTCAAAAACAGTAATCTATTAAATACAGAGCTCGGGACTTAATTGATAGTCTTGAATGATTATTAATTACTTTCATTTATCTGCTCTGAGGGCAGCATTATGAAAATGCACATCATGTTTGCTAGTTGTAGAGATAAAAGTTGAAGCAGATAAAAAAATCAGTAACTTATACTAAAATAATAGGACAATAGGGCTAAAATCATACACTTATTACTAATACAATAGGACTAAAAAAATCACAAACTTATACTAACAGAACTAAAAATTCATAAACTTAAACTAAAACAACAGAACAATCTGAACAGAAAGAACATGCACTTATAATATCACATGTATGAAAATTATACTGTGTACCACTGTTTATGGATGTTTAAGAATATATAAATCCTCATATACATCACTGACTAAAATTCATTCATTTTAAATTGAACTGAGTTGTGAAATTCAACTCTCTTTTTTGTTGTTTATATTCATGCTTGTGGTTTCAGTCAGTATTATTTTCATATATATGACCTAGTTGCATAAACATTTACACATACAAATGGGGAACTTTAACCCTTAACCTGCTGAAATTCTCAAATGGACTTGTCCAACTTCCATTGTTGGAAATGTCCATTTTCAATTTTAGGGGATATCAAAATAATAATTTTCATTTGATCAGTCAACAGTATAAGGGCCTGGTCAGACTGTACTGAAGGTCTGGCTCTATACTAGTGGCAAATACTGACCACCTTCAGTTCCAGCAATGTAAAGGTTAAATCATAATATTCATATAAATTAAATACATCCAACTTAACTCTATGTCGCTTTCAGTCCTGGTGAGCTAACATTTATATAAATTTTAACATTTGAGTAAATCTTTTCTTTTTTTCTTGTGACCACATCAGTGTTAGGGCAACTCAAAACATTCTCTTAAATTGTATACATGAATATTTGGATTTTATAAAATATAACATGGTCTTTCTATGATAAGCTTAAAAAATTTAAACTAAAGATGGATAACATTTCAACAGTAAATCAACATGTTTTCTATATCTAAATTACTTACCCCGTCCATATCAATGTTTTTGTTTAGGACAAAAATGTAAATATCTTACACAAACAGTCTGGCATGTTCATTCTCCCTGGAAGTTTATGTTTTATCTAATCACTGTTTCACTTTTGAACTGCCTACTTATTTGCATTGCTTTCCAATTGGTGTTTGTTAAATGTCCACACATTTTTTAAATCAATTGGTCTATTGTTCTCTTATTGTCACGCAGCTGTCTAGTTGAATGTTTCACACAAACTTAACAATATATCCATAGTTTCTAGTTGTATCACAGGAACCAACGCTACAGGTCTATTCCTAAATCTCCTCTGCATACCTGAATCAAAACATTTAAAATTTTCATTTCCAAGACATTCATTAAAGCTGAAATTGTGATATAACAACCTATTTGTTCCACATTGCTAAGATTTTGTTTAAAATTTCATGTTTAAACTATCAAAATGAAGATAATAAATAAAGGCAGACCAAAAGTACTTGTTTGTGAATTCTAAAATCTTGCCAGTTCAGACAGCTTCTGAAGTTTTCAATCCTAATCTCTGAGAGAATTTGAACACAAACCTAACATAAATCGTGACAGGTGAGCTAAAAAACCACACCAACCTTGTTAAGGTCACATGGCAACTTCCCTTCATTACTTTTTCAGACACAAACAGGCACTTAAGTAGACCTACTAACCTTCTATAGGATTACTAGACAGCTTTCTGACAAGTGAGAAATAATTTGATTCATTACAAGATCAAATTTTTGCTCTGTGTTAATGATTTCACAATGCCAAATTTACCACCCAGACCTTTTGCCTTCAAAGTTACCAAAGAGCACTTCTATTCATCAAATGGCAATCACTAGTTGATCATTTAAAACAATCATGTTCTTTTTTTTATTTAATAGGAAATCATATTTGCAAATCTAAAAGAACATAAATTACTTTTTATAAATCAAAAATTGTCTAGCTCTATTTTTCGTCAGGTATTAATTAAACAATGGATATCAATAAAATTTACATTAACTTTACCTTCATATAAAGTATCATAGTTGAAGACATTTGCTTGATAAAATATTCTCATCATAGATATCTGGCTTTCAGCATCACTGGTCTCTTTAGATATGTCTGTAAACATCCCTCTTGTTTCCTCTAAAACATCTATAACTGATTCAAGATTAATGTCAGCAATATCGTTACCTTCTATTTTATCTGAAACAAGATATATATCAGTATTAATCATTTCTGAATCTTTAAGAAAATAATAGATGTATGGTTCTTGCATAGAAGTTAATTCTTCAAAAGAAAATCAAATTAATATCATTTCATAAAAAATTATGCAAGAGATGTCTTCTCATTAAAGTACAACTTCCCTAAAAACAGGCCAAACTTCGACCAAACAAGATTGCATTTGAGAAAAATGCTATGCCACCGCATTAATACAACACTAAATAGTAGTGTAGGAACAGATTTTTTTTGCTTTCTATACAATTTTGAAGATTGTCATAATGCATAGATCCCTGACCTATCTGATTCCTATTATCAGATTAGTGGTTAAATCTGTTGTTAACTCAATAAAAGATCAGAGTAGGAATATATCAATGCACTCGAGTCTAGTGAATTTGGTGGTGAAGGTCATATTTCACACAGCCTAAATTTCATGACTACATCAAAGGACAACACAGTAAGACACTTTGTCAGAATCTAGGTCAGTTGAAATCAAAATTCACTTTACATCTTAATCCGTGCACATGGTTCAAATTTCATAGCTGTACATCAAAGGACAAGAAAGTAGGTCACATCATCAAAATCTAGGTCACCTGATATCAAAGTTCAATTTTACAACTAAAACTGTGCACATGGTCAAAATTTCATTGCTGTACATCAAAGGATAAGAAAGTAAGTCACTGTCCCCCTGGGCAAGGCAAAATTTTGGACCAAAGGGTTTAATTCAAAACAATCTTGATACAGGTCAACCAACCAATTAAAATTTGAACAATCTTGGTAAAGGTTCCATATAAGGAAAACCTATAGCCCCCAGGGCGGGGCTAATTTTGACACTAGAGGCAAAATTTGAACAACTTTGTTAGAGTACCTATAGATGAAATAATTTAACAAATATTAAAGCTCTAAGCCTTGTACCTTCAGACAATAAGATTTTTTTGATTTTTTACTATATGTATATATTGAAAATCAATGAACCCCGGGATGGGGGCAATTTTGACCCAAGGGCTATAATTTGAACAATCTTGCTAGAAGTTCACTTCACAATGTTTCATGCAAAATATCTAACCTCTAGCATTTGTCAGTTGCTAGAAGAAATTTTTTTAAAGTTTTTACTATAAGTTTTTACTATATACATATAAGGAAAACCAATGACCCTCGGGGCGAGGTCGATTTTGACCCAAGGGCTATAATTTGAATAATCTGGGTAGAAGTCTACCAGACAATGCCTTGTGCAAAATATCTAAGCTTTTGGGTCTTTACAAGAAGGTATTTTAAGTTTTTACTATATGTACATATAGTGAAAATCAATGACCCCCGGGGCGGGGCTGATTTTGGCCCCAGGGCTATTATTTGAACAATCTTGGTAAGGGTCTACCAGACAATGCCTTATGCAAAATATCTAAGCTCTAGGCCTTTTGGGTCTTTACAAGAAGGTATTTTAAGTTTTTACTAAATGCACATATAGTGAAAATCAATGACCCCCGGGGAGGGGCCGATTTTGATCCCAAGGCTATAATATGAACAATCTTGGTAGAGGTCTACCAGACAATGCCTTATGCAAAATATCTAAGCTCTAGGCCTTTTGGGTCTTTACAAGAAGATTTTTTAAATTTATTCTAATAATTCTTTTTGGTTGCCATGGCAACCAGATTTCAGCATGGAATGAAATTCTTTTAACAACTTTGGAAGCCCTTCACCCAAGGATCAATCCTGCCAAGTTTGGTTGAAATTGGACTGGTGGTTTTTCACAAGAAGATTTTTTAAGTTCACTATATAATCTATATAACACACACACACACACACACACACACACAAACAAACACACAGGTGAATCGCTATATGCCACCGCATCGCAGATGCTGCGGTGGCATAAAAAGAACAGTTTAGGCATTAGCAAATAAAGCTCGTATTCTTTGTCCTGTCCTATAATGAGTAGAGTATATCAAAGCTTAACAACTACTTTCTAGCATTATCTATCAAAGAGGGCTCGCAGTTGTTAGTGTATTATGATACTGAAAATCCCTAAAACTACCAATAAGTGTTCCACATTCAAAGTATGGCATTGCTTTCCAACATATTCAACAGGTTATAATTTAATAAAAGCAGCATCATCTTGTTTAAATGCATAACAATTTAACAATGACTTACATAAAGAAATAACCAGAGACAGAGGTATAGCTTCAGAGGATTTGATCATCCTTGCCTTTGATGTGTACATAGATCTTTTACAGTTTGTATTCCTTTCAACTGAAAATAAGTTTTGCAAAATATCTTCAATACCTTAATGTTAACTTTTTCAAAGGAATTAAATGGTGGTGTTCAAATAAATTATAATGATTGTCAGTAATAATATAGTCAAACTTGTGTTCAGGGACCGCACAAGGGAAACACCAAAGGTCAACAAGGACAAATTCTGTCAGACAAATCTTGACATAGATTACATGCTAATTAATGTAAAAAAACTTGCTAATTAATGTCAAAAAACTTTACTTAATTCAAAAAGTTTTTGATTAACTTATTTCATTAATCTTTTACATAATTATATCTATTATATTAATCTAGAAGAGCAACTACTTATAAGTATAAGAATAAAAGCAAACAATTGACATAAAAGAAAACTGTATACCTTGTAATGGTTTAGGTACATCAGTTTTAGCAACAGCTTGCCATTCTATAAGAGCTCCTTTTGGTAATTGTGGAATTACTACATAAACAGGCATACAAGATGGGTCCTGAAATGTTTTTCACATTTTTTTCTCATTCCACAGCTCATTTTTATTAACATTCTTGATAAAATTGTACTGCTTTCAAACAAAGAAAATACATTTTTCTATTTATTTTTTTTAACATGTGGCAACTTTCTAGCTTTACTGCTTAATGAAGACCTCAGGTACCCCCCCCTCCTGCACAAATGGGCTACCAAGTAGAACCACTGATGTTCTGAAAGCTAGCTAGATAGCTTTCTCACAGTGAGAGACAAGATGTTTGAGGTCAATGACCTTCAGCACTTGCCCCTAAAATACATTCTGTTTTAATTTTATTATCCCCCTTGAAATAAAGACTAAAATAAAGACATCTTACCAACATTAAACTAGATTAATTTTGAGTGAAACTGCAGATAGAAACTACAGATGAAAAAATTTTGATTTACAAATTAAGAATACCTTTATCGTGCAGTCCAATTCCTGTGTGGCTATAGGAATATAGTCTGGATGAGTTACATAACATACACATGTAATTATATCATATATTGAGCGACTAGAACACATGGCTGAGAGAACACTGTTCACATGTTGAAGACTTAGTCTAGTCTGAGAGTGTATACCACCATCTATCAGGGCAAGATTAGCTGGTACCATTCCTATCTGACCAGCTACATAGCATACATTGCCTACCTGAAATTCCAAGTTTATATCTTATATAATATTTAAACACAGTTCACAAGGTTCCACTGGTAAACATATGTGGCAGTCAAGTGCATCATTACACCAATATATGCACAGCATACAAAAAAGGAATGCTTTCATGACATATGACATCAGATGTATCATTGATAAACTAAATGACATGAAATATAACTTACCTCAATTTAGTTCAACATGACTGTATCAATTCTCCTTCTATTAGCATATTAAAATTGAAACATATATCAATTTTTCTTGTGTTGTAGTACAATTATTAATTGTTCATTAATCAAATACAGTCGAACTTGCCCATGCGACCACGTGTATTAAGCGACTTTTGTCTTAAACGACCACTTTAAATATCCCCCGATCATTTCCTCTCTATATCTTTAATGTATTAAGCGACTTTTGCTCAACGCGACCAGCGACCGCTAATGAGTCACCCAATTGAGATCAATCTTTTCATTAAACGACCACTTTTTCCTATCAAGTATTTGAGTTTTTAGAAAATGCCACTGCGTAATGTCACAAGTGTCAACGATCAAAACACAACAAATAAACATGTGAAAAACTCTATTTCCCAAACCATTTTAGCGTATGCAAATGAAGTTAAGTATACCCGTGACGTGTATTATCTAATAATATCGGATAAACAATGCAACGCTCCGCCCCTACTGAGATGGTGTATACCATTTGACTGCATTGAACTGACCTTGAACTTGATCAGCAATTAAATTAATAGTAACAGAAAACATCTTAACTAATAGGGTTTTCGTGTTGGAGACAAGGAAAAACAACGGAGGAGTTAAAAAACTTTGGAAAAAATGTCAAACATGTACGTAATTTGTCAATAAATATCAGAAAGTTATTTGTTACATTTGCATCCATTTAGATTATCGGAGCGTACTAATTATTCAACATTTATATAAAAATGAAGTTGAAAAACATTCCCTATTTATAAGAAAGATGTCATTTATAAATTTTGACTTTTATATCATGCTGACTGTCTTAAGAGACCGTTTCATTAAGCGACCGTTTTTGGTGTTTCCCTTGCGTGGTCGCCTAATACACGTTTGACTGTACTGTAATTATTTACTCAAGTAAACTGGCCTCCTTGACTATATTACAGCGCATTTGAACTCAATCTATGCATTATTCTACAACATTCACAAAATAGATATCCTTTTCCATTAAAAGTTTACATTGCACCAACACAAAAGAGATCATGTGACTAATTTCCAGCTTGACCTAGGGGGCCCCTCTGTGCATTATTTCAGGCACCAAGGGCACCTGCGTAGAACCACCGACATTCTATGAGCTAACTGGATTGTTTTCTCACATAAAAGAATCTATATTCCCCAGTGGGTTTAAGACCAAATGCAGTGAGGAACAAGTGATTGGAAGTGAACGACCATAACCACTCAGCCACTGACGCCCCCTTACTTTAATGAGAATATAATGAAAGTACACTATAAATACCTTGGTACACTGACTGTAAGGTCCTATATTCGCAGGTGCCCAGTGTGACAATCCTTGAACATGCATAGTTTCCCTGTTACTATGACAACTGTTTCCATAGCAATCTAACATCATAGCAACGTTGTCAGGTAGTTGTGCCTCAACACAAACTCTTATGAAATTAAAACAATATCAATCATCAGATCAAGTATATCATAAAACTATCGGAACTTTTCCACCAATTCATTTTATCTAATCTTTACCATTTTCCATTAATTTACCAAAGAAATAATTTTTTTTTTTTTTTTACTTGGGTTTTACGTCACATCGACACAGTATAGGTCATTTGGCGACGTTCCAGCTTTACTGGTGGAGGAAGACCTCAGGTGCCCCTCCATCCATTTTTTCAGGCACAAACGGGCACCTGAGTAGAACCACTGACATTCCTTAAACAAGCTGGATAGCTTCCTCACATGAAAGAATCCAAAGTCCCTGTCGGGATTCGAACCCACAGCAGTGAGGGGCAAGTGGTTTAAAGTCAACGACCTTTCTACGTATTTCAGCTTCATATTTAAACATATTGTCTGAGACTACTAGGTAATAAAAGACTTAAATTTGTTTCTTAATAAAGAAGAATGCATTTGAAGTTCATTTGTTATGCCCAAAAATTTATTTAAGATAAAACAAAATATGCCAATGACTCTAAGATAAAGTAAAGATATTCTTAAAAGCCCAAAAATAAAGTACCTAGCTGCTGGATTCAATCCAAAGTACGTTTTATAAACAGCATTTATAGCAGCAAAGTCAGCCATATTTTTCACATAGAGGTGCATCAACACTAGATCTGACATATTTAGAGGTTTTATCAGTTCCTGAAGATTATCCATAGTCTGTCTGGCTAACTGTTCAACATCTTCATCTTTCT
Source organism: Ruditapes philippinarum (assembly GCF_026571515.1). Lineage (NCBI taxonomy): Eukaryota > Metazoa > Mollusca > Bivalvia > Venerida > Veneridae > Ruditapes > Ruditapes philippinarum. The sequence continues at coordinate 509,304 of NW_026862271.1, read as the reverse complement.
GTACAGCCATTAGATTGGTTACCCAGATATGACGCCAGTCTGAGTCGGCACTTTTCATTCTAGTAACTTCAGCTTTCTTTGAACCTAAGGCAAAGTGAGATAAAAATAGATATTGTAAACCAGAATAATTACATCTATCAATGTGTGCATTAATAATGTATACTGAAACAAAAAAGAAACTTTCTCCAAGTTTGAATGCAGATATGTTAGTACAGTTTTTCAATCCTTTTGAAACTCGATTTTTACGTTGAATAAACATATCGGGCTTTTATATGGGGATTAGCTGACCGATTTTGCAAACAAAACGAGTTTTACAAGCTACTACATGTACATTAGTGTGTACATCTAAGTGGTACCCTTGAACAACTGGCACATACTTTGCGAAAGTTTCCTTTTTGGTTCAGTATATTTGATAATGAGCTTCACAACCAAAAACCACTTTTTTTTTTTAAAACCATGTCAAGTGCAAGCAGCAATATAAACAAATTTTAACCAACAGTATAGAACTTCATGCAGTTTGACCGTGCTCTTTACTTTTGATTGGTCAAATTTTGTATTCAGAATGATACAAATTCAAAGCATGGTAGGTAAATTACATAAATTTATCACTGACCAAGTGTAAAGCCCTTCAAAAGCCAATTTAACTATCATCACTTAGAATACAGTTGCTTTTTATATTTTATATCTGCTTGATAACTGCTTAAATTTATGCAAATAAATCAAAACTTCTAAGCTTAATATAGAAATTACCTGTTACTGTGTCTTTAGATTTTTGGCGTTGTAATTTTTCACACTGAACACACCTTAATTCTGATCTGTTTGGAAATAATTCATCTAAAAGAGATCTGCTATGTTTAATTGGAAGGCCTTTTATCAAGTCCAGTTGAGATTGACTTGGATCCTGCAAGTGATGTAAATCATATTACATGTACATACTGTATTTACTCTGCAAATACTGTGTAATTTGAATGAAGTTGGCATCATACTCTTAAATGATTCGGAAACTAGTCTCATTAACAAATATAGCAGTATAATTATTTTACAACTAGCTGTCAAAGTCATAGTTTTATGGTGTACACTGGAAATAATATTTTCTACTTAAATCAATGAAGAAAAGAGGATTTTGCCCCTGCCCAGTGCCCAGAGAACACAATTATTTAACATATAAAACAAAAATGTTTTTCGAAGAAGTAAACTATACCATTTTTTTGTCTTCAAGGTGAGCTTTTTTCAGATTGAGGTAGCCAACAGGAGCAAATGCATCATCTGAATGTATAACCATTTCCATCTCATCTCTGTAAACAAAACATATTGTACCGTTATTATATTCATGAAAACAAATCTCTATGGTAACTCAAAAACTAATAATATGGAAAAAATTTCAACAACTTGTCTCACTTAAAATAAGTAGTCTAGATCACTCCAAACCGTCTAAATGCATGTTATGAGTGATGATGATAAATTACATGTACCTATACCAAAACAAAGTCTACAATGTACTGCTTTCAGCTTAAATGTAGTAATTTACAATAAAATCTCTTATTACAGTGTATTTTTCACTTTTAGAGGAATGAAGGCGGGGCCCCTGGAGAGAGGATAATTACGTCAAAGAGGAGATAAAAGGAATTCAGAAACAGAAAAGACAGTCCATTTTATGACAAAATTGAGATACAATATCATTATTTTTTAAACTGCAATGGCTTTCTCTCATTATAATTATAAGATAGTTAGTTTTTTACTCCTGGATGGGATTTTTTTCAGACAACGGGGGAAATATACTTTTTGGGGAGGGGGCAGACCTTTGGTTTAAAATTGGTCTGAGAAAAATCACTTCAAGTTAAAACATACATTGGTCAGTTTAAAATCCAAAATCTGGTCCAGTCCATTCCATGAACTACAGAGAGATAAAGGTTGACAAGATAAAGAGAAAAGCTTTGTTTCTTACAAACATAAAAGGATTTGTTTGATAAGTTTGATTTTATAATAAATATTGGTAGTTTAATATTACTCAGCAAATATTTATTATTCCCAATAATATAGCAAATTCTCTAAAGAAACACTTACATAACAATTTTCTTCTTAAATATTGGACAATCCAATGTAAAAGTTTCGTACTCCCCACCTTCTCCACAAACATTCAGCTCAAACTCTGCATTCTGAAAAAGAAAACATGAGAATCATTGGACATGTTTAGCCTATACAATAATAATTTTTCACATCTCTGACTGACACTTTGTGAATCAATTATTTATAAGTGGTTCATAATTACCTTTTTATGCAAATAATCCCTCATTTCTGACAAGGTTTTACCAAGATGATGTTTTGGCTGCAACCCTAAAATGAAATTACAAAAATAATAATAATACAGCATAAAACAAAACTTTAAAACATACCAAAACTTTTCATAAGCCATCTGGTTAGCTCAATAGGTAAAGTGTTGGACTGTAAATCAGGCGACACAGGTCTGATTCCTTTATGGCGCAGGTCACTTTTGTTGTGACTGATCATGAAATCCTTTCAACGGTCATTGGCATTGTACCTCTGCTGTGACATGTACAGAAGTTATCAGTTCCTTGCAAAAGTGAAGGCAACAAGAACTGGCAAACAACTTTTCCAAGAACGATGTGATTGCTTTACTGTGCTCTGGTAAATTGTGGCTCCCTGTCGAGATCCAGAGGGTAAACTACCAACATACAAAATTTTGCTTCTGTAACTGAAAATTTATCTAAAAACTGCAACCTAAGATTTGCTAAGACTTGCTACTGACACTGAATTTGCGAATTTAAACTTGAAATTTTAAGTTTAAAAACCCCCCCCCCCCACTCATTTTACTCGGTCCATCCTAATGTATTAGAAAAACTAAAAAAATCCCAATATATAATGTACAAGCAAATTCACAATAGTTGAAAAGAAATAAGATTAAATATAAGCACAAACCTTTGGAGCAACCTGATCGACAGGGGGAAAATTACTTTTAATTTCATTTCCCCAAATAATTCTGCTTGATATCCCCAAGATACGCTAAGGGAAACAAAACCAAGACCTGAATTGAAAAATATATTAAAATTTTTGGGAAAAAACACTTTTAAAATTTAAAATATATTTTTTCAAAAAGATGGCCTATGTCCACAGCTTTTTTAAAAATCTATCCTACCCATGAATAAAAATATGTAAAATTATTTGCAAATATAAAACCCCAATTTGGAATGTAATTTTTTCCAATTATTCTGAAAAAACAAAGGAAGTTTCAATAAAACAGTGATTTTAATAATTTTCGGTTCAATTTTTTATGCAAAAAAACTGCAAATTCATTATCCAAAGCTTTAATAACTGTATTGCTTTGTTGTAATTGTTTATCTGTACATAGGGTTTATAATTTTAATTTTTGTATTGTTTGTATCACATCCATTGTGAAATTACTGAAAGGCATTGAAAAAAATTCATACATTTTTCACCAAATCATTGATAATTTACAGGAGGGGTTCATTTCAATAAAAAAATCATTAAAACTTAACTTTTCACACGAACACGTTGAAATTTGAGTATTGCACCCAACGAAAACAGGGCTTCCAATAAATTTTTCTTCCTAAAAAAAAAAACACACTCGGGGCCCGTAAAGGGGTTAAATTTCCCTAAATTTCCTTTTCATAAAAATGCTTTTGAATTTTAAATTTCCCAAAATTTAAGTGTTGAAAATTTATTTTTTTTTGTTCAATGAACGGTCTTTTTTTTTTTTTTTTCTCTTTTTTTTTCAAAACTTAAAAATTTTCAAAAAAATTATAGAAAAGACATGACCAAAATTTGTCATTTTTAAAATAAACAACTTTTATCATGTTCTACTTTAAACCAAAATGAATTTTTCCAACTTCATTTTTTTTTTTTCTGAAAGAACATCAAAAAAAATGAATTTAAATTTTAATTTTAGCAAAATACCTTTAAATTTTTTAAAAGTTCAACAACTTCCAACCATTTTTTCCTTTTGGTAAAAATTCTTTTGTTGATTGGATGCACTTTACCCCGGTAAAGGGGTAAACCCTTGCCTCCGTTTACGGGCTATGCATGGGGGCCTCAATGATAATAAGCAATTCCTTCATCGTAAAAAAAATCGACATTACAAGGTCATAGTTGAAATAAAAGACAAGTTAAGTCATTATCAGAGACATTTGGCCAAAAGATAATGATTGTAATATGTACACATAACTGGGTCATCTGTCATCCAAGTTTTTAGTTTTTGCATCAACATGTACTGGATTAAATTCACAATGTATAAGATTATCAGTAAATGCAATGGATTATCAGACAATTTAGTGAAAACATTATCCAAGCCAAAAAACCTTTTTATGCCATAACTGTCACGAGTTACTGAAAATTCATCCTCCAGTTAATTTGGAAAATAAGCTGCATCTCAAAAGGGGAGACAATGCAAAATAATAAGTTTCTGGTTTGAAAGGCGTGTTTTAAGTTAAAGTCATAAGCAGATAACAAGAATACAGTCATAAATTTGTTCCCAGTGCCACCTCTAGTCAGATTACCAGCCCCAATCCCAATGGCAAATATGCTTATTTTTTCCAAATCTTTAAAAGAAAATATTCCTAATCAAACTGAAATATTATTCCAAAGGTGCCTGAAATGTTCCAACAGGAATCAAATATTTTTCTCATGCAATTTTATGATGCATGATTTTTCTAACTGGGTTCAGTACTTTTTCCAAATAAAAAGCATAAAAGAAATGTGCGTCGCCAGGATCCCCCCACATCAGAAAAAATTTTTAAAAAATTTTCCAGTTTTTCCCCGTCTGATTTTGAGGGTTTTTATGCCCCCCTTTTAGAAATTTGGGGGTTCATTTAAATTATAAGGTCATGAAAAAATTTTAACAAAAATGTAAAAAAAAAACGGTAACATTTTAAAAGTTTTTTTTACAATTTTGTATTTTTTTCGTGAAAAAATTGGGGCAATTTTTGTATTTTGGATTTTTTTTCTCCATAAAACGCGATTTTTTAAAATTATTTTGTGTTAAAATTTTTTCATAGAAAAAAAAGTCGTACTATATTGAAATTTTCGTTCATATCGCCTTCTATTTTCATAGTGCTTTCAAGTCCCCCTATGACGGAATTCAAGGGCCAAATAAAAACTTGGACAACCAAAATATGTTAGGTTCATTCCTTAGCTGTTTTACAGAATTAGAAACATTCCTGTCGCTACCCCCTTCGAAGTTTCTAATTTCAGTGAACAGCACAAGATCAACACAACATTATACCAGATACATATAACTTCATTTTCGAGCAGACAGTTTTTCTTCGCGCAAATAGTGCGACAACAAAATAATAATTTTTTGTCTGGGCGCTTTCAATATATGCAGGCAGTACGTATAAATCAAGCGGTTTTAACTAGTTAAGGTAAATTTGCCGGACCACGGGAACCCGGGTAAAATTTCATTTCTCATTAAAATTTAAATTGGAGCCCACGGTAAACTTCCATACATTTTATACTGAATTGACGGTTTAAGCTGTAACGACTTTTGTTTTGAATCAGCGGACGGTGAAATTCTTGCGTCACAAAATACGCACTAACTAAATTTCATTGCGTCATGGCTGAAAATAGTGCGCCAAAAACGCGCTCTGGCAGAAACACTGGATATCATAATATTTGGTTCCTAATTTGTTTGCACAACCTATTTTTTTTTATTCACTTCAACTATTCAATGTTAACACAAAACATTCTCACACAAAGTTCAAGGCCATTAAAGTATTAAGTGTTAACCTTTTGCAAATTGCATATTGCATATTTGTAGCCAAGATAATGACTGCATAAATTTCCACAAAAGTAAATGTGTGGGAACTGAAAATTTCAATTTTTTTCCAGGCATTCAACTTTCTCCAAAATCATTGAACCATGAACAAATTTAAACTTAGCCTGTTTATTCCAAAGATGTATCTTAATGTCAAATTTGAGTTGAAAATGTATAACTGTCGGAAAATATTGAACAGAAAATAAAAATTTCTTACTTTTTCAAAGTTCAAGAGGGATAACTCTATCAGAAATCATCAAACCATGACCAAATTCAGACTTTACCAGCATATTCCTTTGACATATCCATATATTAAATTTGAGTTGAATATGTACTTCTGTTTGGTAGATAATGAACGGAAACTAAAAATTTCCTCTTTTTTTTTCAAAGTTAAAGGGGCATAACTCAGCCAAAATCCATTGAACCATTCAACTTGACCTGCAAATTACTTTGATATATCCATATGTCAAATTTGAGTTGAATGTGTACTTGTTGGTGACATAACTCTGTCAAAAATCATCAAACCATGACCAAATTCAAACTTGACCTGCATTTTCTTATGATATAATAATGAACAGAAACTGATGATGATGATGGAAGGAAGGAATGACAGAATGACCGAACTGGGTAAGTCTATATGCCCCAGCCATTTTATGTTGGGGGCATAAAAATATACCTTTGTCTTTTGGCTTTAGATTGGCAAGTGCAACAATGCTGTGGCCTTCAGAAATACACTGTATCATGTTGTAGCAACTGTCCTTCCCTCCACTGAAAATATGAAGTACAATTTTATAAAAATATGGATTCATATAAAAAGTCCCTTATAAGATTGTGATACTTCATTATAAATATCTAGTTGATAGAATTTAGAAATGCAAACCTATCATAATGCAAGAATTGCCAAAGTCACTTAGGTGAGGAAAAACTATATATTTAAGGTAGAGCTGTCATTGATTCAGTAAAGTTTGCTGGTGAGACCTAACTAATGGCAAAGGGTGTGGCTCTAAAAAGATGCTGCTGCCTCCCAGAAGGTGCCTTTTAACTATTGTCTTCCTTTGTTCTGCAATGGAGAAAATCTCCACGACAGTAGACGGCTTAAGAAGACCTTCGTTGCGGCTCTATGCTCAGCAATGTTGAGAAGCGATTAAACTAGGTCCTCCATAGCAGCTCTACGACCAGTGACCATAGTCTGGGACATATGGCATAATCGTCCCCCAGTATAAATAAACTTATAACACAAACAATTGATTCTGTGTAAAGCATATTGATGATACATGAATATCGAATGACACATATCAGCCATACACCGATATAAATATCAATACATACTCTTTGTTTCTTGTATATAATTCACTTTCATACCTGTTGAATGATTTTAGTAAAATACATGTTCTGTGATTCATACGAATATGTTCTGTCCTGTTTATAAATGTCCTTTGCATGATTTTTTTCTAACCATTTTTGTCATCATTGCTATGAAATGTGTCCATTATGTAACAACAGCTTGGTGTTAGACATGGCCACCTGCTTTTGTATGTTTTGGGTGAATTTTCAAAATTTTTAGACAATTAAATAATCAAAATTATTGATTTTTTTTCAAATGCGTATCAATTAATGATCAATAGAAAAATATCAAAGATACATCGATATCGTCTCTATTGATGACAGCTCTAAATTAAGATATATATTTTCAAGTATTACAAACCACACATTATGTGTACTTGTCAAATCTTCATTTGATATCTTGTCCTAAATGTAGACTAGTTATCCTTCAAAAATAAAAAAGTAACAGCCACTTACAGCAAACATTAAGCAAAAAATTCAATAATTTAACTCTCAAAGTCAAGGTCATTTATAAGTTAAGGTCACCCTCAATTTTTTTAATTTGTTTTAGGTCTTGTCAAAATGTTTGCTGTATCCAAATATGATACCAGTCCAGTCATATATATTAACTATATTTACATCATACTGCTTTAAAATCTTTGCGATTACTTTAACACCGTTCTAGCCAATTACAACAAAAATCAAGGAAAATTAAAACATTTAAACTTGATGGATAAGGTCATATATAAGCAAAAGGTCAAGTTCAATCTAGTTTACTTTCAGGTCTTGTTCAAAGGGTTGTTGTGACCGAGTATGAAGACAAAGCATTAAGAATTAAGTTTGCAGACAGCAACAGTCACAGCAACAAGACACCATAACTAAGGGATACAGACTGACCAATTACTTTTTGGTAACTTCTTGGGCCCCTTACATGTACCTTCAAAATCTAGGGGCCCAGCCAAAAAAAGTTTGGAGCCCAACTAAACAATATTTCTTTGTCATTCTTTCTTTTCAAATAACAATACTTTTATTCATTAATCAATGTATCCTTTAAGAAATTGTTTTTGTAATAGCTGAAACTATGCAACATATTAAGTTTCATTGGCACTGCTATATTTTTTCTCGACTTTGACGTTTGGGCAAATATTGGTCTGGATCCCTGCAAACCATAGCAAAAGCTCAATTTTTTTCTGAAAAGCTAAAGTCTAAGTAGCTATATTTTTTGAAAGGATAAAATTTTCAATTTCAATTGAATTTAACATGCATGGTACATAGCAAAGGCTATATATAGGGACAGCTTTCTGATATAAGTCAGATGCTAAGTCATTGTACTAGTGAAAAAGTGCACAGGGCATTTAGGGGGAAAATACTAGCATTTTTAGGGGAAAATATTCTTATTTTGGGCTGGGGGAAACAGCCTTTATTCGGCTGTAAAATGTAGGAAAAAAAATCACTGACTGAGAAGTCGGTTAAATAATCGTTCATTTTTCTGTTTTAAAGGTGTCATTCGGTATTTCATGCACAGTTTCTACTTTCACTCGGACAACTCAACGATTATTATTAATCTGAAAAGTTGCCATTGTTCGTTATCAGAATTCGCCTCCTATTATTGTTGAGTTACATTGAAAATGGCGGCGCCCAACTAGAACTAGAAAAAAATTTCATTGGTAGGTATAGAATTCTATATATTCTTTACTTGGTTTTTATTTGATTTTCTTTTACATATGCACGTGTAGTCTATAGCTAGGCAAGCCAAAGCCTGTGCCCGCTTCGCGGTCCCGTCCTTTGACTTCCCCATCCATTGGCATTGGGCCGAAAATACTCGGGGCTAAATAACCACAAATCTCAGGTGCAAGACATCATAGGTGTTTGGCGCGTTGATTGGTCACTACCCCCCTGGCCAGCCCCCACCCCATCAACTCTACAGCCCTCCTACCTCTCAAAAACATGTTTCAAATGAAAAATACTACTTTTTACATGGTTTTGAGAGGTAGGAGGGTTGTAGAGTGGGTGGGTTTTGAGAGGTAGGAGGGTTGTAGAGTGGATGAAGGGGGGGGGGGGGTAGTGACCAATGAACGTGCCGAACACCTATGCATGGCATGGCATTGCCTCAATAAAATTGTTAAGAATCTTGGTGGACATTTCCTATTTGGAATCTGGAAACTGAACAAACCTTATTAATGCGACTGTTTTCATATTTCAGGCGGTCTACGTGCAATCCAAAACCAAAATTGGACAGATAATTTCTCATGCCTAATACGCGCGCTCAAGTGAAGCCGGAACTGGAAATAACTATCAGACATGCGCAAAAAAGATACGTCCACACGTCACGAGCGAATTCCATGTCATTAGATGCTTATTCAATTGAGAACAAATTTACGCAAGCGTTTGTTGAGTAAGACTTAAATATTGTTGTTTACATATATTTGTTCATACATTAAATTCCACGCCTATACATCTAGTAAAGAGTTATCTTTTTATATTTCATAAAAATTGTGCTAATTTCGGTCGTAGTAGAAGTAAGTAACCAAAATTGTCTTCAATTTATCTATTTTTTTCTGTCAGTGAACATATATCCGGATAGAGCTATTTTGGCCGTTGGTCAGTGTAGTTCTTCCCATGGATCATTAATCAAAGGTTCCCGGGTCTATTCACAAAAGACATCCAATGTCTTTTGTGAATAGACCCGGGGCCCTTTGATTAATGAAATATAGTGCGCGAATGCCATAATTTGTGAATATAGACCTCTTTTATTAAGTTTTAAAGTATTAAGCTGTTTAATAGGGAATGAATTTAATATGAAATTAGGCAGTGTTGCATCCATTTTTTATGAAGATCGCGTATTTTAATGAAGTCAGTGCGCGCCAAGTCGCGCATCTAACTATCTTTTCAACTTAATTCAGTTTATCTTCATCGTATCTTAAACGCTTCAGCCATGTTTGTTTTCACTCGTGGTTATGACTAAAATTCGTACTAAATCGCGTGTAGCAGCCGACTAAGTCATCTCGGGTGTGTTTTGTAGTATTCGTCAATATTTTATTTTTTCTACTTCCGTTTTTGAGCGGACGATAGCTGTCAAAAATGCCTGAATGTAAAATAAATGAATTCTATTCGGTATGTCATATTGTAACTGTAAGGTAAATGTATGCCCCCCAAATTTTTTTCAAATCCCCAACATTTTTCGATTGAGTGGGGGACAATCCCCCATAATTTTGAAATTCTAGATGCAACACTGATTAGGCAAAGCCTATGAAAGGGGAAGTCAATTATTAATTTTTCCGTTTTAAAGGTGTATTCAAAATTAATGCCTGTTCCTTTTTCACTCTGAATACCACGATTTTTTATCAAAAAGTTGCGTTGTCGTTAAAATATCCCGCTTTATATTAAATACGATTAATTACAGGGACGGCCCTCCAGTTAACCCTAATAATTTTAAAATATCTTGTTGCCCCTGAAAAAAGGTACATGACGAAAATTTTAGGCGCTAAGCGTAAATCCCATTCGAAAGGGAACACTTACAAATACATATAGTTTTTCTTTTTATACCCGTTTTTGGAAAATTTAAAAATTTTATTTTAAGGAAAAAATATTTTTTAATTAAATTTAAAATTTATTTTTAAAGGTAAAATTTTTTGTCCCAACGACGTTTAAATTCAATTGACAAAACCCAGGGAATTTTTCATTTTTAAAAAAAAGGGGTATTTGTAATTATTATTATGGTAACATAATAAATTCAATTTCAAAATAAAATGAAGTCGATGTACAAAATATTGCCGAGATTTTGATATTGCCATATTCATAGAATATTTAAATTTCCTTCATCATTGATAAATATTATTTTTTGTAAATCTGTTTTCAAACGTCGGTGCAGTGAAGTAGACAGTTATAAAAGTACTCTTGTGTGGCTGTCTCGATTCCGGGCTTTTTAATGTCACTCGTATATTTTAATTATTCTTTTCATTTGAATGCATGTAGAAAGATATTTCTGATATTTTTTAATGTAACGCTAGAAAAACAATAAAAATCTTTACAGTTTGAGTCAGAATCATTGCAAAATAAAAGTAACTTTTGAATATTTTTTACACATCGTTTAAATTTCTTTTGAAGATTAATTACTTTTGAAGGGGGTTAATTACCAGGTAACAAGTGATAATTGAAAACTTTATTTTCAAACTTTCATTACCAGGTTACATGTGATAATTGCAACACTCAGTCTACTAAAAACAAATAGAATTTTGAATGTATATTTGTATGTGCACAGTCTTTAATTACAGTCCATGGTATGTGTGATAAGAAAATGATTCTTAAGAGGATATATATAAATACAATGTAAATCTATTTTCTTTATTAACAATTATAAATGAAATATAAAATATACAACTAAATTTGTATAAGCCCTTTCTTTGAAAATAATAAAGATAAACATATGACAAAATAAATCATTTGACGTGAATTGTATAGGCTAACTATGAAAAAAATCTGTTTCAAAATAAACACTTTTTTTTATAAAACAGCTGTTCTGTATGCCAATAAAAATTTCTTCCTTGCCAATCTAATGAATTCATCTATATATGAACGCTTATCTAGAATGATCTGAAAATATATTTAATACACTAATTAGTAGAAAACTTACTATATTTATACAGTTAATAAAATAAAAAATGTACAAATCATTTGGAAATAATTCACAGAAATAAAAACAAATTTCAAACATGAATTTCTTTAAAAGTTTTTAAGCAATCAAGAATTATTTTTTTTGCATTGCACCCATTAAACCATGTACAAAAGAATTATCTTAATATGAATCGCGGTAATAATTTGTGCTTGAAGTAGAAGGGCGTCAAAGTGTAGAGAGTATGCCTAAACAATAGGCGAATATTTTTTAATTAGGTACTTTTTTAACTTAGCGTTGCATCGTTCTATCGGCATATTTTCATATATTAATACTTTAGTGGCACACAATAATACTGTATCAATACATTCATATGTGTATAATTTTTCACAAAGCTGCAATAACACCACATACTCTTGTGAAAATCTGTCATATTTCGCATTCCGCGCGTTCCGCCATCTCTCATTCTGTCCACCTTTATCCGATGTGCGATTCCGCGCATGCGCGCGACGAGACTTTAAGGTAAACGAAAGTGTCCGATCCTTGTAATATAAATCCGTGTTGAATTACATTGAAAATGGCGCCGCCCGACTAGAACTGACACTGACAATTTCATTGATGGGTATAGAATTCTATGTTTTCTTTAATTGTTTTTTATTTGATTTTCTTTTAAATATACACATGTAGTCTATAGCTGGGCAAGCCAAAGCCCGGGCCCGCTTCGCGGACCCGGCCTTTGACTTCCCCGTAATAATTTATTTTAGTTGAATGTATGCTATTTGAGTTTTTCACATCAGAATCTAGGCCTATAAATATGACTTCGCTTTGAGATATTTTTGCTTCTGGGCAAAGCAACGTTGTAAAGGATTTCGGACAACAACCATCGAGTAGGCCCTATGCGCTTCTATATCTTTTATTTTCATACATCAGCATATAACAAAGGGATTCGCTGAAACAAATAAAATACATGTAGGTAGGTTTTTTGTGTACTGGTTAAACTGTACATCTCTTAAAAAACTCCTATATTATTAAAGTATGATGATCATGTAGATATTCAAATTGAATATTCAGAATATTTGATAATCAAGAAGGGCAGAAACAAAATTGAAATGTAGGGTATAGAACTCCATCAGGTACTGCATCCTAGCCCATTCTGGTGTAATAAGAAAATGTGTTCCTTTACACACTGAACGCCACCAATCAACTGTTTCCGCCATTAAAGTGAAAGTGGAAGTGTTGCTTTTTGAATTTGGATAGAATTATTTTAAAAAAATTAAGAAAATGTTAGAAATATTTTCATTTCAAATAAATTTCTGTCATTGAAAGGAGAATCCAAAGCTACCTGTATGTGTTGCAAATACTTCTTTATTTTACCCCATATTTACTTCATATTCTGACAAGTGAAGACAGCCGTCTGCTAAACTGTAGTGACATGCTGAAACTGATGTGAAGTCATATTCTGGTGAAAAAATTCTACTGAAGCCAAAAAGGGACATCAATTTACATACCACAGTATCATAGTGCTCTCTGTTTAAGCTCCCATTCAAAACATGGCTGACTGACCATACAATGTAGATGTTTCTAATTTATTGATATTGCCATATTAATTCATTGATTTATTCTATGAGTGACCTGTGTATTTTAAAGTCAAGATGCAACAGTTTAACACAATTTAATAAAATAGTTAATACAAATTCTTTTTATTTGTACCATTTGTTGAAAATAATAAGAACAATGGTACCATAGTTGACCATCCTATCTGAATTTTACAGCCCTGCTATACAATAACAGAACTTTTATCAGAAATTTTAAAGTTACCGGCAATGGCAGCATTCATAATCATATAGAATTTTTCTTCTCTTTTTAAGGTTGGAGTAACATAAAAGATGGCTTGGCTCTCGGGCCTAACTGGAAAAGCAGAAAATTTCCTTAATAGCCTGGACCAAACTGCTGCCAAAGTGCTTCATGAAAATGAAGAAGAAGGACACTCACCAAATCTATCAAGAAAATCAGTCAAAACTGAACAAGCAGTGCCTCAGTCGTCTGGCTGGGCCCCTTTCATAAGTCCAGAAAAATCACTACCATCCCAAAGTGCTACAAAATCATTTGACAATAAGTTAAGAGAGTTACCACAAGATGCAAGTTTAAGTACAAAGCCAAAATCAGAATCAGTTACCACAAAGAAAAAAACTGATAAAGATGAAGCATTGTTTGAGTTTTTGAATAGCCCAGAACCAACTGAGAGAAGAAAAATCACACCCGCCAATAGCACAAGGCATTCCCGACAATCTAGTGCCTCCTCAGTCATTTCAAATAAAGGCGGGAAAAATGACACACCTGGATCATCATCTGGTAGTGGGTCATCAATGGTGCATGTAGAAATGCCGGGTAAGTTTACTTTTGTTTTCTTATATTATTTACATCTATTGAAATGTCAGGTATATGCTAAGTAATTTTAGCCAGTTCTCATTTGCATTGGGAAGAGCAATTCTAGATTTCAAAATTGTTTCCCGATGAAGAAGTTTTTTTTCTTGTTTGGTTTATTCATTTATGAAACATGAACAGTAATAGTTTTAAAGGAGCAAGTTTACTTACTCAATACTGATTTGCTTACAGTCTCCAATTTATGAACGATAAACATATTTTTCTTATAAATATTTTAGTGAGTATTTCTTGTAGCTAGTTCTTGTGCTATTTTATTGTTGTAAGTTTTATGTTTGTAAATTTGTCACTCAAGCTTTTAATTTAAGATTCATAATTACTAAGAAATGAGGTATAAAAATATGGAAAAATACGAGAAAAAGATGGACATTAGTGTTTCAGTACACACTAACACCAGAAAATACAAAAATGTAGTACTACATTCAAGTGTACATAGCCTCGAGTGAAAAACAGCTAGACGGGTTCATGAGTGAAATATAATTTAATCTTGAATTTTAAACAGTTTTTATGCCCCCATTACTTTGGAGGGGATGGGGGAGTATATAGATTTGTCCTTGTCCGTCTGGCCTGCTTTCATGCAGCCCATCCATTGACTGTCAAAAACAGTGGAATGTATGAGGCATCAGTGTCCTATAAACTCATTTCTAGTTTTATGTACATGTATGTATTTAATGAGTTTTCATGGTTTTAATTCATTTTTACCACTTTCTAACATCATGTGCTTCTTGGTGTTAACATTTTGTAACATCTCAGTTTTTGTATTCAATGATTTTCCTAAAAGATTTTATTATGCCCCCGAAGGGAGGCATAATATAATCGCACTGTCTGTCTGTCCATCTGTCCCACTTCATTCGTGTTCGTACTGTAACTTTGTCATACAGTGAGGGATTTTGAAATAACTTGGCACAAATGTCTACCACATCAAGACGATGTGTCGCGTTGAAGAACCCCGTCCCTACCTCAAAGGTCAAGTACACACTATCATTTTGAAGTTTCACATTATCACAATTAGAGTAAATAGGAACACACATTTGTGTCCAGGCTGTAACTTTGTCATGCATCGACTGATTTTAAAATAACTAGGCATAAATGTCTACAACATCAAGACGATGTGTCGCGTCCAATAATCACGTCCCTACCTCAAAGGTCAAGGTCACACTACCATTTTGAAGTTCACTTTATCACAATTAGAGTTTATAGGTACACACATTGGTGTCCAGGCTGTAACTTTGTCATGCATCAAAGGATTTTAAAATAACTAGGCATAAATGTCTACCACATCAAGTCAACATGTTGCGACAAAGACCCATGTCCCTACCTTCAAGGTCAAGGTCACACTTATAATTTGAAGGTACTCATTCTCTCAAGAAGAGTTTAAAGATACATGTATTCATGTCCGAACTGTAACTTTGTCATGCATGTAAGGATTTTAAAATAACTTGGCACAAATGTCTACCACATCAAGACAATGTGTCGCGGCTAAGGCTCATGTCTGTCTGTCTGTGTCCCTACTTACACAACAATCATGTCCAGACTGTAACTATATCATGCATTGAGGGATTTTGAAATAATTTGGCACAAAATGTCTATCTCATAACAACATTTTGTCGCGTCCAGGAACCACGTCCCTTCTTCAAAGGTCAAGGTCACACTTATATTTTGAAGGTTCATGCTATCACAATTAGAGGTTACAGGTACAATAATACAAAGAACAATATTCAGCAATTAGTTACTTTCATTCTCTTTTCTTTTCATAATACCTGCATGCTTAAGAAACCTTTTTGGGGGCAATCATCACTTGGGTGACAACTCTTGTTAATTTTAACATAGACCCCCAAAGTTTTTTCCATTGTTTGATATAAACTTATGCATTTTTACTACAAAGAAAGTGTATTTCTGCTGAAAGAACTTGAAATTCATAAATTTTATGATATATGTTTAATTGTTTATTACACTAATAAGACTTGGTTCTGCTGTAGTGAAATCATATTTTGATATGTCCACAGTATTAATAATCTGTTGGTAAAACATGTTACAAAATGATACAATGTTTGCATGTAGAGGTAAATGTAGGGATTTGCTGAAACATTACTAATAATATCAGAGGCCAATATTATACCTATTGAATCGTGACCTTTAAAGATGACAGATCAAAGCTTTTACTCCATAAAACCATGACTGTACAGTGTGAATGTTTAACATTTACACAAACTTAATTGATTGTCAAATGTTGAAAATGCAGAAATAAGAAGGAAAGATTTGATATTCTATATATAAGTGTATATTTATGTATATAATAGATATAGAAGATAAACTAGAAGAACAAACTACTAACATGCAAACTGTCTGTAGTAAGTTTACAATTTTTTGTACCCTTCTTTTGTCATCTAACTTGCTATTAAATGTTACATTCTACAAGAGATGAAAAATTTTAATAAATACTCTGTTTCTTTTTTCTCAACATTTTTAATATCCAAATAAATGTTTTACTTTTAAATGAGTGAATTAATTCCTTTCTAGTATCCATAAAATTGGCCATGCATCCATAATGCAGAGTTGTGAAAATAACACAGAAATTGTTGTAAAACATATAGTTTGTCTGTTTACTTAGCATGTTGCCAGATTTAGCCGCGTTGCTGTTGCACAATTCCTGTATTAGTTTCACATTCTTGCATTTAAGGATATACATATCATGGATTGATTAATTTAATAGATCTACATGTATTTAAAGATTGTTTAAAGATTTTTTTTTTAAAAAGTCAAAATATTACAGAGAGCTTTCTCAAGTTCTTGATTTATGCAACTTTTTTTCTTTAACATACAGAAGGGTTAAGTTGTAAATTTGTTTGTTTTTGCACTTTTACATGTATACTCCCCTCTCCCCCCTCCCCCCCCCCCCCCCCCCAACTACAAGTGAGGTGAAAGTTTTTTATCATAGCAGTTTGTATGTTTGTATATCCAAAGACATGATCGTTTCCATATGATACCTGTAGAATGGTTACATGTGGCCAATAGATTTCTCGAAATTCAATAATTTTAGCCAAGGTCTTTTTGTGCAATAATTTAGAAACGCACTTGTTTTAAAATACTTTCTTGCTGTTTGCCACCTTCCCATAAATTAGCTGAACCATTCTTATATAACTGCCAGTGCTATCATATTTACCTATGTGCTTATGACTATGTTGGTGTCAGCATATCAGTGCAATTTTATATCTTATAACTATTGCCGATAACAGTATAAGGCCAATAAATCTAGCATGAATTTGTCTGACATAATTAATGCATTTTGTGAATTTAAGATATTCCTGAAAAATGTTTTCATCAGTTTGCACAACTGCTTATTAATAAGTTTTTCATTTGAAACTTTGCATAAATTGTTTTCAGACTTTTTCGGAGTCATAATTGTAACTGATAGGTTAACTCTAGTATGGATTTGGACTGACTTAAAGCTCTTTGTGTATATAGCAAATTCCTTGTTACTGTTAAGCAAACAAACTGTTTAGGGTATTCTTTTGAAATTTCATGCTTGTCTTGAAGGACAAAACAATAGTTGTAGGTCTTTATATCCAACATTTGGATTGAATCATACTCAAAGTGACATTCATATTTGTGACCATTGGTTGAGGTTTTGAAGCATGATTAACCTTCACAAGCACTGAAGGTATTCACCTAAAACCTCATCTTTTAAATTGGACTGTACTGAAAAATTATTCAATATTATTGCCAAGAACCTAATGTATTTCTTTTTTTTGCTAAATGGAAAACTGTATTTATTGTTATGTGTCAAGATATAAATTATAATACATGTATGCTGAAGAAAGTATATATTGTAAAATTATATGCTGAAAATATAATGTGTTGTAAACTTACTGGCTGAAAAATAAGAATATCTTGTAAGATTTATAGGCTGAAAAAAGAATCTTTTGTGAAATTATTATTTGTTATATATATTCTTTGAATTGGTATATACCTATATTGGTATTGAATATGTCAAATTAAAATTGAATCATTTTATTTGATTTGTCTAAAACTAACATTGACACTTTATAATATAATATGATATAATATAGTGTAATATAATAATAATATAGGTACAGGTAATGATAGCAGAGGAAGTCCCACTGATATGGACATGGCTGCTCTAGAAGATGCCATGCAAGACCAGTCACCTAGCAACAGTGTCCATAGCAACCAGGATATAGAATCCAGGGATAATCCTATGACATCATCATCACTAGATCTGGAGAATAGACTTCTCAAGAATGAGATATCATCATTAAATCAAGAAATGACATCTCTTGTACAGAGAGCAAAGGACTCAGAATCAGGTTACATAACTCTTACATTATTTGATGATCAGTTAAAATATACCAAAACAACACATATTTCTTTAATCTTTACTAGTTTCGACTGTTGTCTTCAACATTTGATGATATAAAAGAAAGATAACTTTTCTTTTGTGTTTTAAGTCATGCTGGCAAATGTTACTGTCAAGAAGTTACTTTGCTACTTATATGCTCCTTTCAGTATTTATATATATTTCTGATAGTTTTGGGTATTTGAGTATAACAAATAAATTCTTTAAACCATGTTGGTTAAGTGAAATGAGCAAATATCTGAGCAAATGTGGTAAAAAAATGAAACACTCTTCTAGTTTTTAATGAAGATTAATTAGATTAGGAAAGATTATTGCACATTGTACATAAATAAATTGATTTTGATGGTTGGCCAGCATCAGAATAAATACTTAATTCTAGTTGAGTTTAAAGAAAAATTAGCATTTCTGATATCATTCTAAGAGACATTTTAAATGTAAGATCTGTTTGAAAAATACTGCAGTTTTGTTCATGTGGAGGGAAATTATAGAGCAACATAAGGAATTAATTGTTTATGTGACATGCCTTTCATTTTATGTATATTTTTCCGCCAATATTTCTTTGAGAACATATTTACCACAGCTGACTTTCAACAAGAATTAATCAATGAATGATTTAACCAGTGCAAGCTGTTTACCTGTCTTTTACCTGACACATCTATGAAAAAAATTAATGTTGTTTACATTAAAAAGAATAAAGAAACAGATAACCTGTGAAAAGTCTTTGTTAAATCAGCAAAAGTCATTTTATATGAACAAAAATGAGAAAATGATCTTCTTCTACCATTATTTTCAGATTTGGCCAAGTTACGTGAGAAATTAAAGGATCAGTCTAGAAATGTATCAAAGTCTGACCAGTCAGTGAGGGAGTTACAGAATAGGGAACAGGATTTGTTGGAGGCCATAGGGGCCAAGGATTCTCAACTAGGGGTGTTGAGAATCAGGCTAGAAGAGGCTGATAGGGAGCTACAGAACAGACAGAAACACCTGGAGAGTTTAAAATCGGACAAAGAAAGGTATTGAAGATTTGTGTTCTTTGGGGTGTTATAAGTGATATTTAGAGGATATTAATTCATATATATGTCATTTATTGCTTTGTTGTCAAGTTTAGAAAGTTTTTTTCAGTGTTCTTTATTGAAGCAGAGATTACTGCTTTGTTAAACGAATGTTGACTAAAACCTGGGCAGACCATGTGGACAGTTCGTTTAACAGTAGTTTGATATTGCATCTACATTTTGTAGTTCTCTGATATGTTTTCATATTGGTTACATTTTTACAAGGAAATTTTTAAATAATATGTAACCTCCTGGGGGTTAGACAGACAGAAAAGGTTTCAAAAAAATAAAACAAAACATAAATGTTTAATAAATTTGTTTGGCAAAACTTGAAGCGTACCTGGCAGATGTATGTGAATGCTTTTTGTTGATAATTTTTTTCCAGGAAATTTCATAGTGTATTAGTATCTATTCAATTATTGTATTAAACACAATACAACATTTAAAGTGTTGTAAATATCATGTAGATATTATAAAATGCATTTATTGACTTTTTATCATTTATCTATGGTATATTAGTTTAAAATGTTCTACTCAGGTGCCCATTCATGCCTGAAATAATACATGGAGGGGTCCTGTGGTCTTCCTCCACCAGTAAAGCTGGAAAGTCACGGTATGACCTATACCGTGTTGGTGCAACATTAAACCCAACTAAAAAGAAAATTAATAATAATTTGAAAAGTAACCATTTTTACCAGGATTACCTTGAATTTTTTTTAAAGAAAAAGTGTTTTGCTCTGCATCAGCCAGCAGCTTTTATCTGAAATATTT
Organism: Ruditapes philippinarum; assembly: GCF_026571515.1. Taxonomy (NCBI): domain Eukaryota; kingdom Metazoa; phylum Mollusca; class Bivalvia; order Venerida; family Veneridae; genus Ruditapes; species Ruditapes philippinarum. The sequence goes on along the minus strand of NW_026862271.1, from coordinate 488,938 downwards.
TATTTTAACATTTTTTTGTTGATATATGTACAGAATATTGCGGGATCATACAGATTCCAGTGGTATACATGGTCAAGCTTTAGATTCATTAAGACAAAAACTATCAGAGGTAGAGGCTACATTAGAGAGAGAACAAGAAGCTAACAAAATATCAAGGGTAAAAAGTTTGAATTTTGGTTATATTTGATTTTTTTTAACAGTATCTACTGCATACTGTAACTCCTAAATTGATACTGTTCAGACCTGAATCAAATGAGCACTGGTAGGTATGACTAAATAAGTCATTACTAAGTATTTGGCTTTGGAAAGGAAGATTCCTATGCTTATATTTTTTGCCATGAAAGAGTAAGAACTTTTATTGCTTTATTTGAGATTGGTGTGTGTTATCAATTTTCATAAATATAGTGCCTGATCATAGAAAATAATGAAATTGTTCTTCTTTCCACACTAGAAGTAAGCAAATCCATTGGTATGTTATTGACACTAGATAAAAATTTTTATCAGAGTGCTTTTAAGATTTTAGTATCATTGTTAAATGACTGATAGAGATATTAATGTGTGTTCCAGCAAGAGGCGGCAGACAGACAGACAAGAATGGAGGAGGAGCAGAGAAGTTTTACAGAAGCTCTTGCTTCAGCTGAGAAAAAATATAGTGATGAAAAAGGCTGGTGTTAAAATTACTTAGCTATTTCATATTAACAGTATATTTGAATTTCAAAAATACAGGATTTTTTATATTGTTTTGTTGTAGACATCTCATGGTTTATCTTTTCCATTCTAAAAATCAGTCTCAAGAAGGATTTAAACTGTAATAACCAGCATTCAGGCCCACTCAGAATCATATATGAGTCATTTAGTTATATTGAATCTGTGACAAAGATACTTGTATGTTAAAAAGTGATATTTGTGAGGAAAAGGTGATTTATTAAGACATATAGATAGATCTGAATGCTTGTTTATATGATACAATTATATTTCAGCCAGGGTAACAGAATTAAACAACCAACTGAAATCTATGAGAAATAGCTTAGAGTCTGCTAAACAGGAACTCTCAGAGTATAAAGAAAAAGCAACAAGGATATTACAGGTGATAAAATGAAAAAAATATATATATGTTTTTATCTATAAGTTCATGATTATCATATGTAATTGGTTAAAACTGCAAATTTATTCAAGAGAGAAATCATGATTTTGTTCTGTCTAAAAATTTTATTATTCCTTAAGTAGAAGAAAGTTAGATTTAGGCATGAATTTACCTCATGAATTTGTATAATGAACTTGTCCTGCTATGATTTTGGAATAGTCCATTACTTGTTTAGGGATAACAGTATTACAGTACTTAGATTCTCCAGCCAGCAAAAACATGAATAGTATTTAATAATTGGTGACTTAGTCATTTTTACCTCTTACATTCTGATTCACATGTAACAAAATGAATTTAATTGGTTTTGAAAATATCATCGTAAAAAGTATATTTTGTACTAAATTGGAAACTATAGTAATGTTTGTAGCTCAGTTTCTTTAAGATACTTCAACAGTTGTCATGTCATGTCCATGTATATAAGAAAATAATAAACATATTTAAAATGAGAGAGTTCTATATATTAAAATTTTCAAAGTCCTCTTTAATGTTTATACAGTTAAACAATTTTTTCTGAATTGTTCTGAAAAGAAATGAAAGTGATTGTACAATTTTGATTGATGTGTTAACTTCCTACCTTTGCCTGAGCTTGATAATTGTAATTTTAGTCTAAGGAACGATTGATTGCCAGTTTACGTGAGGGATCAGGAGCATCGGGCGAGGCAGCTGGTGTGTCAAGTCTGGAGTATGACACAGTAAAACAGGAGAGAGACATGTTTAAGGAGGAAATACAACAAGCTAGAATGACTGTAGAGAATCTCAAAGTGGAACTAGCTGTAAATATCTTGTCTATTTTTATTGTACTCTCAAATTTGTTAGGTATCCTATAATATTTACCAGCATCCCATGTTATAAATGTGAATGGTTTGATAGCTGTTTTTATGTTAGATCATGAAAATGAATTAGAACCAAGCATTCCTTCAGGAGACATTTTTTCAAATCATTGTTACAAAAATATAGCTTGACCGAAAAAGTAAATAATTTTGTAATGAAGTGAAACTCAAAATATGTTTTTAGCATTTTTATGACATATGAGGTTTTAACTCAGCTTATTTGAACTGTTTGAGTGTTCAGAAATGGTTGTTTAATTTTTGTTTTAACTAATTCAGGATGTTGAGTCGCAGATGCAGCAGGAGAATGATACGGCCCAGGATACAATACGATCATTGGAGGACAATATAGGTGAGGAAAAACAGAGGAGGGAAGACTCTGAGCAGGAGTTACTTAAACAGAAACGGGTAGGTATTAGATTATATTGTTCTACATAAGACATTCAATTCTATATGATTAAATCCTGCAAGAAAGTTTAATTGCATATTTGAATATTGAAACATAATGGATGGAGTATAAAATTGTCAATGAATTACAAATGCACACCAGTCTTATTTGAAAGCATGGTTCTATGTATTCAAGAAATTAATTTTGATTAGCTCAACTTTGAGCTCAGTTCAAGAAGAGGTCTATTTCACAAAACAAAAAATTTGACTACCTGGCTGAACAGAGATTTCTAGAATTTTTGGAATGCTAATACTTGTTAATTACTGAAGCATTTTAATTAGATTTCATTTATTTATAAATGTATAACTGTACATACTTGGTATTTCCATATTTGATTGTGTTATTTATAGATTGTGTTAGATATAGATTGTGTTGTTTAAAGATATGTTATTTTTGATGACTACAGGAGCTGCAATATGCCATTGAGGAATTACATAAACAAAAGACATCATTCCAGAGTCGAATGAAAGACAGGGAATCTGAAATAGAGCGACTGAGAAATCAGGTAATGACAGTATTAAAACATCACTAGGGTTAAACCAGAATGTATAGGCTATCATAAAGGCTACCACAGGAATTAGAAATGTAATCTTTTGAAAGCTTATCTCGTGATACACCTCATATGGTTCTGTAAATAATGAGCATCATATGTACATTACATATATATCTAATGATTTGACTGTCTTTTGAGACAACATTTGCAAATTTAAATATCTTTTTTTAAGGTTTTATTTTTTTTAAAAACCACCATTGAATAGCTGTTTGACAGAAACAACCTGTCTGAATTGTAATTTTGAAATACTACATGCATGTGACAGGTATATGAAAATTGTTGTATCCAGTATAGTTTAAATATTTGTGGTTCTACAGAGGTTAACATCTTCAGTGATCTTGAGCAATGTGATTATTCCTAGCATTTTTGTAGTTATATGTATTCAATCAATTATACAACAAGGAACCAGTTATATCTGTTTTATGAGCATTTTTAATTGAAAATTTTTATGATAGAACAATTTATAAAATTGAGACTAGACATATAACAGTATACTGAGGTAATACAGTAAACTCTACTTATAAAAATATCGCTTGTTATAGAACTGTAAACGTTGCTACAGTCCTGACTCTTGTTTCCCAATTGGTTGCCTCTCGGATATAACAATATAAATTTGGAGGTCCCCTGAATTTCATTATTTTAATCAATATAAAGTACACATACAAATTTTCAACAGTTGGCTACAAAGTCCATGAGTTCAACATCAGAATCTGAGCTGGAATCTCGAGTGAGAGAATTAACAGAAAGTTTGATACAGAAACAGACCATGGTGGAGGCATTAAGCACAGAGAAAAACTCACTAGGATTACAGCTAGAGAGACTTGGGGTATGTTTGCTGTTTAACTCTTTTGAATGATGGTCTGGTCATGCTTGTAATTGCTTGATTTATACAATCAAATATCAAAATGCAGCACATTAGAAATGAACACTTAGGAATAGCTATCCAAAATACCAAAGCATCAAAGAACACCAAAGGGCTGTCTCCTTAATTTTATAATTGGTTTTATAGTTTCATTTCCATATAACTGACTGTTGTTTAGTCTGAGTTTTTGTTTTGTTTTTGAAATAGTTCTTGATAAAAAGAAACTTGATCTGATATAAAGAAAAATGGATAGGACATACAGATATAGGTAGAACATTGTTTTAGAGATAGTGTAAACTAATATTCTGATGTATTTAATGAAATGTTATTATAGGTGATTTGCAGAAACAAAATAACAATATCAATGTTTATTGTTGTTTATTTCAGCAACAGTATAAGGATATTCAGGCTTCAGCTGTAAGGACCAACACCACTGTGATACCTGTACATGATGATGATGAAGGTAGAAAATGCACGTATTTAAAACAGTTTTTGTAAAACATATATTATTGATAATTTCTATGTTGTTCAAGTTGTTGTTTTATATTTTAAATTTGAAAGACAAATCATTTTCAATTCCATTAAACTTTTTTCTTTAATAGTGAGGATGTAATGTAAATCAGCATTACAAAAATGAAATATTATAAATCATTACTTTACAGTTACCTGCATGGTTCATTGACATTCATATCCCAAAATTGACTTCTATGTTTCCAAGTTCAAAATGTAAAAAAAATATTCCCTAATACCATGACATTGTTATAAATGTTAAGCCTCTGCTTACTCTTTTTTTGAGAATTTATTTTTTCATTACATATTCATTAGTCATGTTCCAAGGGAATGTATTTTGTGTTTGCCATTTTGTGTTCAGATTTAATATTATGAATTAAAAGTACATTTTCACTCTTAAAACTTGGGGACAATTCTAGTACAAGTGTTGGTATATAATAGAGATTTGATGTTGTTTTCAGTACGGCAAAGATTGCCACAATTTATGAGAGAGGTACCCACTGATACTGAGGTGACACGAAAAATGAAGAGAGCTGTGAATTCCATTGATAAATTCAGGTAACTTATTCTCTTTTATCATAAAATTGTTTAAATGTAAATTTACCAGTAAAATGACCTGTTTAAAAGAATAAGATAATGAAGAAATTGTGGAAGTTATTTATATTTTCTTTTAAGATTCATGTTAAAATTATTACAGAAGAGATAAATACATTTCTTGTAAAGTTAAATATAGAAAGACTGGATAAATTTTATTTTATTTAAAGAAAGTATTCAATTAATTAATTTTTAAGTGATTTATTTTAGTAATTCTTGACTATGTTTTAGTATAAAGATATAATGTTTCTTCTGTATAAGATGGTCAGAAATGTTGATTTTGAATTACTTAATTATCACAGCTATGTCTCATCAGCTGTCTTGTACCTGAAATAATGGGGCCTATTGTAACGTTTTAAGGCACAAAAACCCTGTCAATGATTAGCTAGCTCACCACCAAGAGTGGTTTGTGTCCTAAAATATGGGGAACATATATAGGAAACATTCCCTTATGTTAATTCAACAACTTAAGTTTTTGCATATTATTATGCTTATTATCAGTATTATTACGTTCTACCAACATTGTTACAATATTAGTCTTCCTCCACCAATAAACCTTAAAAATGTCATGTAACCTTTACAATATTGGTGTGACTAAGAATCTAATCATGGAACTTTGTATGAGGATGTTTTAATCAAGTTTTTCGAGGTAAAAACTGTAAAAATTACCTATTTTAAAATGATTCATGTCACTCTATCTTTGAATATGCTTCATCTGATTGTTTACAAATACAATTTTATTTTTTGGATTGATACATATTGTCTATCTTTCAGTATACGTCTGGGTGTATTCTTCAGGAGATATCCTATTGCGAGAGTTTTTGTGATCGTTTATATGGTAATAGTCTTTTTTTCTTACATCTCTTTTAAAATCTTATTTGAAAACATTTGTCACCTTAATAAATAAGCAAGCTTCTTAAGTGCATTTCAAGTTATTGACATGTAAAAAATAGCTTGGCACCATAAATTTCACTTTAATTTTTAATAATAATCTTTTGTTACGACCTCAGAGGTTTTAAGTTTTTCATGTCTTTTTGTTGTTGTTTTTTCATTCTGTTTTTTTAATGTTTACTTAATAATATCAAGGGCCTTGTGTTATTTTCATCAATCATGAAAGCTTAGAATTCACCAAAGTCAGCTGTACTTTTCACTGTCAGTCTGCAAAATTTTACAGTATAAGTTTTACAAATAATGGCATATTGGTGATTTCAGTTCAAAAAATGTGTTAATATATCATATTGGTTAATCTTTTCACAACTGACTTGTAGTAATTTGAGTTATAATTTTTAGGTATTTTAAAAAATCATCAGATTTCTAAGAAAACAAATATTATAATTGCAGGCCTTATTACACCTATGGGTGATGATTGTACTGCTAACATATCAACCAGAGATCCACGGAGCTGGAGCAGACGCCATAAAATTACCCGAAGCTCCTGACAAGTGATGGAAATGTTATACAAACACATGTACATACAGACCTCTGCATACATATATAATATAAATGTTCCGTGCAATGACAAAACCAACATAGTGCGTTTGCGACCAGCATTGATCCAGACCAGCCTGCGCATCCGCACAGTCTGATCAGGATCCATGCTGTTCGCTATCAGTTTCTCTACTTGTTATAGGGTTTGTAAGCGAACACCATGGATCTTGATCAGACTGAGCGGATGGGCAGGCTGGTCTGGATCCATGCTGGTCGCATACACACTATGTTGGTTTTGTCATGTTGCGGTTCAAATATGTGGGACATTGCTTATTATTGCACATACCTGTAAATATTAAAGCAGTCCTGTAGTTGAAAGAGTGTGTAAAATTAACATGAAAAAGTGATATCTAACAATGTGATGATATTGAAAATATCTTACTGTATATAAAACATAAATTAATTTATGCATATTACTGTGTTATTTATAGAAATGAAAAATTATGTTTAAGGAAATATAACCATAGCTTTTGGTTCAAGTAGAGTATATATAATACATACATCACATATGCATATACATTACAATAATATATAAAACAGTTGGATATTTCACCATTATTTAGGAATGATATTTGGTGATGAATAGTGAAGGGGCAAACCATTGTGTCCTTGAGCAAGAAACATTACACTAATCACTTAGTGTTGCTTGGTTCAGGCTTATAGCTTCCTTTATAAACTAAAATAATTCTGTATGAATTAAAGCAGAATAACAAAGCATTATATGGAAAAAAATTTGTGAAAGGAAAAGTAAAGTTTAGTATGACATATGGCTAAAAGTAAATGCAGTACTACTGAGCATTATAAAGTCTTACACAAGTATGCATGCCATTGTTTACAAGGTTCAGGTTTATTTGAAGCGTAAGAATAAAGTGTTTTTTTGTATATTTGAAGTAATGGTCAACCTTTTTCATTATGGATTAAGAGTTAATTCAAAATTATTTTGAAAGGTGGTTACTTGTCATGCAAAAAGAATTAGAATTTTAAGACGTTTTTGTCAATTACTGACAGTGTTTTTGGTGATTTTTAATAAGAAATTCTGTTAAATTTAAGATTTCCATATAGCATAAGGTGTATTTTCATGATAGATTATGTTTAAACTTGCATTATTTTAAAGGTCTTTATAATCATGTATGTATGTTATATTTAAAATTGGGGCACAATGTTCATTTTTACTATGCATCACCTTTAAGCACACTATATTATAAAGAGTGAAAGATTATAGCAGTCTATTTTTTGTCTTAAAAAACCTCATTTTGAGGTGCTAATTATTTCTCAGAAACTAGCCCTTGTACATCAATCAGCTCCTGTATTTAATATCTGCTTAAAACACATGTCCATTCTTAAATAGTAATACATGTAATGTCTGAAACACATGAGATTAAATAAGGTTGTATAAACTTTGTATTTTTAAATGTATTGTTTAATTGAATGGTAAATACTTGTGTCCTATCACTTATTTACTGGTGAAAGTTATTCTACATTTGTCATGTGTGCTTGCTATCACAAACATCTGTAACTTTTTCACTTTACATAGGTATGAGACCAGTATAGATCATTTTATATGTGAGCCGCATCACGACAAAACCAACATAGTGCGTTTGTGACCAGCATGGATCCAGACCAGCCTGCGCATCCGCACAGTCTGATCAGGATCGATGCTGTTCGCTTACAAACTCTATAACAAGTAGAGAAACTGATAGCGAACAGCATGGATTGTGATCAGACTGCACGGATGCGCAGGCTGGTCTGGATCCATGCTGGTCGCAAACGCATTATGTTTGTTTTGTCATGGCGCGGCTCAATTATGTATTATACAGAAATATTTCTTCACAGTTTGAGAATTTATCTTACATCCAATCTCAACATCTAGATTGGTATGATTTTGTTTCAGATTTTGAATTGATCAATCAAATGTCTTACAAACACACTTGTTTCCAAATTACTCACCTCCACCTGGACATGTACAGTGTTTAATTTTTTATGCATTATAAATTATGTATTGTTTGTATATAAATATATATTAAAGATTGCTGGCAATATAAAGAAGTTGCTAGAACAAATGCAGTTACTGTTGAAATATTTTTTTACTCAAGAATCTTGTTGAAATGTAGATATAAATACAAGTTATGAACTATTTCAATGTCAGGAATTCTTCATTTGTTGTGGTAAATGTTACAATTTTCTTCCCAAACAGAAATGATATTTAAATTTGGTTTGTGAGAATTGAAAATGTGTAAATATATGTATGAATGATGTCTTACAAACATTGTTTTAAGTGGTATAAAAGTTTCCTCCCAGTTCAAGACATGGCTAATATGATTTCCATTAATCATATGCCATCAAAGCAGTGATTCAGTTGAATATAAAGAAAAATAAACTATAAATATAAACAATACTTACCATAGCAGAGACTTATTGAAAATAATAAAATTCTGCAATCATAAATATCAGTAAAATTAAATATGTTGGGTTTAGAATTTTAGTTTGAGACTTTAATTCAAAAACAATTGTCAAATTAGGTGATTCGTGCTGCATTTTTGTTGTTTGATGGTGTTTATTTAAAGAGAACTTTTCTGAGGAAACAGGATTATTCATTTGTTAGCATTTTAGAGTAAACAAAATGCTCTGTTTGTTGTAATTACAAATGTGCCATGAAGACTGGAAGTTAAGATGATATATATCATCAAGGTTCGTCAAAAATTGGAATAACAATTCTCTGTGGACATTGCTACAGATGTATTAATACAGCAATTTTGTTGTTCATTCAGTTTTAATTAGATTTTTGTTCATTTAGTTTTAAGTAGAAATAAGAACTTATAATTGAAGTTTATAAATTGCACTTGTTACAAAAAACAAAATATTAGTGAAAAGAATAAATTTCATGGAACACATACTCAATATGTAGCCATCTGTTATCATTTTGATTTAGAACATTTTTTTTGTTGAAACTGCTTGTGTGAGATTTTCAACTTCATTGATTAATGTTCTTGGAAAAATAGCAAGGTTAACCATTAATGTTAAACATAAATCATGTGATATAAGAAACTTTATATCTTTATCAGAAAAAAATATTCTTGTATGGAATAACTCTTAAAGATATGCTCCATAATTTCATCCTTCAAATAATAACAAAAATCTGTCGGTATTTATATCCGTTTTCTAGAACTTATTGATCTGTGAAGAAATTTAATTTTCGTTTATATGTTTGTTTTTATAAAGATAACCTAATACCCAAGATTTATTTGTTCATTTTGCCAGAGAAATGCTCTTCTGTCATTTCCATGCAAAGTGATTTGCATTTAAAATTGTGTATGATTGCCAATTATATCATAAATATATTTTGCAAAACGGTATGCATGTGTAAGAAAGGTACATTAATTACTTGGTTTTGTCAAATGTCCTTCCAATAGGAATGAAAAAACACACTTATGTATATACATGCCTATATATATATTGTTATTTATGTAAATATTGCTTGTTACAGATGAAACCTGGTTTATTTAATATATAAATAAAAAGAAGGGAGATAATATTTTTCAGTTTTCTTGTTCCTTCCTCTTGGTATGACTAAAACATTATAGCAATGATACAAGGCTAAATGATTACGGTCCCCTACGAAGAAGAGAGGACAAATTACCTTGCAGCATGATGTTGGTTGGCCATCCGATCTGTCGGTGAGTCCCACAATGTTACTGATCAATAACTTAAGAATGCATGAGCCCATTACACTAAAACTTCAAAGGTGTGTTGGTCTTGGGAAGATGATGACCCCTATGTATTTTGTGATCAAGGGTTTAAAGGTCATGGTCACATTGACCTTGTATGTTGGAAGAACTCGACGACCCATAAGGCCTTGGCCCTCAAGCATCACAGGTGCTTTTGGTCTAGGCCAGTAGGTGACCCTTATAGAATTTTGGGTTACAGTGTTGAAGTCCAGTCACATTGACCTTGTATGTCAAAATGATTTCTGACCAATAAGTTAAAAACCAGTGGGCCCTTGGCTCTCAAACATCACAGGCGCTTTTGGTCTAGGACAGTTGATGACCCCTATTGATTTTGGAGTCGCAGTGTCAAATTTTAAGGTCACATTGACCTTGTGTGTCAAAATGGTTTCTGACAAGTAAGGTAAAAAACAACGGGCTCTTGACCTTCAACTTTCATAGAAGCATTTGTCTTGGGACACTAGATAATCCCTTATGATTTTTGGGTCAATGGCTCTTTGGTCAAGGTCTCATTGCCCTTGTATCTCAGCAATATTACATTAAACTCCTGCATGCTGACAAGGAGGACATGTATGTTCTACAAACATCTGTTTTATCCTGTGTTGTAGGATGTTTCAATTTTCTTATGTGGGAGATAACTTGAAATGTACAGGATTGGCAAGTTATCTGAAAGATAATTATACCCCAAAAAACAAAGTTTGGGGGGGGGGGGGTATATAGGAGTCACCAGGTGGTCGGTCGGTCCAGACATCCGTCCGGAGCATAACTTGAAGACTGATGGTTGGAATTCAATATAACTTCATACAATTGTCAAACACAATAAGGGGAAGTGCAGTGCACAAGAACCATAACTCTATCTTAAGTAATTACAGAGTTATTGCCCTTTGTTACTTTTCCATTGCTTTCTTTTGTCCAGACCATAACTTGAAGACTAATTGTTGGAATTCAATATAACTACATACAATGGTCAAGCACATTGAGAGGAAGTGCAGTGCACAAGAACCATAACTCTATCTTGACAAATTACAGAGTTATTGCCCTTTGTTACTTTTCCTTGTCCCGGGCATAACTTGAAAAGTACTGGTTGGAATTCAAAAAAACTTCCTACAATTGTCAAACACAATAAGGGGAAGTGCAGTGCACAAGAACCATAACTCTATCTAAAGTAATTACAGAGTTATTGCCCTTTGCTACTTTTCCATTTCTTTCTTTTGTCTGGACCATAACTTGAAGACTTATTGTTGGAATTCATTATAACTTCATACAATGGTCAAGGACATTAAAAGGAAGTGCAGTGCACAAGAACCATAACTCCATCTTGACTTATTACAGAGTTATTGCCTTTGTACTTTTCCTTGTCCAGAGCATAACTTGAAAACTACTGTTTGGAATTCAATACAACTTCATACAGTTGTCAAGGACATTAAAAGGAAGTGCAGTGCACAAGAGCCATAACTTCATTTTGACAAAATACTGTTACTGAGTTACTGCCTTTGATACTTTTCCTTGTCCGGAGCATAACTTAAAACATACTGGTTGGAATTCATAACAACTTCATACAATGGTCAAGCACAATAAGAGGAAGTGCAGTGCACAAGAACTATAACTCCATCTTCAGTATTTATAGAGTTATTGCCCTTTGTTCCTTTTCCTTGTCTTTCTGGACTTATTACAGAGTAATTCAATAAAACTTCATCAATGGCCAACCACATTGAAAGGAAATGCAACATACAAGAACCACAACTATCTTTAATTGCCCACAACCATAACTCTATATTTCAATTCTTTTACAAGGTATTCTGTTACTAGTAACATCCTCATTTCCGAAGCAGTCTTGTGGGGGTATCAATCACATTTAGTGATAGTTCTAGTTTAATTAAGAAATATAATAAAGCAGTATTATGAATATAGTAGCTTTATTCACTAAAGGTTACAGATTGTATACAATCAACATTACATGCATGTATTAACACAAGTCAATTGTAACACATATCTGTCTATATCTAGTTAAAGTTCTGAATTTTCAGTACATTTAACTCACATATGTACATGTATAAATACTTAATGCGTGTACCATGTTCAAACAATGCTAACGACACAAAGTAGACACAACGAATATGGGTATGACAAAAAAAGGAGCTTCTTTATATTGAAATATCATTTTTAACATACCTGTACTTTCAATTGTAATTGTTGTCTTTTGTAGATATATATAACATTTCTGATCATATGTACTTTATATTTTCATCTCACATCAATGTTGAACTTTACAATAGTCGTATATTGAAGAGTACACAGGTAAAATGTAAATGACCTAGTACTAATAATTTTCCATTGCAATTCAACAGTATTTATGGACAATTAATGATCTAACCTCAACTTGTAGACAGAAAAACATGACAGTCGTAAGAAATAATTTGACAAAAAATATGCATAAGTTTTGAATCAAAATTAATAAAACAACTGATTTTATTCAAGAACCAAACACTAAGAACAAAAATAAGCTACCCCGTTAACTAACCAATTCCTTGTGAGTGCGCGCGTTTGTATGCGCGTGTGTGTGCTTTCGATCGTTGAATTTTTTCTCAATCACCAACTTAAGTTCAAATTGTGATGAATAACATGGATGCTTATTGGTCGTACTGTTATTGATGAAAATCTAGGAAAAAAACTTTGCCAGATTGTTAGTCCTTTGATCTAAGAACCAAAGAACAACAAAAAAAAACACTATACAACATTGAACAAATATATGTTTTTGATATTATGTCCTGTAGAAACATTACACATTATAAAGCTATGCAAGTATATAGTAGATGTAAAAAAATCGTGTATATGTCTTTCATCTTGAAGGTGTCCATGTATGTTACTTTTGTTTAATTATACAACTTTTGCGGAACACATCCCTTTGAGAGACCAAGATTTAATTGTTCCAGAATGGTGTTACTCAAGTCGGGTTAGATTTCTGGTGACAATGGCCAAGGTGTCTGAGGTATACGGTTTGCGAGGAAATTACACTCGCCATATATTTCACCATGACAGATGTATCCTTCATTTCTCATAATTTCACCTTTTAAAATTGGAAGTTTAAACGACTTTTGATGACTGTAAAACGTTGTTTCCAAATTCTGACAATAATCCCCTTTTCCTTCTATTCCATTGAACAAAACGACGTTTCCAACAAGCTTGACCTCAAAGTGCTGTAAGTCAGGTTTACATACACTTACAGTCATCATAAATTGATTACAATCCATTTCAAACCTCAATTGTAAAGATATTTCATTTATATTAATGGAACAATTGTGAATTATGTCATATTCATATATTGTCTCTGGCTTCATCTTTATGTACTCACTTGTCCCCTCCCAACCTTCAAAATTACAAAGTTCCAATCTTTCTTCCTTTTGAAGTTTTGCATGATAGTATTTGTACAAAGTAATCATTTTCCTCTGTTCACAAAGTAACTTTTTAACTTTCTCATCTTTTTCCAGCAGTTTTGTTTCCATCTCACTAATAATATTCCTTTGGATTTCCATAAGAGGTATTGGATTCCCTTTGTTCGCTTCTTCAAGTTCAGCTAGAGACTTGTTAACTGCCAGTTTCATACATTTTTCTGATAAAGTTTTCAAAAAATAGAGACATGCCAAGTTGTATAATTTAAAAATCTTCTCTACGGACGTTATTTCATTGACGGCTATAAGAAAACAATCTTCACATTTAGATTTAAGATCAACCACCTGGTACTCCTCTGCCAAACCGATTATTTGGAATGCATTGTCAATGGTAACCTCTTTCCTTACAGTTGGATATATACATTTTAGAAACTCCTCCATGTCTGCTGATAGTTTTCCAGGTAATTCCATTTCACTTTGATCTTTTTCTTTAAAATCTGCCTGGAACATTCTTTCAAATACGGGTGAGGTAAAAGCCAAAATATTTTTCGCCACATAAAATCTTTTGCCTTCAACAATGAAACAGAAATCCTCCTTCCATGTTTTGACTGTAAAATCGTGTTCTGATCGTCTACTTTCATCTCCTAAATCTGCCATTATTATTTTTATTTACTAGATAAAAGAAGATTCTGACGGTGTATAAGGTATATATTATTGTTTATACAGAGAACGTTTATACAGAGAAGAATTTAGTGAAAGATATTACTCAAACAGTTACATGATCAAACGCAAACCTTTGGTGGAAACCAAATGACTTTATCAAGTTATTTAAAAAATGTCGCCGTTTTAGTACAGACAAAACATGTCTAAGACAGTACTTATAATGATGTACGCAAATTTTGAATGTAATTGCTGAGTATTTAGTGTACAATTAGCCGCCTTTTTGAAGCTACTGTTCATATAAGAGATTTGTTTTCTTTCATGACTCACAATGACCTTCGTTAGATTGACATTAATGGTTGCCTTGTTTGATGATCATCATAATTCCATTTAAATGTAAATTGATTCCTCGTGCAGTTTAAGATGAATACAATATTGTTGAGGGACTAGTCCAAAATCATTAATTTTTATTTATAGCACACGTATTCCGCTTATTCCTCTGGTGATAATTATTATACAGCATTCTAACGTATAAAGTAAATATCCATCACCAGTTTACTGTGTATGACATAAATATCAATATTTTTGACACTGTTGACAATTCAGTATTACAGTCAAATATACACATGCTATCATTTTACAATGAATGATTTAAATAGCAATGATTTGTATTTCACAAATATAACAAAATAAGATTTCCTGTCATATCAAAACCAAACTTCACAACTATTGAGATCTGAATTGCAAAGAACAAAATAATCCTGAAATATTATGTATCAAATTACAAATATTTTACAATATTTCATTATGTGCTTTTACAGCCCGCTAAGATTATTTTGAACAAATATCAAGTTAAATATTTTACGACAAAGGAATCATAATGTTATCAGATATTTTAATAAACTGTATCCAAGTATTGATTTTATTAACCTGTCGATTGCATACCGATTAAAAGTCAATGCAAACAAAATGTTAATGAGATGTACGCACTAAGATGTGATTTTATCTAAGTTATAAAATATAGCGCAATATGGTAAACTACGGGTTTATAATTCGTAATGCCCTACGTGTTGTTAGATGGAGACCACATACGTAGGTCCATGTTTTATTCTTATATTTTCAACATTATTGATTTGTTTGTTTTTTATGTTGTTAGTTTTGTTTAATATGTTTTGCACTTATTTTGGTAAAGTGCATGCTCTTTTTAAATATCATTGTTAAAAAAATTAGTATTTAAAATTCACTCAGATTAAAATCAATAAATGTCATTTCAATAATATATAACACATTACAAATTGTTAGACAGTTATGCAAGCACTTGGCCTTTTCCAGTAAAATTTACTGCAAAGGTAAGGAAAGAATAGATCTAAAATTAGCGGCAATAGTATGGATCGAACCACAGACTCCCATACATTAAGATATCATTAAATTGACTGTGCTGATGCAGACATGACGACGAATACATTTAGGTAGTGTGACTTTTCAAAACATCAGTTTTATACTCCATATTAAGTCTCGTAAAATACACGGACAGAACCAAAATGCTGATGAATATTTAAATGAGTGCTATCATGTATTCATAACTGTTAATGTCAATAAAATCAGACTATACAAAAAACATAAACATTTCAGTGTTATGAATAAATCTAAAAGCCATACCTATCATGATAATGGTAATAGAAGACAGTATTGCAAAACAAATGATATGTATATGTACTAATAAAAGTTTAGCAAGCAAGGGTTCACATTGAAAGAGAAAACTATCTTATTAAATAAAAAAGATACATGTAAGTTTTAAGATCACATCTGTTGTGCATGTACTAACTTAATTAAGGTCTATTAAACTTCGAAATGCTTCTACTTTTTATTTTTATTTCATTTTGCATAAATATTTTGTTACAGTTTTCAAAAAGTTACACGTTAGGAACTATCTGTACCTTTTTTTGCTCTTGCATAACTATTTGCACAATTATATAGAATATAAAATTTCTGAGGCATAATGTGCCTATATATTAGATCTAGATATAAATATATATACAAAACTTTCAAACCTAATATTGACTAACACTCATTTGGTACACATGCAAAATAGGCTGTTTTAAAAAAGTTACCTAGCAAAAGCCGACAGGAAATTTTTGATGCTACTGCATGATCATAACGACTAAAATTTTATAGAAAACATTCATAGCTAAGCGCAGAGTGAAACTACATATAGGACGTACATCATAATAATTTAGAAACTTCATTCAAAATCGAATGTTGAAGAATTTTGCAGTCTTTTTTTATTTCTTTATTTTGCTTTTTTTACTATGTTTAAAACTCATCGTTTTTCATAGTTCATATAAACTGAAATATAAAACATATTAACATTATGTAACTTGGTTGAAATTGGTCAAAATTGCGGGACATCAAGGACAGCAACTAAAACAATAAAAATATATCAAGATACCTGAATAATCGACCCTATTACAATATTTTTTTGTGAGAGCATATATAGTTGGTATGCACCATTGCCTACTGGACCTCTACCAAAGTGAATCATGGCCGTGGGTCAAAACTCAAAAGAGCCTCTCCCTGGAGCCAAATTTGTACATTAACTTGTATAAGAAACTAGCTTTAAAGGTGTATGCTACAGTTTTCATATAGACATAAAGGCAGAATGAAAACTGTTTAATAAACTTCACTTAATTTTTGCATTATCTTAGAATATGATTACAGAACAAATCTATTTAAATATCTCTATAAACAACGATTTGTAAAAGAACGTTCAATGCATCTAATGAAGACTGCGGGTGCATACAAAACCTCTGTGGATCCTTTTTGGTACCAACCACTTTTATATCTACCCCTAAGTACATGTAACTGAATCTTATGGAAATTGGTTTTGAAAATTAGAATAATTGTTTGGCCATCACCTCCACTGCAAGGCAAAATATTGTAATACCATTAAGAAACTTGATAGCTCGACTTGTCTTATAATACTGTAGGCTATTCTGCTCAGCCGACGGCCCACTTCACATCTTAGCAATGTTTTAACTGCAGTCATCAATGTAGAACATTGTACTTTAAAATTTGTCCCGTTTTCGACTTCTGATTCAACAATTCAGTACTATGAATAGCAAGCTTTCTTGTAGACAAACATGTTGATTTCTTACTAACTGGGGTTTCCATAGCCAGGTGAATTATCCCTTACCATTCACAACTTACTTCCAGTTATCTATGAGGTAACATGAATACAAAGAATGCTTAATTAGAATAGAAGCCGGTAATTAAGTGCGAATTGCAATGCGAAAATTAATTTCTTTGTTCACTTATCAATATTTAAATTTGACTAAATAGGCCTAAATATAGGGCAGAATTCACATATAAAAAGTAATGGCTCTTGATTTTTTTTCAAAAAATGGAAATGTAGAGATACATGTATTAGTAAAATAAAAGATGATTTTAACACTGAAACAAAACGATTTAAAGATTTTGACCCGTTGAAAATTATTTTTAACATTCCCGATACAGAAATATTTAACTTTGACAAATTAATGTCATCAATACCGCAAACTACAACACACACACTAACAAAATTTTAACACCTTCAGAAATAAGCACTTTTCATATCATAGAAAAACAAACTCGTCCAATGTCAGTAAAAAGTTAAAAACAGATTCACAAGCAAATGAGAGTATGTAAAACTAAAAAAAAATCGCAAAAAAAAAGGATTTTCCTAAAAAGAATTTCAATGGCAAAATATTTACTCAAACGTTTTTTGTATACTGCAAAGATAATATAATATAAATTTACATAGGAACATTGCAACATTTCGTGGAAATTAACCGAATCTAGTGTTTGTTATTTTTGCTGTATGGATATTGAAAGTATAGGACATCTGTATTGTAACTGTCAAAACGGTAGATTAGATAAATAGATAGATATTTTTTAGTCCTCCAATTGAAGAGCAAAATATATCATTGAGTAAACTATTCGAATGGCTAAATGTAATAGGAATAAATGTAACGTATGATATTTTACATCTTATTTTTTTACTCTTAGGATAAGAATATTAGTTATAAAGATTGTTGACAGGTTATATGACCCTATATAAACGGCTATTTGTAAATATAACCCGAGCCGCTAGGCGAGGGTTATATTGCAAACAGCCGTTTATATACGGCCATATAACCTGTCAACAATCTTTATAACGAATTTATAATACAGCAAGCATCATTTTTTAAAGAAAAAAGTAAGATTTCTTCATGAGTCGACAGCAGCCGTGTATATAAAACTATATAAACGTCACGATTATCCAATGAAAAGTGACGTTACAAACGTGCAGTATTATAAAACATCTTATATTTTCCTATTCTCAAAATATTACGTATATACCAGTAAATTAAAGAAACAATCGCCAGACATAATTATCTTTAATAGGAAATTGTTAAACAAATTAAAAATTGAAAGATTTGTAGCATTACAGAACGATACATTAGAAGACTTTGAAAATTGCTGCATAAATCGAATAGAATATTTTTTAAAATCTAAAAAATATTAAGGAAAATACTACCAAAGCAATTTATTTACCCCCCCCCCCCCATCCCTGTCTGGTGTATGTTATATAAGTGAGCTTCTTAACTTCATTCAATGTCTTAAATCTTCTAATTTTCCTGACCTAAAATCATAAACATATACATTATTTACTATCTACTTTTCAACGTAAATGCTATAGTAACCATGTTTGCATCTTTCAACAATAAACTGACCTTAAAGATGCCTAGAAATGCTATCAATTTTATTTTCTAAATCTTTTTATTTTTGGTATTGTATTACAGTTTCAAAAAAAGTGAAAGTAAATAAAAAAATTACATGAATAAATATAAATAAATGAATAAACGAATAAAATACTTATTAGCCATATTCATGAACCCGATCCTGCTACTTTTGCTCTGTTGGCAATTCGTGTAATGGAAGTCAAAATACTAAATGTACCTTGTTTACATTTTGCTGCCTTTATGACTCATTACTGCACGTTCATCGCTACTTTCATCAGTTGTTAAACATGTTCTCAAACCAATATTTAAACATTATGAAACACATAAATTTGACAAATCTAAAGAATTAAAAATTATGCATTCTGAGGCATAATAAGTATAAAATACTAAATCACTAAAATTGTAGAAATTGCTGAAATGCTACAGAAGCAAAAGATGGCTCAGGTACTTTGGATACGAGTTACTTTTTTGGAAACTATAAAAATGAATATACAGTTGTAATGAAATAGAGTAAAATAACTTATGAGGCATTATGGGCCTTTAATTAGTGAGAAAATACAATTAATGTAAGGAGAGTCCTCGTTTTATTAACGAACATACTTTATCAAGCTGGGCAAAACGTGAATTCGAATGATTTTATAAACCATACCCGTATGTATTTTTGACTTGCAACCGCAAGCCATTTCATTTGGAAAACTTGTTCCGGTTAGGTGGTTTCCTGCATACATCTGTTGGTGCATAATTGAACAGGAAACCAGCTGCAATCGTGCCAATCGCAACTTTTCGGCCTTTTCCGTCACTCTTCGGATTAATGATAATAGCCGATTGCAATCGTGACAATTCGGGCGATTCCGTCATACTGCGGAATCAGACGAAGTAATATTACGGAAATCTAAGCTATTTTAGTTACTTCGGTAATCCCAGTTTGTTTATATAAATAGGATTTCTATTTTTACTTGATTTATCGGTTTAAACCGTAATAAATTATAAACGAAATTGTTCCGTTTCAATTGTTTTTTAAGACGCAAAAGTTAGTTTCTTTTATAATTGTTTTTTGTCTGTATTAGTTTTATACAATAGAGAATTGTGACTGTAGTAGTATTCCGTCTTCAAAGGGTGGTCCTGCTTACCAAATCACGCATGATCGAGTTATATTTAGATCTACTGAACGCAATTCAACTTCTTGGTGAGGTAATCTAAAAATAGCCCATGCATATCATTAACCTTGCCACGTGCTGATCTACAGATAGCGCATCGTCTATTTGTGAGCGTGTAACATAGTTGATACATGCTTATTAATTGGTACCACGTAACGAAGTATTTTAGTGCATTTACTTGTCTATAAAGCAAAGGAATGATTTCGCTGCGAAAAAGGGGAAATGAAATGTGCACACTTGTTTTCCTTCAGTATCACGTTAGTATTTTTACGATTGATCATTTTCTTTATTAGTTTTATACAATAGAGAATAGATTTCAAATCGTTTTGACAAAAAATATTCTGTTTTCCAAAAAAAACAAAAAAACAACTAAATAAACCCTTTATGATATACATGTACCGTAATTCAAAAAAAATGTGATAATAAATTGAAACCAAAAAAAAAATAACAATTTTAAAGGGTTGGGATGAAGGCACAACTGTGCAAGCCTTTCCTTTTAAAAAGAAACTTTATTATATTTGATGTAGAATGAGATACCCATCAAATGATGTGTCCTATGCACTGTATCTCCTAAAACATAATCGCAACAATATTTAGATGAGAGAGGTAGCCTATTGGAATATATCTCCTGGATTCGGGTCACCTCCATGTTTCATCATTAGACACAACTGCTGGTTAGTTTCGGGAACTAACATCAAGAGTGGTTCTAGCTTTATACGCATTTCATGTTTTTTTTATTTTAACTGAATTCAGGTTTCAAGTTTCAAGTTTGTTGTAGACATTGCTAATATAATTTCCAGTAATCATATGCCATCATAGCAGTTATTCAGTTGAAAATGCAGAAATAGAAACTATAAATATAAACAATACTTACCATAGCAAAGACTTATTGAAAATAATACAGATTCTGCAATCATAGGTTTTATTTTGAGAATTTAATTCAAAAACGGTTGTCAAATTTGGTGATTTGTATTTCATTTTTACCATGTTTGAAAGTCATCATTTCAAGATTATATTTTTTAGAAAAGGGGATTATTGAATTGTAGCATTTTAGAGGAAACAAAATGCTCTGTTTGTTGTAATTACAAATGTGCCATGAAAACTGCAGCTTTAGATGATTTATATCATCAAGGTTCGTTAAAAATTGGCATCTTGTGAAGAAATGACAATTCTACGGGACATTGCTACAGATGTATTAATACAGCAATTTTGTTGTTCATTAGTTTGTTTTAATTAGACTTTTGTTCATTTAGTTTTGATTAGAAATAAGAACTTATAAATTAAGTTTATAAATTGCACTTGTTTAAAAATATTAGCAGTTTATATTATTAAAAAGAATTAATTTCATGGAACACATACTCACTATATAGCCATCTGTTATCAGTTGTTATAGAACATTTTTTTGTTGAAACTGCTTGTGTGAGATTTTCAACTTCATTGATAAATGTTATTGGAAATAATAGTACGATCCATTAATGTTAAGCATAAATTATGTGATATAAAGAAACTTTATCAGAAAAAATATTCTTGTATGGAATAACTTTTAAAGATATGCTTGATAATTTCATCCTTCAAATAATAACATAATTCTGTCGGTATTTATATCCGTTTTCTAGAACTTATTGATCTTTGAAGAAATTTAATTTTCATTCATATGTTTGTTTTTATAAAGATAACCTAATGCCCAAGATTTATTTGTTCATTTTTCCAGAGAAATGCTCTTCTGTCATTTCCATGCAAAGTGATTTGCATTTAAAATTGCGTATGATTGCCAATTATATCATAAATATATTTTGCAAAGCCATATACATGTGTTAGAAAGGTACATTAATTATATGGTTTTGTCAAATATCTTTCAAGTAGGTATGGAAAAACTCACTAATGTATATACATGCTTATATATACATGTATTGTTATTTATGTAAATATTGCTTGTTACAGATGAACACTGGTTTATTTAATATATAGATATAAAAGGGAGATAATATTTTTTTCAGTTTTCTTGTTTCTATCTCTGGGTATGACTAAAACATTATAGCAATGATACAAGGCTTTATGATTATGTTCCCCTTCGAAGAGGAGAGGACAAATTACTTTGCAGCATGATGTTGGTCGGCCATCCGGTCTGTCGGTGAGTCCCACAATGTTACTGATCAATAACTTATGAACGCATGACTTACACTAAACTTCACAGGTGTGTTGGTCTTGGGAAGATGATGACCCCAATGTATTTTGTGATCAAGGGTTCAAAGGTCAAGGTCACATTGACCTTGTATGTTGGAACAATTCGACTACTCATGAGCCCTTGGCCCTCAAGCATCACAGGTGCTTTTGGTCTAGGCCAGTAGGTGACCTTTCTAGATTTTGGAGTTGCAGTGTTAAAGTCCAGTCACATTGACCTCAAAATGATTTCTGACCAATAAGTTAAAAACCATTGGGCTCTTGGCTCTTAAACATCACATGTGCTTTTGGTCTAGGACAGTAGATGACCCCTATTGATTTTGGTGTCGCAGTTTAAGGTCACATTGACCTTGTGTGTCAAAATGGTTTCTGACAAGTACGGTAAAAACCAACGGGCCATTGACCTTCAAACTTCATAGAAGCATTTGTCTTGGGACACTAGATAATCCCTTTTGATTTTTGGGTCAATGGCTCTTTGGTCAATGTCTCATTGCTCTTGCATCTCAGCAATATATCATTAAACTCCTGCATGCTGACGACGGGGACATGTATGTTCTACAAACATCTGTTTTATCCTGTGTTGTAGGATGTTTCAATTTTCTTATGTGGGAGATAACTGAAATGTACAGGATTGCCAAGAAATCTGAAAGATAATTTAATTTGCAATATATGGTCTTTAGCAGAAATATAATAAAGCAGTATTATGGATATAGTACCTTTATTCACTAAAGGTTACAGACCAATGAGTGACATTGTATACAATCAACATTACATGCATGTATAAACACAAGTCAATTGTAACACATATCTGTCTATATCTAGTTAAAGTTCTGAATTTTCAGTACATTTAACTTACATATGTATGCATAGATACTTAATGTCTGTACCATGACCAAACAATGCTTACAACACAAAGTAGACACAGTGAATATGGGTATGACAAAAAAGGAGCTTCTTTACATTGAAATATCATTTTTAGCATACCTGTACATTAAAGTGAATATTTCGTCATTGTTGTCTCTTGTAGATATGCATAACCTTTATTAAAATATTTACTTTATATATTTTTGTCTCACATCAATAGTTGTATATTGAAGAGTACACAGGTAAAATGTAATGACATACTACCATGAAGTTGCATTGTAATTCCACAGTATTTATTGACAATGTAAATATACACATTATAAAGCTATGAAAGTACATAGTAGAAGTAAAAAATAGCCGTGTTCATGTCTTGCATCTTGACAGTGTCCGTGTATGTTACTTTTGTTTAACTGTACAACTTTTGCGGAACAAATCCCTTTGAGAGACCACGATTTTTTTAATTGTTTCTGAATGGTGTTACTCAAGTCTGGTTATATTTATGGTAAATACTGATCCTATTCTTGTAAAGGCACAGGCTCAAGATAACTCTGCAAAAGATATGCGTTGGAAAAGATTAGCTTTTCTTAACCCATAACTTCATGAGCATTTTGTGAAAAATGGCTGTTTTCATTGAAAAGTCTCCCGTTACAAGTTCAAATTGCTATAATACTATAAAAACTGCTTCAACACTAATCAAACTTGGCTCAAATGTTGAC
Organism: Ruditapes philippinarum; assembly: GCF_026571515.1. Taxonomy (NCBI): domain Eukaryota; kingdom Metazoa; phylum Mollusca; class Bivalvia; order Venerida; family Veneridae; genus Ruditapes; species Ruditapes philippinarum. The sequence continues at coordinate 465,063 of NW_026862271.1, read as the reverse complement.
TGGACCATTGCCCTTGCAACAACATGCTCAGGCTTTAATTTTCTGTTACCATGGCAACGAGGGGACATCTCAAAATTGCCAAAAATCACTATTTTGCGTTGATTTTTTCCATCAAAATTGATTTCAAAGTGCTGCAACTTCTCAATGGATTGAGATAGAGTCAAATGCTTTTCAGCGTTGGTTACACGTTACCTTATGATCAATCTGGGGTCATTTACAGCCTCTCACAAGTCCAAAATTTTCTTGGCGATGAGGGGGACTCCGACCCCCTTCAACCCCCCCCCAAACAGAAGGGGGCACATCCCCCTTCTGGCAACCCCCTGATGTATCTTTTGGCTGGGGGGCCGCGCCGAAAAAGAGGTCACTTTTTTAACAACATTTCTCAAACAAAAACAAGTGTTTGGGGCCTAAATAAGGCATATTTTCATCATTTGAGACAACAAAAAGGGGGGGGGGTGAAAAAGGCGTTAAAAGGCGTGTATATGAAGCAATGGGTTAACAGAAAATGATGAAAATACTTGAAATTACCCTTAATCGCGTTTTTTCATGTTTAAACATGGTCTGTCATATAAATTTGAAGAAAAATTGTTGTTTTGTAGATTTTTTATTTTTTTCATTAAGGCGAGAAAATTACACTCGACAGCTATTTTACCATGATAGATGTATCCTTCATTTCTCATAGTTACTCCTTTTAAAATTGAGACATCAAACGAGTTTTCACGTCTATCAAACGTTGTTTCAAACTTCTGACAATAATCCCTTTTTCCTTCCATTCCATTAAACAAAACAACGTTTCCAACAAGCTTGACCTAAAAGTGTTGTACGTCCGATTTGCATACACTTACAGTCAACATGAAACGATCGCAATTTATTTTCAACGTCAACTGTAAAGATATTTCACATATACTGATGGAACAATAGTGAATTGTGTCCTTATAACTTAATTTCTCTGGCTTCATCTTTATGTACTCGCTTGTCCCCTCCCAATCTTCAAAATCATCAAGTCCTAATCTTTCTCCCTTTTGAAGTTTTGCATGATGATATTTGTACAAGGTCATCAATTTCTTCTGTTCTCGAAGTAAATTTTTAACTTTCTTTTCTGTTTCCAGCTGTTTTATTTCCATCTCACTAATAATTTTCCTTTGGATTTCCATGAGAGGTATTGGATTTCTTTCGTTCGCTCCATCAAGTTCAGCTAGGGACTTGTTAGCTGCCAGTTTCATACATTTTTCTGATAAAGTTTTCAAAGAATAGAGACAAGCCAAGTTGTATAATTTAAAAATCTTCTCTACGGAGCATTTTTCATCGACATCTCTCAGAAAACAATCTTCGCACTTCGATTTAAGTTCAAGGACTTGGTATTCCTCTGCCAAACCTATGATTTGGAATGCATTGTCAATGGTAACATCTTTCCTTACAGTTGGATATATACATTTAAGAAACTCCTCCATGTCTGCTGATAGTTTTCCAGGTAATTCCATTTCATTTTGATCTTTTTCTTTGAAATCTGCTTGGAACATTCTTTCAAAAACGGGTGAAGTAAAAGCCAAAATATTTTTCGCCGCATAAAATCGTTTGCCCTCAACAATGAAACAGAAATCTTCCTTCCATGTTTTGATTGTAAAATCATTTTCTAGTAGTCTACTTTCATCTTTGAAATGTTCCATTATTCTTTTTATTAACTACATAAAAGGAGAACCTGACTGTATATAAGGTATAGTTTATTGTTTACACAGTGAACATTAAGTTTACAACTTAGTGAAACATAACATGATCAAACACAAACTTTTGACAGGTTGTCACAGTTTTATTACATACAGACGAAATATTTCTAAGACGGTACTTATAGAGATGATTATAAGTTTGTGCACAAACTTTGTCGCAAATTCAAAAAAAAAATGTAATTGCTCAGCATTTAGCGTACCAGCGGACTTCATTGGTAAATTCCAGTCACATCATCACGATAATAGTTGGATTATTTTTACAGCCATTGTAAATTGATCTTCTATCATGCCTTTACAAAGACCTTCGTTACAGTGAGATTACTAGCTGTCTCGCTTGATGAACGCCATAATTCCGTTTAAATGTCACCGTGCAGCTGTAAGATGAATAAAATATTGTTGAGGAACTTGTCCAAGAACATCCAGCAACTGTATGCCGCTTATTTCTGTGGTTTATAACAAAAATGATAATCATTATACAGCATTTTGAAGCATAAAGTTAATATCGGTCACCAGTTATTTTAATTTTTATTTATAAATTTGTAAGAAGCTATCTAGACTGTCACTTATTTCTTGACACTGTTGACAATTCAGTACGTACAGTTAAATAATTTTATACACATGAAAGATCAAATTACAATGAATTATTCAAATAGCAATGTTTTATATTTCACAAAGCAATAATATAACAATTTAAAATTTCCTGTTCCCATACAGTAACTGCGATACCCAAACTGCACAACTCTTTAAGATCTTAATTGCAAAGAACAAAAGAAATAGAAATTCAGATATGCATGTACATTTTACGTATCAAATTACAAAGCTTTTCTAATATTCCATTATGTTTTTCTTTCAGCCCGTTAAGTTGATTTTGAACAAATATAAAGTTAAATACCTTACGAAAATTCTATGAACAAATCTGGAAGCCATACATATTATGATAATGGTAATAGAAGACCGTATTGCAAAACAGATTGTATGAATATGTAATAATAAACCTTAAGCAAGTAAGGCTTAAAATAGAGAAAATTATCGTACTTTAAGTTTAGTGAAAACCAAAAAAGGATACATGTAAGTTTTAAGATCACATCTGTTGCGTTTGTACCAACTCAAAGGTCTATTAAACCCTCGAAATGCTTCTTCTTTTTATAAATATATACTTAACATATTTTGTTCCAGTTTTCAAAATGTTACACGTTGGCCTTTAGAGGAACTATCATTAGGCGTGCAATTGGTATAATAATAGTTATCTAAAATTCTGTATGTACATGTATGTTAAAATGCTACTTTGTTCTACATTTTGCTATCATTTCGACACTGGTGGAGGAAGACCTCAGGTGTCCTTCCGTGCATTATTTCAGGCAAAAACGGGCACCTGAGTAGAACAACCGACGTTCCGTAAGCTAGCTGGATAGCTTCCTCACATGAAAAAAGTCAAAGTCCCTGTCGGGATTCGAACCCACAGCGGTGAGGGGCAAGTGATTTGAAGTACCCGTTTTTCAAAATGATACATGTAAGTTTCAAGATCACATCTGTTGCGTTTGTACCAACTTAATTAAGGTCCATTAAACCCTCGAAAAGCTTCTTTTTATTTTTATTTTATTTTTAATAATTACATATTTGTTTACAGTTTTCAAAATATTACACGTTAGCTCACTAGCTTCTTTTGCGATTAAGTTTTTTGTATGGCTGTGAAAATGCTATACATTTTGCCTAAATGCACATTCAGCTTTACTTTCTTCGATAGTTCAACATCTTACATTGTTTAAACATTATTAAACACATGTTTTAAAGAATTAGAAATTTCTGAGGCATAATTAATGTGCCTATAATTAGATCTAGATATAAATATATGTATACAAAACTTTCAACTAACACTCATTTGATACACATGCAAAATAGACGGTTTTAAAAAAGTTAATTATCTAGAAAAAGCCGACAGGGAATTTTTGATGCTACTGCATGATAATAACGACTAAAATTTTATTCATAGCTAAGCGCAGAGTAAAACGACATTGGCCGTACATCATAATAATTTAGAAACTTCATTCAAAATCGAATGTTGAAGAATTTTTGCCGCTTTTTTATTTCTTTTATTTTGCTTTTTTACTACGTTTGAAACCCATCGTTTTTCGTAGTTCATATAAACTACATTAACTAGAACTATCGCTGAATGCGATTCATACCCCCACTAATGTTCTTGACAGAAGACAACTTGGAAAGGTGGTTAAGGGAATAACTTTAGTGGCACAAATATATACACATAAAAAGAAATTATCTCTGGTGAAAAAAATACTAATTTTACAGGTAATAGTATAAATATATATTGTCAAATCATGTTCGAAACAGTTACAAATAACCTTTCATTTTCCCAATGTACTAAACATTTTCTAAGTCAATTTTTGACCTTCAACTGTGGCCTTGACCTTAAGCTGGCACAAGGGTAAGATGGGTTCGCACATTGCCCAGCTGGGGTGAACATTTGAGTAAAGTTTGGTTTGAAGAAAATCCTTCTATTAGTATAGAATTTATAGAGCGGACACGACATATTGTCCAGTTTTGATTGTATGTAAATTTAAAGACTTAAAAATGGGCATAACTTTGTCAAAATGCAATACAGAGTTATGAAACTTGACCTGCATATCTTATTTGTGACACCTCATATATCTTTTTAGTTTCAAGCAAATACCTGTGCTTGTTTCAGAAATATAAGCAAGCACACGTTCAAATTTAAGAACATTTTCTTAGTCAATTTTTGACCTTCAAGTGAGACCTCGACCTTTAGCCGGCACATAGGTAACATAGATTCTGCACATAACCTTGTTGAAGTGAACATTTGAGTAAAGTTTGAAGAAAATTCTTCCATTAGTATAGGATTTATAGAGCGGACACGACATATTGTCTAATATTTGATTGTATGTAAATTTGAAGACTAAAATGCAATACAGAGTTATGAAACTTGACCAGCATATCTTAATTGTGACACTTCATGTATATTTTAAGTTTCAAGCAAATACCTATTCTAGTATCAGAAATATTCAAGTACAATGGTAAAATTTAAGAATATTTTCTAAGTCAATTTTTGACCTTCAAGTGTGACCTTGACCTTAAGCTGGCAAAAGGGTGACATGAGTTCTGCACATCCCCCTGTTGAGGTGCACATTCGAGCCAAGATTGAAGAAAATCTTTCAATTAGTGTAGGACTTACAGAGCGGACACGACATACTCTGTAATATTTGACTGTTTGATATTTGACCTTAAATTGTGACTTTGACCTTGAGCTGACACATGGGCAACATGGGTTCTGCACATCCCCTTGTCAATTTTTGACCTTCAAGTGTGACCTTGACCTTAAGCCGGCAAAAGGGTGACATGAGTTCTGCACATCCCCTTGTTGAGGTGAACATTTGAGCCAGGATTGAAGAAAATCTTTCAATTAGTGTTGGACTCACAGAGCGGACACGACATACTACGTTATATTTGATTGTTTGATATTTGAACTTCAATTGTGACTTTGATCTTGAGCTAACACATGGGCAACATGGGTTCTGCACATCCCCTTGTTGATGTGAACATTTGTGCCAAGTTTGAAGAAAATCTTTCAATTAGTGTAGGACTTACAGAGCGGACACAACCTACTGTCTAATATTTGATTGCTTGATATTTGACTTTCAATTGTGACCTTGACCTTGAGCTGACACATGGGCAATATGGGTTCTGCACATCCCCTTGTTGAGGTGAACATTTGAGTCAAGTTTGAAGAAAATCTTTTCAATTAGTGTAGGACTTACAGAGCGGACACGACATACTGTGTAATATTTGGTTGTTTGATATTTGACCTTCAATTGTGACTTTGACCTTGAGCTGACACATGGGCAACATAGGTTCTGCACATCCCTTTGTTGAGGTGAACATTTGAGCCAAGTTTGAAGAAAATCTTTTAATTAGTGTAAAGACTTACAGAGCGGACACAACATACTGTCTAATTTTTTCATTTTTGATATTTAAATTTTTAAAAATCGGACCTTAACCTTGGGGTTTGACATAGGGGCAATTTTGGGTTTTTTCACATCCCTTTTTTGGGGTTTAAACCCTTTTTAAGCAAATTTGATGGGGAAAATTTCTTTCAAATGGTTAGGACTTACAAGCGTACACAATATTTGTGTAATTTTTGTTTGTTGATATTTAATTTAAAATTAGCCCCAACCTTGAGTTTGACCCCATGGGCAAAAATTTTTTTCTGCACATCCCCTTTTAAGGTGAACTTTTACCCCAAATTTAAGAAAATCCTTTCCAATTTGGGTTTATAGGTTTTATAGAGGCGGCACAAAAATTTGGAGACGGAAAGGCCCGGGGACGGACGGGCCCGCCGACCGCCCGAGGGACGGACTAGGATTTATTTTTTAGCCATAAACCTCCATTTGCAAGGAAAAAATATTGTTTATTAAATTAAGAAACTTGATATATAGACTTTTCTTATAATACTGATTGCTATTCTCCTCAGCCGACGGCCTACATCGCATCTTAGCAATGTCTTTAACTGTAAACATCAATGTTAAACATTGTACTTTAATATTTGTCCCGTTTTCGACTTCTTATTCAACAATCAAACACTATGAATAGCAAGCTTTCTTGTAGACAAACAAGTTGATTTCTTACTAACTGGGGTTTCCATAGCCAAGTGAATTATCCCTTACCATTCACAGCTCACCTTCAGTTACCTTTGAGGTAACATGATGAACAAGAAGAATGCTTCCTTAGAAAAGAAGCCCGTAATTGTTGAAATCCTGTGAAAATATTTTCCCTTGAGACAAAAACTGAAGTTTCATCAATCATGCGAAAGATAGCCAATTGTGCTTTATTCTGCTTCCTAAAGCTGAATTCCCCCAGATGAGCTTAAATACTCCAAGAAAATTAACATAGTGAAAAATGTACTAAGAATTAAAGAAATCTATTCCCAATGCAAGAAATAATTTACAATCAATGACTAATTTTGCAGTAGGCTCTATGTATCACCTTATTTCTACTGCACGACTAGTTACATCTATTTTTGGATTTTCTTATCTATACAATGTACCTATTTTTTCGTAGATCTTTAGTGCAAATTGCAGTGCGAAAATTACTTTCTTTATTCACTTGAAAATATCTACATTTTATCAAATAGACCAAATATTATGACAGAATTCAATTATAAAACGTAATTGCTCTTTATTTTGTTTTCCAAAAATGGAAATGTAGAGATACATGAAATAGTAAAATAAAATATATTTAACACTGCTCGAAACTAAACGATTAAAAACAATTTACCTGTTGACGCAAACTACAACACACTAATCAAATGTTAACGCCTTCAGAAATAAACACTTGGTGTCATAGAAGAAACAAACTCGTCCAATATCAGTAGAAAGGTTAACACAGATTAACAAGCAAATGAGATTGTGCAAAAATAATAATAGTAATTTTTTTTTAAAAAATCGCAAATAAAATCGGGAAAACGATTTCCCCCAAAAAGAGTTTCAATGGCAAATATTTATGAAAACGTTTTTGTATACTGCAAAGATAATGTAACATATTTTTTGCATAGGAACATTGTAACAAGAAAGTTCCTCTTTCAATGTAAATTAACCGAATCTAGTTTCTGTGACGTTTGCTTTGAATGAATATTAAAACTATATATTGTATCTGTTTTGGAAACGCCAAACGGTATACATATTCTGGAGTAAATTATTCAAATGGCTAAATGAAATAGGAATAAATGAAACGTATGATAATTTTACATCTTTTTTTCTCACTCTAAAGATAAGACAAAAAAACATTATATATTTTCCTCTTCTCAAAATATTACATGTATAAACCAGTAAATTAAAGAAACAAACTCCATACTTTAGTATCTTCAAAAGGAAATTTTAAACAGATTAACAATTTGAAAGATTTGTAGCATTACAGAATGATACTTTTTAAATTGCTGAATAAATCTAAATGTATTTATTCTTGGTAGAGCTATTAAGTTACGCTGTAATATATGTAACACTGTGTAAAGATGGTGTTGCACGAAATTTTCGTGCATCAATTAGGCGTATCAGATTTCTATATATAGAGTACCGAAAGGTGTTTCAAATCACTCTAGTAATTGCATTGCTTTATTCACGTGTCTATTTTTCCATCCCACCCGTCCCACCCCTACAATTTGATTGAGTACACTGGTATCATATCAGGTTATTGTTGTAAAGAAAACGAAGCTCATTTCGATGGTTATACATCTGTAATATTTGACAGTTGATGCTTTCATTCAAGTATGGAGAGAGAACAGGCAAAGTTCAATTAATGATTTATATTTGAATTTATTTCTGTATTTCTGATATAATAAAAGCAATGCAATTGGCCAATCCTAAGTACCGGTATGTTTCGTTGTTTATTATGCTTAATAGCTTTTAAAGAAAATAAATAATTTATTTTCGTTTAAGCAAGCGAATTAGAAAATAATAAAAAATTTAATATCTAAAAATACCTGCAGAGAAAAATAATACCCAAGCAATTTATTTAAACTTTTTTCCCCTTTGTTTTTTAATAAGTGAGCCTTTCTGAACTATTTCCAAAAAATTCTTAAAATTTTTTTTCTAATTTTTTTTCCTTTTTAAACCAAATTTTAATTAAACAACAAATTTTTTTTTTCCTTCCCCAATTTTTAAAATTAAATCTTTTTAGTACCATGTTTTTGCCCAAAAACCCTTTCCCGAAATTTTTAAAAATAAACTGGGCCTTTTTTAAAGTCCATTTTTTGGTTAGGAAATTTTCCTTTAAAAAAAAAGGGGTTTTAAATTTTCTAAATTTTTTTTAAAAAAATTTTTTGGGATTTATTACAAAAATTTAAAAAAAAAACCCCTTGAAAAATTTTTAAAAAAAAAAAATTTAAAAAGTTTTAAATAATATTAAAATTAAATAAGAAAATTAAATTTTTTGGAAAAAAAAATTTAACCTTAAAATTTGCCAGAATTTCAAAAAGAAAAAAAAACCCGGGGTTTTTCTTTTTCGGGGACCTTTTGGGCCCTTTTTGGCAATTCCCTTTAAAAAAAAAGTTTTTTTAAAAAAATGTTATTGGACTTTTTGTTAAAAAAAATTTTAATTCCTTTTTTTAAACAAATGGACTTATTAAAATTCAATTCCATTCGCTACCCCCTTTTTTTAAAAGGTTTTTTTTTGTTTTAAAAATTTTTTTCCCTTTCAACCCCCAATTTATTTAAAACCCCCCTTTTTTTGAAAAACACCAAATTTTAAATTTGAAAATATTCTTCTAAAGAATTTTAAAAATTTTTTGCATTCCTGGAAGGGATAAAAATTAAAAAACTAAAAGACTAAAAAATTTTTAAAAAAATTGTAAAAAAGCTTTCAGAAGCAAGATGGCTCAGGTACTTTGGATATGAGGGTTTTTTTTTTTGGAAACTAAAAATGCTTTTAAAAAAAAATTTAAGGGGAAATTTTTTATGAAGTTATGAGGCATTATGGGCCCTTTTAAATTTAAAAAAAAATAAAAACGAAAAGTAAAGGGGTGTCCCCCGTTTTATTTAAAGAAAATTTCTAAATATCTAAGGGGTGGGGAAAACGGTTTAATTCGAAAGATTTTTATTAAACCAAAATGTTTTTTTTTATTTTGATGTTAGAATTTAAATACCCCTCCCAAAAGAAAGTGGGCCTATGGGACTTGGGATCTCCTAAAAATAATTTGCAAACAAAAATTTGAAAGAGAGAAAGGGGAAACCCATTGGAATTAAACTCCTGGATTTCGGGTCACCCCCATTTTCAAACCCTTAGAAAAACTGGGGGTTAGTTTTGGGAAAATAAAAATTTAAGAGTTTGGGTTTTTACTTTTTACGCTTTTCAGTTTTTTTTTGTGATTTTAATCAATTTAAGGTTTCAAGTTAGTTTTAAATTTTTTGGGGGTTAGACATTGCTAATATAATTTCAAGTAATCATTATGCCATCAAGTAGTCAGTTATTCAGTTGAAAATGCAGAAATATAAACTATAAATATAAACAATACTTACCATAGCAAAGACTTATTGAAAATAATACAGATTCTGCAATCATAGGTTTTATTTTGAGAATTTATTTCAAAAACGGTTGTCAAATTTGGTGATTTGTATTTCATTTTTACCATGTTTGAAAGTCATCATTTCAAGATTATATTTTTTAGAAAAAAGGGGATTATTTGAATTGTAGCAATTTTAAGAGGAAAAAAAATGCTCTGTTTGTTGTTATTACAAATGTGCCATGAAAACTGCAGCTTTAGATGATTTATATTATCAAAAGGTTTCGTTAAAAATTTGGCATCTTTGTGAAGAAATGACAATTCTACGGGACATTGCTACAGATGTATTAATACAGCAATTTTGTTGTTCATTATTCGTTTTGTTTTAAATTAGACTTTGTGTTCCATTTAGTTTTGATTTTGAAAAATAAGGAACTTATAAAAATTAAGTTTATAAAAATGCTCTTGTGTTTAAAAAAAATATTTAGACAGTTTATATTATTTAAAAGGAATTAATTTCAATGGAACCAACAATACTCACTATATTAGCCATCTGTTATCAGTTTTTAAGAACATTTTTTTGTTGAAACTGCTTGTTTGAGATTTTTTCAACATTCATTGATAAATTGTTATTGGAAATAATAGTACGAATCCATTAATGTTAAGCATAAAATTATGTGATTATAAAGAAACTTTTATCAAAAAAAATATTCTTGTATGGAAATAAACTTTTTTAAAGAATATGCTTGATAATTTCATTTCCTTTGCAAATTATAAGCATAATTCTGTTCGGTATTTATATCCGTTTTCTAGACAAAAATTTGTTGATCTTTGAAGACATTTATTTTTCTTTCATATGTTTGTTTTTTATAAAGATAACCTAATGTCCAAGATTTATTTGTTCATTTTTCCAGAGAAATGGCTTTTCTGACATTATCCATGCAAAAGTGATTTGCATTTAAAATTGCGTATGATTGCCAATTTTTTATATCATAAATATATTTTGCAAAGCCATATGCATGTGTTAGAGGGTACATTAATTATTGGTTTTTTTCAAATATTTTCAAGTAGGTATGGAAAAAACTAACTAATGTATATACTGATGCAATGTTATATATACATGTATTGTTATTTATGTAATATATTGGCTTGTTACAGATGAACACTGGTTTATTTTACATATATAAATATTTAAAAGGCAGATAACTATTTTTTTTTCAGTTTTCTTCTTGTTTCTATCTCTGGGTATGACTAAAAACGTTATAGCAATGATACAAGGCTTTATGATTAGTTCCCCTTCGAAGAGGAGAGGACAAATTACTTGCAGCATGATGTTTGGTTGGCCATCCGATAACTGGTCGGTGAGTCCAACAATGTTTAACTGGATCAATAACTTATGAACGCATGAGCCTGATTAACACTAAACTTCACAGGTGTGTTGGTCTTGGGAAGATGATGACCCCCAATGTAATTTTGTGATCAAAGGGGTTCAAAGGTCAAGGTTCGACATTGACCTTGTATGTTGCGAACAAACTCGACTAACTCATGAGCCCTTGGCCTTCAAGCATCACAGGTGCTTTTGGTCCTAGGCCAGTAGGTGACCACTTTCTATTATTTTTTTGCGGTTGCAGTGTTAAAGTCCAGTCACATTGACCTTCTATGTTCAAATGATTTTTCTTTACCAAAAAAGTTAAAAACCCTTTGGGGTTTGGCTCTTAAACCCTCAAAAGGTGCCTTTTTGGTTTTTTAGGGCATTTGATGACCCTATTATTTTGGTGGGGCAAATTTAAGGGCCCCATTTAAAACCCGGTGTTTTAAAAAGGTTTTTTAAAAAGTACGGTTTAAAAACCAAGGGCCATTGACCTTTCAAATTTATAGAAGGGATTTTTTTTGGGACAAAATAGATTAACCCTTTTTATTTTTTGGGTCAAAGGCTCTTTTTCAAGTCCAAAAATCTTTTCTTTTGCATCTCACCAATATAAACATTAAAATTTCCCGCAAGTTTACGACGGGGGGCAGTATGTTCTACAAAAAATTGTTTTTTCCCCGTGTTTTAAGGGTTTATTTTTTATGTGGGAGATAAATAAATTTTAAAAGGATTTTCCAAAAGGAAACTGAAAAATAATTTTTGCAATATAATGGTTTTTTTAAAAAAGAAATTTTTAAAGGGAAAATATTTTGGAAAATACATGTACCGAGGGGGGTTCAAAAAATAAATTTTGGAAAGGAGAGTCTGCATGTTCAATTTTAATCCAATTTAGAATATTTTCAATTTTTTGGGATCGTTTAAATTTCCCTTTCAATTATGCATAAATTTTATTAAATTTTTTTAAAAGAAAGCGCGTTTTTTGTGATATTGAATTTAAACCCTTTAAAAAGCACCCCCCGGGGGAGCACATAAAAAAAAAGTAATTTAAATTAAGTTTTTACTTCTGAAATTTATTCTAATTTATACTCTTTTTTGTCATTAAATTCCAACCCAAAAAATTTACTTTTTATTTAAGTGACGTTAAAAATCATTCGGGCAGAAAAGACAGAATCAATAGTTTTTTGAAAATTTTGTGGTCATTGCGTTAAACGTAGAAATTACAGCACTTGATAACAAACAGAAATTCGTGCAATCGTTAAATTATGCCAAGAAATTGACAATATTCTTCTACATACTTACAAAATGATAACATTAAGAAAGGAATTTGTCCTGCCATCAGGACACTCGTTTTTAGCTGATAGAATCAATTTAAAAATGGCGAATACAAAATAACTCACAGGAATGTGTGAGGATGAAAGCGGAAAATTGACGCGACGTTAGTGACGTCAATTGCATAAGCCCTGTAAATGTATCGACGGTAAACGGTACGAGGACTGTCCGGCATTTTTTATGTCTGTTTCGGGTGGGTCTACTTATTCAGTTCTCACCAAAGGATTGTATATAAGACGTTTCTATCAAACACTATTTTATTGTATCTCATTAAATATACTTGGTTTTCATAAATTAATATAATAATGATTAACGGTATTAATAAATAGCAGTATTTTCCCTCAATTTTGTTTAAATAAATTATACTTTTCAATTGATAAATATTGTTATTTTACTGTTTATAATCATATTGTTTTAAAAACATACGATGACATACATGTGGAAATGAATAATACAAATCGGTTTTGCTTAAGCTTTATAAGTCCATGCTTGTTGAGTTTCAAGTTTACTGAAATATTCGAGAAAAGTGGAGAATGGCTGGCTATCGGGCATTTTTCTTGGAGTGTTGAACGAAATTGTGATCGCTTTCTTTCTCGCTTAATCTCCACATATGAGACCTGATCATGATCACATGATTCAGACACCTAGAACACTAGGGAGAATACTTTCAGGGTGGACGACACTAGTTATATTTTTATTTAGTTAACGACGTCATGAACGTCAATTATTGTATTGTCAGCGTGCGCCCGGTTTCGTACCCCTTGTCATTTGAAAATTTCACAGAATTGTTATTTGTAAACATTTTGTATTGATTTTTTCACTATATACAGAGAACATGTTCTGATATTTGTTTCTTGTAAAATTATGTACGTAAATTAAAAAAATGTGAGCAGTAGAGCTCCAGTCCTATTACTTTTTGAACAACCCTCGTAGTAGCTTTATTCACTAAAGGTTACAGACCAATGAGTGACATTGTATACAATCAACATTACATGCATGTATAAACATAAGTCAATTGTAACACATATCTGTCTATATCTAGTTAAAGTTCTGAACATATGTATGCATAAATACTTAATGCCTGTACCATGACCAAACAATGCTAACAACACAAAGTAGACACAGCGAATATGGGTATGACAAAAAAGGGAGCTTCTTTACATTGAAATATCATTTTTAGCATACCTGTACATTAAAGTGAATATTTCGTCATTGTTGTCTCTTGTAGATATTCATAACCTTTATTAAAATATTTACTTTATATATTTTTGTCTCACATCAATAGTAGTATATTGAAGAGTACACAGGTAAAATGTAAATGACATACTACCATGAAGTTGCATTGTAATTCCACAGTATTTATTGACAATGTAAATATACAAATTATAAAGCTATGAAAGTACATAGTAGAAGTAAAAAATAGCCGTGTTCATGTCTTGCATCTTGACAGTGTCCGTGTATGTTACTTTTGTTTAACTGTACAACTTTTGCGGAACAAATCCCTTTGAGAGACCAAGATTATTTTAAATTGTTTCTGAATGGTGTTACTCAAGTCAGGTTATATTTATGGTAAATATTGATCCTATTCTTGTAAAGGCACAGGCTCAAGATTACTCTTCAAAATCTATGCGTTGGAAAAAATTAGCTTTTCTTAAGGCGAGGAAATTACACTCGACAGCTATTTTACCATGATAGATGTATCCTTCATTTCTCATAGTTCCTCCTTTTAGAATTGAGACATCAAACGAGTTTTTACGTCTATTAAACTTGTTGTTTCAAACTTTTGACAATAATCCCCTTTTCCTTCCATTCCATTGAACACAACGACGTTTCCAACAAGCTTGACCTCCTCCAAGTGCTGTACGTCCGATTTGCATACACTTACAGTCAACATTAAACGATCGCAATTTATTTGCAACGTCAACTGTAAAGATAATTCACATATATTGATGGAACAATTGTGAATTGTGTCATTATAACCTAATTTACTTAATTTCTCTGGCTTCATCTCTATGTACTCGCTTGCTCCCTCCCAATCTTTAAAATCATCAAGTTCTAATCTTTCTCCCTTTTGAAGTTTTGCATGATGATATTTGTACAAGGTCATAATTTTCTTCTGTTCTCGAAGTAAATTTTTAACTTTCTTTTCTGTTTCCAACTGTTTTATTTCCATCTCGCTAATAATTTTCCTTTGGATTTCCATGAGAGGTATTGGATTTCTACCGTTCGCTGCATCAAGTTCATCTAGGGACTTGTTAGCTGCTAGTTTCATACATTTTTCTGATAAAGTTTTCAAAGAATAGAGACAGGCCAAGTTGTATAATTTAAAAATCTTCTCTACGGAGCATTTTTCATCAACAGCTCTAAGAAAACAATCTTCGCACTTCGATTTAAGATCAAGGACTTGGTATTCCTCTGCCAAACCTATGATTTGGAATGCATTGTCAATGGTAACCTCTTTCCTTACAGTTAGATATATACATTTTAGAAACTCCTCCATGTCTGCTGATAGTTTTCCAGGTAATTCCATTTCATTTTGATCTTTTTCTTTGAAATCTGCCTGAAACATTCTTTCAAATACGGGTGAGGTAAAAGCCAAAATATTTTTCGCAGCATAGAATCTTTTGCCTTCAACAATGAAACAGAAATCCTCCTTCCATGTTTTGACTGTAAAATCATGTTGTGGTAGTCTACCTTCATCTTTGAAATGTGCCATTATTCTTTTCATTAACTACATTAAAGGAGAACCTGACTGTATATATACGGTATAGGTCATTGTTTACACAGTGAACAGCAATTTTACAACTTAGTTAAATATATTACTCAAGAAGAACAATGATCAAACACAAACTTTTGACAGACATTTTGGTGAAAACTAAATGACTTTCATTAACTTACTTCAAGGTTATCACAATTTTATTACATACAGACGAAACATTTCTAAGACAGTACTTATAAAGATGAATATTAGTATGTGCATACACAAATTTTAAAAATGTAATTGCTCAGCATTTAGCGTACCAGCGGCCTTCATTGGTGAATTTCAATCACAGCATCACAATAATAGTTGGCTTATTTTTACATCCACTGTTAATGTAAGAAATTAATCTTCTTTCGTGCCTTTACAAAGACCTTTGTTACCGTAAGATTACTAGTTGTATCGCTTGAAGAACAACGTAATTCCGTTCACCATATGTCCTCGTGCAGCTTTAAGATGAATAAAATATTGTTGAGCGAATTGTCCAAGAACATTAAGCAAGTGTATTAGTCCCACTTATTTCTGTAGTTTATAACAATGATAATAATCATTATACAGCATTCTGAAGCATAAATTTAATATCCGTCACCAGTTAATTTTATTTTCATTTATAAATTTATAAGAAGCTAGACTTTCACCTATTCTCTGTTGACAATTCAGTACGTACTCTCAAATAAACACATGCTTGGTCATTTTACAATGAATTATTAAAATAGCAATGTTTTATATTTCAGAAAAGCAATAATATAACAAATCAAAATTCCTGTTTCAATACAATAACTGTGATCCACAAACTGCACAACTTTTTAGATCTTAATTGCACAGAACAAAAGAAATAGAAATTGAGATATGGTATTTATCAAATTACAAAGATTTTCCAATATTCCATTATGTTTCTCTTTCGGCCCGTTAAGCCTTTTTGGAAAATTATAAATTAAAATCTTACAAAAAATTTTTAAATGAAAAAATTTGGAAAAACATACTTTTTTATAATTTTTATAGAAGACCGTAAAAAAAACCCAAATGATATAAATATGTAATTTTTAAACGTTTAAAGGAAAAAAATTTTTGCCCGGAAAAAAGAAAATTATTGTATTTTAAGTTAGTAAAAACCCAAAAAAAGAAAATTATTTTTGGCACTTGTTGCTTTTGGTACCAATCAAATGTCCATTAAACCCTCAAAATCTTCTTTTTTATGAAAAAATTTTACATGTTTTTTACATATTTTTTTTAATTTTCAAAAATTAAAAATTTTGGCCTTGAGGCCCTTTATTTTTTGGGTGGGGCAATTGTAAAATTATTAATAAAATTTTTGGGTATGTTAAAAAAATTTGTATTTTAAAATCCCAAACGGGTTTAAAATTTTTGTATCATTACGCACTGGTGGGAAGCCTCAGCTAGGTCCCTTCCGTGCAAAATTTCAGGAAAAGGGGGGGGCCCTGAGTAGACCCACCGACGTTCCGTAAGCTGCGGGATGAAAAAAAATTTCATATTCATGTGGGGATTCAAACCCAAACGGTGAGGGGCAA
This sequence comes from Ruditapes philippinarum, assembly GCF_026571515.1. Taxonomy (NCBI): domain Eukaryota; kingdom Metazoa; phylum Mollusca; class Bivalvia; order Venerida; family Veneridae; genus Ruditapes; species Ruditapes philippinarum. Next base: position 448,331 of record NW_026862271.1, on the reverse strand, counting down.
GTGGTTTTTAAAAAGGATACATATTTTAAAATAAATTTGCTGCATTTATTACCAACCTTCATTAAGGCTCCAATTAAACCCTCGTAAATGCTTCTTTTTTATTTGCTTTTACATATTTGTTTTTTTTTCAAACTATCACTAGCTTCTTTTGCCTCTTGCCATGGAAATTTGGTAAAAATTATAGTGATTTATATTTTGTTACGTTTAAATGCTACAAAAACATTTTGCATAACTGGCACCAATCAGCACTACTTTCTTCAGAAGTTTAACATCTTACATTGTTTATACTGTTTTCACTTTTTTTTTTTATAGAATTTTATAAATTTCTGAGGCATAATGAAAATTGTGCATAAAAACATTAAACCTATAATTGGTACACATGCAAAATAAGCGATTTTAAAAAATTACCTAGCAAAAGCCGACAGGAAATTTTATTTTGATGCTAACTGCATGATCATTAACGACTTAAAATTTTTATAGAAAACCCATTCATAAGCTTAGCGCAGAGTGAAACTACATAGGCGAAATTTTAAAAATTAAGCGAAAAACTTCTTTAAAAATCGAAGTTAAAAGGGATTTTTAAATTCCCCTTTTTTTGCTATTTTGCTATTTTTTTTTCTTTAGTTCATAAAAAACTTGAATATAAAAAAAACCCATTAACAATTAAATTGGGTTTTGGGGATCCCAAAGGGAAGCAATAAAACAATCAAAAGAAATAAAAGACACCTAAAAATTTTTCAAACCCTTTAAAAAACTACTTTATCATTATAGCTTTATAATTGGTACGTACCTTTCCCGGCTACGGGCCCCTCCCCAAAGTAAACAGGGCCCGGGTAAAAACCCTAAAAAAGAGCCTCTCCCTGAACCCCAAATTTGTAATTTAACTTGTTTTAATAAATACCCTATTAAAGTGTAACAAAAAGGGGCAAAAAAATTTACTTTTTTTTTGCTTATCTAAGAATATGATTATATTTACACAAAAATTCTAAGCGAGCTCTATAAATGATTTATTAAGGAACGTTTAAGGCATCTAATGAGACTACAAATTCGTAATATGGTTAGTTAAATAATTATTTCTCTTCCAAAACCCCTCAATAACAATTGTCTTGCGCCGCCCCCAAATCAACAAGGCACATTTTTGGTACCAACCACTTTAATTTACTGAATTCAAGGTTAGGCCATGGGTAATGCATTACCTCCACTTGGAAGAGTATTCAAATATAACCACTTGCCAACTACATTGAAATTGAGGGGCGTGGGTTCAAACCCCCAGAAGGGGCATTCTTTTTTTCTTTCTTTTTTTTTCTTTTTAACATTATTAATGTATCTTTCAGATCCCTTATGAAAGGAAAAAATTTTTGAATAAAATTTAAAAACTACACTGTAAAAGTATTTTATATTTCGCATGATTTTTAAATTACCTTTTAAAAAAATTTTTGCAAATTTTTTAAAAACATTTCCCTCTTTTGTTATTTCCCAAAATTTTTTAAAATAGGGTTTTTTATATGGGAAATATTCAAAAAATTTGTTTAAATGGGGGGTAGGGTAATTTTTAAATTACGTATGGGGAAATTTTATTAGAAACAATCATTATGCTGGGTTAAATTTGTTACCAAAATTTTATTTTTCCCGTTTTTTAAAAACAAGGGATATTGGGAAAAACATGTTCATAATTGATGAATTACAGTTTAATTTAAAATTTTCCCCATTTTAAAAAAACCCCTTTAACAGAAAATTAAATCATATGTTGTAAATTTTTACAGTTCCCTTTTGCCCCCTTTTTTTCCCCATGTTTTTATTTGTAAAAAATCTATCCATAATTTCACAAACCACACGGTAAATTGTACTTTAAAATTTTTGCACACAGGTGATCTTTAAGACACATAACCCTGTTCCTATGCTTCAAATTTTAACAGTTCCTTTAATGCTCATTACCCATAAATTGGTTCTAAAATTAGGAAAATATTGCAAATTATTTGCAAATCTTTAAGAAACTTGATTCTCGACTTTTTTAATAATACCGATTGTGGTTATTCGCCCAGCCGACCGGCCCAACTTAATTAATGTCCATTAATAACCAAAACAAATGGAAACGCAATTTAACAAACACACTAAACAATTTTAAAACGCCTTTCAGAAATTAGCAATTTTTTGAATCATAGAAAAAAACTGGTCCAATGTTCAGTTAAAGTTTAAACAGAGCTCAAAAATAAAAATCGCAAATAAAAGGGGAACAAAGGATTTCCCTAAAAAGAATTTTCAATGGCAAAATAATACGAAAACGTTTTTGTATACTGCAAAATAATATAATATAAAATTTTTACTAGGAACATTCAACATTTCGTGGAATTAACCGAATCTAGTGTTTTGTTATTTTTGCTGTATGGATATGGAAAGATAAGAACATCTGTATTGTTAACTTTCAAAAACGGTAGATTAGAGTTAATTTTTTCATTCCCTCCAATATTGAAGAGCAAAAAATATAATGGAGTTAGAATTATTCCCAATTGCAAATGTAATAGGAATAACAAATGTAACGTACCATTATTTTAATCTTATTTTTCACTTCTTTAAAAGATAAGAAAATATTCAATATATTTTTCCTCTTCTCAAAATACTTCGTAATTACCAGAAAAAAAAATTAAAAAAACAAACTCCAGACATAAGATCTTCAAAAAAAATTTGTTAAACAAAATTAAAAAATGAAAAAGATTTTTAGCTTACAGAACGATTATTTATGAAGGACTTTGAAAATTGTGCTTAAATCGAATAGAATTTTTGAAAATTTATAAAAAATATTAAGGAAAAAAATACTCTACCAAAGCAATTTTATTTACCCCCCCCCGCCCTGCCCCCGTCTTTGTATTTTATATAAGAGAGCTTTCTTAAAACTTCATTCCCAATGTTTAAATCTTCTAATTTTTTCCTGATCTAAAATCATAAAACATATACATTTTTTACTATCTACTTTCAACCGTAAAGCTATAGTTAACCATGTTTGTATCCTTTCTCTTGAAAATAACGGCATTAAAAGGGGCCCATTGTGAAATGCACTATTTCATTTTTCACAAATTTTTTATTTTTTTTTTGTATTGAGTTACAGTTTCAAAAATGAAATTGCCTCTGTTTTGCATTAGGTAAACATTTAGTGAATTCATCTTTGTAAATGGATGGTCAAAATAACTACTTTGTTTACATTTGCTGGATTAAACGTCCCAATTTTTTTTTTTTTTTTACTGGCACGTTCACCCAGCTTTTCCTTCAGTTGTTTAAACATCTAACATGTTCTCAAACCATTATTAAAACATTTCTTGAACAAATTTTTGAACATTTTTTACCCCTTTTACCTCATTTTATAACGCGAAACAAGCACTTTCCGACTCCCCCCTTTTAGGCCTTCAAATAGTAAAAAAAGTTCGTATTTTGGGCCCAACACACATGTTTTGCGTTTTGAATATTTGTAAAAAAGTGAGACTTTTTCGGCCCGCTTTCCATCAGGGGGTTTGCCAGAAAGGGGGGGTTGCCCCTTCAGTTTTGGGGGTTTTGAAAGGGGGGCCGGTAGTTCCCTCATCGCAAGAAATATTTTGGACTTGTGGAGGGCTTAAAAAGACCCCACATCAATCATAAAAGGTAACGTGTAACCCAACGTGCTGAAAAGCCCTTTGAATCATCTCAATCCCTTAGAAAGTTGCAGCACTTTGAAATAAATTTTGATGGAAAAAGCATCGAGGCAAATTAGTGATTTTTGGCAATTTTTGAGACTCCCTCTCTTACCTTGGTAACAGGAAATTTTAGACTGACCATTGTCGTTACAAAAGGCAATGGTCCAGGTCAACATTTGTGCCCAAGTTTGGGTTAGTATTTGAAGCATTTTTTCAAAGTTTCATAGCAGTTTTGAAACTTGGTTAAACAGGGGCTTTTTCAATGAAACGGTCCATTTTTCCCCATTACTCCAGGGAAAGGGTTAATTGAATATAAAATTACGATCTTAGGGCCCTTAACAAATACAAATACCCAAATTACAAAACTGTTAATACTAGTAATTGCCAAAAATTACAACAGAAGATAAAGAGGGATCATTACTTGGGCTCTTGAGTAACTTTTTGGAAACAATAGAAAAAGCTTTTTAGAAAACCAAAAAAAAATAAATTTTTGGGCATAATGGGCCCTTTAAAATTTGAGACAAAAATTTAAAAAGAATTTAAGGGTGTCCCCTTTTATTAACGAATATACTTTATCCCCAGCTGGGGGAAAAAGTGAATTTTGAATAACTTTAAAAACCATATGTTTTTTTTAAACTTTAAACATAAATTGGGGATACGTATAAATGATGTGTCCCGCGTTAAATTTTCTCACATAAAGCTTAAAATTTAGATGGGGGAAAAGGGAGGCCCATTTGGAAAATACCTCCTGGGTTTTGGGACAATCCATGTTTTTTCAATTTTAAAAACCCCTGCTGGGTTTGTTTTTGGAAATTTACATCAAGAGTGGGTTTTTAAGTAAAAAATTTTGGGTTTTTTTTTGCATATATTAAAAGCTTTTACAATTTTATTTAAACTTAAAATTTGGGTTTTAAGTAATTTTTAACGTTAATTCTAGGCCCCTCGGGCCCAAAAAAAAACCAAAACAATAGCAAAAAATGCCCCATCTGGTTGTGTCACAAGCTAAAATAACAAAACAAAAAAGCAAAAAAATTAAAATTGAACAGGAGGGAAGGGAAAAAAAATGTTTATGCAACGAAGTAAATGTAAGGGGGGTTTTATTTTTGCTGTTTACAGAAAAATTTGAAACTTTGACCCGGGGCAAGGGGCGAAAAGTGTTGCGAAATTTTAATTTCCCCTTAAAATAGGATGGTCCCCAATTTTGGGAAAAAGAAGTTTTAATTTTTTTATAAAATCATTTTTTTTGTTTACTAAAACAAGGGAATTTTTTTATATTTGAATGGGTAAAATAAACCTGTTTTAAAATTTTTTAATGAATATAGTCAACAGTTAAACTTCGATATACATTTTAGGTGCATAAAAGCTTCATGTGCTTGAAAGTGATATATATTTAAATTTTACTGAACTTTTACCATTTTTTCATTATTGCTTATCTTCCTTGTGGTTTTATTAACACTCAAAATTTTAATCACCACTCGTAAGTTATCAATTATCCACTCTTAAAAATTGGAGCACAAAAATTAACTGGGAATGATCAGGGGTAAAAGTTTCCGTGTTGATCGAAAAATTATCATGTTCCTTTTTCCAATTCTTTTCTGCAGCGTTTTAATAACCCAGTATTGTTAGATATTTTTTAACCGACCTGATCAACGACAAGGCCGCTCATTTTCTGAAAATGAAACAGCTTTATACGTTCCATTGGACCATTCTAATTCCCCATTGTTACGAAAATATTATCCAATATTTTACTTAACTTTACTGTTTTGTCTCCCTATTACTTACCCAATTTGACCCAATTTTTGTTAAAAAACAAAAATAAAAGAACAAGAAATATTAAAAAAGAAATTAATTTATAATTCATCTTTTTTTAAAATGCTTTTATAGACGCGATTTAAAAAAATCGTCCCAAAGTATAGTAAAATTGTAATTTTGTAAGCCCATACATTTCGATGTATTTCTTTGAAATCAACTGTAATTTTGTACCTTTTAATCCCATACAAGGAAAACCAGTGAAGGGTTTAAAGATTAAATCAGTCTAGCAATAAACAATCTCAAAATGCTTGCTCTGCCAAAAAAATAAAAGGGTTAAAAGTATGAATGTGGTCATTAGCTTATTTATTCAAATGAATTCAACCTAAGATAACCCCTGTTTTTTTGTTTATTTATTTTTTTTTTTGGGGTGTTTGAAACAAATTTCTAACTATTTTTCAAAATCTAATTCAATTTTTCCGAGTGGTACATTAAGTAATTTCCTAATAAGTCAATTTCAATGTTATATATATTCATATAAAGAAGAAACCCCCCCGCCATTGGGTAAATTATGGAGATAGCCAATACATAGACTTTGTTATATCAAATTTAAAATGATTTCCTTTACATTTCTACACTTCAATTACATTAGAACTTTTATCTTTGCTGTTTGCTAATAAAAACTTGAGAGTTTAAGCCCATTAATGAAAGCAATAAAAACTAGGGAGTCTAAAGAATTAAAGATTGATTCGCACTCAAAATTATTCATTATATTACAACGTAACAATTCACTCCCAAAATATGGTCTTCTCCATCACCGGCCATTCATTGACAGCCTCTGAATTTAGTTGCGTTTACTAAACACGGTTTGAAATTTTCCTCCAAATATCTTTTCTTTCCGATACTCCATTTGACCACAAAACTTTTTCGACCCAACTTAACTTTGGAGTTTTACCAGGGCAGTACAATAAGCTCTTAGAATTGATTTCAAATGTTTTAAATTAATTTTTTCAAAACTCCAAACCTTTAAACGAGTTTTATTCAACGTACAAATGTAATGATATGGTTGTTAAAGAAACGACTCAACATTTATCTTTTTGTGGAAACTCTTTTCCTTCCCCAACCCTTCAAAAACCATTCCAAACTGTAATCTTTTGCCTTTTGGGGAACTTCCCTTGCGAGATAATATTTATGGACAATACAGACAATGTTTTTGGTTCATTGACGTAACTTAATCAAGGCCTTTGCCTGTCTGTTTCGACCTGTTTTGGTTTTTCCAGCTCAGCGATCATTTTCCGATTGAATTGCGCACGTTGCTGCGAGAGGTATTTGGACCTTTCTTATTTCGCCGCCCCCTCCCAATATCAAGTTCACGTTTAAAACTTCTTAAAACCGTTCAGTTTTTGTCTTTTTTTTACTAAAAACTCAATGAAAAAAGACAGGCCCATGTTGGGTGTATAATAAATATCCTCGTGGAGGGGTTTTCATTTATCTTTTAGAAAACAAGCTTCCCTTTCGGGTTTTAAAGCTGAAAACCCGATACTCATCTGCCAAAAAATATGACCTTTGGGTTGCAAAATTTGTGATGGTTTCCTTTTTTCATAAAATCGGGTAAATAAAATTTTAGAAATTTTCCAAACTGCGAATGCTTCCCGTTTAATTTTTATTTCATTTTTGTTTTTCCCCTTTTTAAATTTCAAGGAAAATTCTTTCAAAAACGGGTGGGGTTTAAAAACCAGAATATTTCTGAACCCTAAACCTTTTTCCCTCAAATAAAAAAACGAAACTTTCCTTTCCCGTTTTAAATGTAAAAAACATTTTTCCCCTTTCCCTTTTCGGGTTGTCTTTTTTTCGGACAGCAGCCATTATGCAGTTTCCTTTTCACAACAAAATATTTTCACTACAAGTTAGTTATATACAATTTAACTTCCTCCTTATCAACTTTATCCAACGTATAATAGGACAAATGTAAGTTTATTTTCTGAAAATTTTATCATGAAAACATCCTCGTCTGATTTAATAAAAAAAACACAACTATATCAATTTAAAGGTTTGTAACAATCCCCGACTGGCATTAAACCTGTTTATCGCTCTACGGTACAGTATTCATATTGACTGGCACGCTGTACTGAACAGAAACCGAATTGACATTATAAATGACTTGTTTGCCAAGAAAGATATTTACTTACAATCTACAGTGATAGACGACAGGGCTGACACGCCTAATTGTACAACATCCGTCACGCATGAACCCACCGCTCCGCATGAAATCGGCGTATCCCATAAACATCCAGAAAAACATGATTACTCGGTTAACAATGGACCTCCAATTTACTATGAACCAACAATTAACCCACGGCCTCACGCTAACTATAGCAAATCTGTTTATAGTGATATTCCCGTTGATCCTGTAACCCCTGAGAACGATGCCGCCGCCGTGAAGGGTTCCCCTACAAGAGCGAATCATGCGTCTCTTAACCATTCAAGCTCGTCATTTCATGGGGATTTTCCCCAACTTTCGAAAGAATCACAGAGTAATAGTGCAGCGCGTACCAGTGTTAAAGAACGATCTTCAACTTAGGACCACGGGGAGAGACATGTTGATTCATTGAACTTTGTGCTACTAAATATTCAGGGATTAGTGACTAAAAACGTTAATAAACTTGAACAACAAGATTTAGTCGACATTTTCAATTCAAATGATTTCATATTTATTGTAGAGACATGGGGAAATTATTTAATTAATTTGGAATAACCTGGGTTAAAACTATTTTCTGTTACATAGAAAAGAAAGAAATATTAATTCAAAAAGAGACTCTGGTGGTATATGTTGCTATATTAAACAGAAATATATTAATTACGTAGAACTACATAAAACAGACGGGGATGATATTTTATGGCTAAAATTTTCACGTAATCTTTTTGAATCTGATAATGACTTGTTTATTTGCTTATGTTATGTTTTACCTCAGGGAAGTAGTAGAGAACATTTAATAGAAATCCCGGTTTTTGATAGAATTATGAGTGAAATGTCAAAACTGTCACATGAGTTTGGTGATAATTGCAATTTTCTCGTGCTTGGAGACATGAACAGTCGAGTTGGGTCTTTAAAAGATTTTGTAGAACATGACGATGTTGATCGGTATTTTTCTGAATTATTGCCTGATGATTATATAACTGATGTTTATATGGATAGGTTGACAACCGATACCGGCGTTAACAGAAATGGGCGTCTTTTAATTGATTTTTGTAAAGCTAGTGGCCTGCGCATAATGAACGGTAGAATACTAGTATGTGGCGAAAAAGGCGTGTGTACATATAACGGACAATCAGCGAGGAGTTTATCAGATTATGTTATTTGTAATACATCTGTTATGAAACATTTCAGTAAGTTTTATGTTGGATTACCTAATATATTATCAGATCATTTTACTTTAAATTTCTCTTTTGAAGGGATGAATAATGTAAATAATTTGAGTGCTGAGGAGAGCACATATGCAGATAAAGTGTCATTTAAATACAAATGGAATAAATCTAAGTTAAATATTTATAAAGAAAGTCTTCAGTCTGAAACTTTTGTTGAATCTATTAACAGGCTTGTAACGGAGTTAGAAAATAATGATACTTCTTCTTGTATTGATAGTAGTCTTAACTCTTTCTCTCAGGTCATGCATACTGTTTGTTCACCTTTATTTGGCAGAAACGTTTTGAAACGAAAAAAGCAGACAAATGAAAATGCATGGTATGACGTAGAATGTAAAACTGCAAAAAATGATTTTTATGTCTGTCAAAACAGATTTAAATATAATGAATCTGATGAAAATTTAATAAATGTGTGTGAGGCTAGGCAAAAATATAAAAACTTATTAGAAGCAAAAAAATATTCATATCGAAGAGAAAACACTGATAAACTGTTAAATGCAAGAGTTAAAAATGCAAGGCTATATTGGCAAATGCTGAAAGATACCGTTTGTAACAATGACCCTAAACAACCTAAATTAGATACTTTTGTTGACTATTTTTAAAGCTATAAATAATCCTGAAGATGTTTTTTACCAAGCTGATGAAGATGTTTTACGTTTCAATGAGAATTTCTTCAATGATAATATACAAGATATTTTTGATGAATTGAACATAGATATAACTGTTGATGAAATATATAGAGCTATTAAACAATTGAAGGACAATAAAGCGGCTGGACCTGATTTGTATGTGAACGAATTATTTATTCATGGAGTTGATGATCTGTTACCATATTTGCATAAATTGTTCAATGCTTGTTTGAAATTAGGACATTTTCCGAATGTATGGAGTGAAGGTTATATAGTACCAATACATAAAGGGGGTGATGTTGATCAACCATCGAACTATAGAGGTGTTACATTGTTAAGTTCTCTCGGAAAATTATTTACTAGAATATTGAATACTAGATAAGATGACTGGGCTGAATCCTATGGTGTTTATGTAGAGGCCCAGGCAGGTTTTCGAAAATATATGGGTACTGTTGATAATGTTTTTATTTTAAATGCTCTTATGTCACATTGTTTGAACAAAAATGAAAAGCTATATGTAGCTTTTGTTGATTTTAAAAAAGCTTTTGATTTCGTAGTAAGAGATGTACTTTGGTACAAATTAATAAAATACGGAGTGACTGGTAATATTCTCAAAGTTATACAGAGCATGTATGAAGGCATTTCCTCAAGAGTTAAACATTTGATTATATTAGTGAAGCTTTTACTTGTAATTTAGGAGTAAGACAAGGTGGGAGCCTGTCCCCATTTTTATTTAGCATGTATCTGAATGATCTTGAAGATGTGTTTTTAGCTAAAGGAGTCGAAGGCATAGATACTGGTATTTTTAAGATATGTTTATTACTGTATGCGGACGATATAACTATTTTCTCTAAAACGGCTGAAGGTTTACAACATGCCTTGATCATCTTATCTGAATATTGTGATAGATGGAAGCTTACAGTAAATGTTGATAAGACAAAAGTAATGGTATTTAGAAAAAGTGGATTGTTGCCTCGAAATTAAGAATTTTTGTACAAAGACAGTCTTATCGAAATTGTTTCAAAATTTAAATACTTAGGAACATTGTTTAGCACAGGTGGTTCATTTAGAGAACACGATGTAATGTTATCAGGACAAGCTTTAAAAGCAATATACAAAATGAATAAATATGTATATAAATTCACAGATCTTTCTGTAAAACACCATTTAGAACTTTTTGATAAGTTGATTTTACCAATTTTGTGTTATTCCTCAGAAGTCTGGGGCTTTTACAAAGGTATACAGGTAGAACGAACATTTTTTCATTTCTGTAAAACGTTAATTGGTGTTAAGATACCTACTCAAAATGATTTTGTATATAGTGAACTGGGCAGATTTAATCTAGAAGTTTACAGATTATGTTCAATAATCAGATATTGGTTGAAATTGTGTATGTCAGAAGACAACAAGTATACTAAACATGCATATTTACTAGGGCCGGGAATTTTATTCGAATATTCGAATATTCGAAACACTACCGAATATTCGAACATTGAAAAACGAATACGAATATTCGAAAAAAAGAATGTTTTTTTTATTACTTTCAAATTTCAATCGTAAATTAAACCTTTGACTATACTTGACCAGGTGTTAACACGTTTGTATGACACGTGGCAACGATTATCGCCAATTAACTGTGAAAACTTTGGGGTCTAGAACCCGTTTCACAGTTTGCAATTTACCTGTTTAACAGTTTCTAATGTAAATCTTTCCGATTTTAATTATCTTATTTATTGTTTTCTGTGCTAAAATCTTTCCGATTAATCAATAATTGTCTTAAATTTTGTGAAAACGAAAAAATCGACACGCATTAATCGGTGGTTAATGAAAGCATGGTAAGTGTCTATATTCCTTCAGAATATATTTATTCCGAAGAAATAAGACTCCGTGTGATATTTACTGCGTTATAGCTAAATTGATCTGAAGTATATTTCAAACCTTATCTAAAATTATAAATAAATAAAAAAAATATTTAATACAAGTTAAGTTTCAATATAATTATGTGTGATGATTCATGTTACTGTCAATCAAGTGACGTGAGTTACCTCCCGTTAATAAGACAAATGATCAGCAGTCGGATCAACTTGAAGGAAATCAAATTATGAATTTATTTCAAAAGTAAACATATACGTCGATTTACAATATATAAAACAAAAAACTTTTACATAGTTATAAATATATTTTTAATAGTTGATTATTCCAAGCATTTTAAAGTAGTATAGTATTATTCGACGCAATCAATTTCGGATACGTATACGTCAAAGAGAAATATTGGAACAAATGATGTAAAAACGAATATTCGAATATATTCGAATATGGAAAACGAATATTTTTATTCAGGAAATTGTGCATTAAATGTTCAACCATAACATTACCTTTTAGAGCAGCAAGCCTCCATTATTCATGCTTATTTTCATGAAAATTTTGAAAATGCATTAAAAAGTAAAATATTGTGAATCGAACAAAGAAAATGATGTTCACATTGCAAATAGCACTTGTAAACAACCCGTGTAAATTACCAAAAAGAGGTCAACATATTGCAAAAATAGCCCTTACTGCGTTAGTCAGGCATGGAAATGTGGTGAAGAATACTGCAAATTTTGGAATTAATAAAAACGTGAAAATCTTTACTTTTAACTTGAATCTTTTTACTGTTTTTACAATCTTAGTACTTTTTTTCTAAAGTTTGATTAACACAGCATATCTCCAGACTCATGCAAATTTTCGAGAAAATTTGTCAAGGGAACATAGAAAGAAATGTTCACATTACAAACAAAACTTACAACCCACGTAAATTACCAAAAAGAGGTCAAAATATTGCAAAAATAGCTCTTACTGGCGTTAATCATGCGCATTAATGTGGTGAGAAATACTGCAAAACTGGCCATAAATCAAATCATGAACTTTTTTAACTTGAATCTTTTTAAAGATCCTGTATGTTGTAATTGAGGTTGTATACCATGTATGTATGTGTATAGTCTGTGCGTAATGAGGGTCAATCTGCCCGTAAGGGCACAAAATACAGCTTTCGCTGTCGAGTAGGGATCCCTGACATGTCGCCAGTCATGCCCTTAAAGAGTTAATTTTGAAGTACAAAGTGGTGATAATTTACCTCCATGCAATTTCCACTTAGTATTAATTTTGAGCCAAAAGTAGGTCAATGTACGGCGGTCAATGAGAACCTAAATGTACAGTAACCTGAGACAAAATTAAAGGGTAGCCCTGAAAAGGGCTGTTGGTGCCAGCAAAAGGCCTGCCGTTCAAGCCGTCTAACCGTGCTAGGGGTCACGCACCCTAGCACACCATCCTCGTCGACCCAAAGCCTACTTGTTGGGCCACTCCCCTCGGCTTTAGTCAGGACATTGGCAGCTGGTCCGCAGTACAAGTTTCGATCTTTAGCGCCATCCCAGGTCTTCAAATCTTCTGCCGATGCCTTGTGTCTTCTCTACGACGTACACGTACCGAGGGGAAGAGAGAAAGGCGTGTATACCACACTTAAATGAAATTATATATATGTATATAATTATGATTATAAAACAATTTTCAAACATCAAATAATTTAGAGGTTAATACATGGTTGCTGCTCGCCATTATGCAATAATGGCCCGAAGATGTGCATAATGGCCTGAGGGCCGCAGGTTATTATGAACTCGCATAATGGCGAGCAGCAACCAAGTATTATTAACGTCTTTAATACCTAAGTCTGAAATACGGCGTTTAGACATCGCCATTACTTTTAATGTCGTGGTACACTTCCAATTGATTGTGTCATTAAATGTAGTCCTAAATTTTTGGTGCAAAATCATTAATTCGAAACCTGATAAAGTATGTAATATTATGTACAAACTAATGTTTGAATTGGACCGTCATTACGTATATCACTCCCCATGGATAGCATAATTATGTTAAAAAATCATTGCAAGAGCTTAGTTTTGCTGAATACTGGATAAACCAATCTGTGTTATCACCTTCTTATTTTAAAAATATTGTCAAATTCAGAATCAAACACCAATATGTTCAAATGTGGCATGAACAGGTGTTTACTCAAGCAAATATATCACTTACAGAATTTTTAAATCCTCATTTGAGTTAGAACCCTATTTTAAACTTTTACTAAGAAATTTAGCTTTATCGCTGTGTAGGTTTAGATGTAGTAACCATAAACTTCCTATTGAAAAGGGTCGTTCATGATTTAAGATATTGCCATCTCTGTCCAAGTATTGCTTTATTAGGTGATGAGTTTCATTATATTTTTCAGTGTCCTTATTTTAACATATATCGTAGAAAGTACTTGCCCATTAATTTACGGAGAGGTAACATATTTAATTTACAGCAATTATTTCAAAATACTGTATTAATCAAACTGTCTGTTTTTATACAAAGAATAATGTCTATTGTGAAATAATGTTAACCACCTTCTTGTCAGTATCTATTGCCAAGTATTGTCTTGATTTTCATTATTTAGTTTATCTATTTTTATGTATTTTATTTAATTTTTTATCATTTTCTTATTTTTAAGGTCTCATGACAAATTTGTAAACGCATTATTGTGACACTTCCTATGTAATTCTAGTGGAACTAATTGTACCGGCGTGGTGTGGTTGCAATGTGGGGCTTCATGGGCCCCATGTTGTGGTTACACCATGTCGCTGCATCACTTCATTTGCGTTTTTGGTCAGGAATTTTCATTGTTCGGTTGCATAATGTCTCATTCTAGTCTCTCATCTGTAAAGTCATTCATAAGTATCTCTAGTCTTATTTTTGTATTTATCATGCAAATTATTTTGTCTCAAGCTTTATTTACACACCTGTATTATTTTTTTTTGTTAATGCTTATTTGTTTGTGAAATTTTACTGTTTATAAAACTGATGCCCATATGGGCCTAGTTGAAATAAAAACTTGAACTTGAACGCTTTTTACTTTGACGTTCTAACAGTACTATAAAACCTGTTGTCTCTTTAGCTATATCTCAAAAAGTCACTGCCTGCTGTACAAAATCAATGGTTTCTTTTAGTAGATATCAAAAGTTAATGTTTGCCATGGAAGTCACTGGTTGCTAGGGAAATTTACAGTTCGCTATTGAAAGTCAAGGACTGCTATGAAGTTACTGGTTGCTATAGAAGGACAATGGTTGCTATCAGAGTCACTAATTTCTATCGAAAGTCTATGGTTTCTATGGAAAGTCAGTGGTTTTAATGTAATTCACAGATAGCTATGGAAATTCACTGGTTGCTATGGAAGTAAATGGTTGCTATGGAAAGTCATTGGTTGCTATGTAAATATATGGTTGCTATGGAGACAGTGGTTACTATGGGAGTCCATGGTTACTATGGAAATTCACTGATTCTATGACCCCGGGGCTGGGGCAAAATTTGATTTGAGGGCTATAATTTGAACAACTAACCAAACATCTATATAGATATATCCCTTGCAGTTTTCAAGAAGAATTTTTTGAAGTATTAACTATACATTGTGTAAGGAAAAGTCATCTCCCCCATAGGGTAGGCCAGTTTGGACCCAAGGGCTATAATTTCAACAAATTCAGAAGAAGACTTCTAGAAAATGTTCATAAGATTTTTGTTTGTTTTTACTTTATACATGTAAGGAAATTCTATGTTTCCCCAGGACAGGGCCAATTTTGACCAAAGGACTATAATTTTAGCAATTTTTGTAGAGGTTCATCAGACAAAATTTCATGCTTAAGCCTATATAGTATAATGGAAGAAGGTTTTTTTGTTTTTTTTAATATATACATGCAAGTACTAGTATAATGAGAGACTCTTAATTCAGAAAAGATGTGGTAGTCATGGGATAAACTTTCTGCACCTTAAAATATTGGTAATTCCTTTTAACAACTACATTGTGTATTTCTTTACAATTGATAGAGGTAGTGAGGCATAATGACAATGTATCATAAAACAAATACAGCAACATTATATCAGTCCATCCACCCATATCAGTCTTTCAGTTAGAGAAAACTGCCCACATTAGGGCATAACAGAAGTATCATTGTCCCAGCTAACAACTGCAGTAATCCCAGACATGTTTCATTCAAAGTCAGTTTTGATAACTAACCAGTGGTGGTGGTAATTTTTGTAGTTTTCCATATGGATCACAGCAGTATTAGCCAAATTGAACACAGTTCAGGAACAGCACCATTCCTGGGCAGGCTGACATAATTTTACCACTACTAGTTGCCTTCACTTTTGAATGGAACGTATAAAGCAGAGGTGCAGTGCAAATGACTGTAAAACAATTTAAAGAAAGTTACCTGCACTGTTCGGGGATCAAACTAGGGTCGCCGTTTTCACAGTCCAACAATATACAGATTCAGATGGCCGAATGGTACTCACCTTTAAACTTATCTCTTTATATGGATATGTATCATTTTCAACAGTGAGGATTTTCATCAGTTTTAGTTAATAATATTGTATAATTTCAAAATATTTACATCATACATAGTATGATCAATAACATTTATAAAGTGTAATATTTTAGGAGATAAAGTTGGGGTAACATACTATATTTTTATAATAAATTAATACAAACACTGTAACCACCCTTTCATGCATATAAAAACTGATATGAAGGTTTTGAATGAATCAATTTGACCTTGAGAAAAGCCCAAACCATTGCTCTGTACAATCAATATTTCTGTCAAACAGTTCAAAAGACGCAGAGTGGACACAAAATTTTGAAATTTATACATAATGCCTAATTGTGAACTTGACCTGGCCCCAAGAAGCCAAACCTACAAACCTTACAAAGATACAGAGCATACATGAATCTGCTAACAGATAGACTGACAGGTTCATAACATTATACATAATTCATTTTCTTCTGGTGTAGTATAAATACAAGTATGTGGACAACACCAGAATTTATGCAATTAGAAGAGCTCATCTCTAAGCACTCTGTGCTCAGGTGAGCTTGAAATGTTACTGACAAAATACTGTTTCCTCGGCTCTTCATAGGTTAGTCACAACATTTGGTTTTTCTTGGTGATCGACATTCACTCTTAGCCTACAGGTGGCAACTGTATCTACCCATGAAACCAGTGCAGACCAATATCAGTATGCACAATTGTGTCATTTGATCATGATCCCCACTGTTTGTTATTCAGCCAGTACTTATTTTGTGATTTTCTGCTTAAATGATGAATGGTTTTGTCCAGATTGGTTAAGTCCATTTAACATTTCAATAAACAAATGAGCCGTGTCATGACAAAACCAAAATAGTGGGTTTGCGACCAGCATGGATCCAGACCAGCCTGCGCATCCGCGCAGTCTGATCAGGATCCATGCTGTTCGCTATCAGTTTCTCTACTTGTAATAGGGTTTGTAAACGAACTTGTCGCAAACGCACTATGTTGGTTTTGTCATGGCGCGGCTCAAATGTACTCTCTGTAGGATTTGTGTGTTTATTTTGTTCTCTTTTTGTCATATTGACATTAGAAAGGTCATATAGCAACTTTCCAGATTTACCTTCACTATTGAAAGTAGACCTCAGATGCCCCTTTGTGCATTATTTCAGGACTACTGACCTTCTGTAAGCTAGCTGGTTAACTGCTTCACTCTCCCTTACAGGATTCTAACCAACAGCGGTGAGAGGCAAGTGATTTGGAGTTGGCGTCATTTACCAGCATGCGGGATGGACTATATTTACAATATAACGAGTCTTCATGATGGTAGTTTAATCACAGAAAACTTTTCTATGAGTAGACTGTGAAGATAAGGTCATTGAAAATACAGCAAAGCTTAATATACTAACATTTATTAAAATTCAATGTGAAAAAAAGTTGCATAACAACAGTACTATTTCTATCTGGATAAAGGTCAATAATTTATAATGTAGCACTGAAAACGTTAATTTTACCACACACAAAATAATGTTATACTGGTATATAGACACAAACATTTAACCATATCAATGATTTTGATAAAATATGAATTTCACATTAAATATGGGTATAATACATGTATAAAGTTTGCTATTTCATATCAAGATCAAACTTGTTCAAGTTTCATGTAAATCTCTGATGTGCTAGCCATCTCTTAACTTTCTAAAACTCTTTTTTCAAAATACTTTTAAATGTTATATAAACTTCATATTTGATAAATTGGAAGAAATTATTACAGAATTTTGAAACATGATGTCACTTTTAAATATACAATAACAACATTCACGTTATACATATACTTTAAAGCTGCATGTCTCCAGATGAGACAAAATATTCAAAGAAAACAAAATGTACTAATATTTGAGAAAATAAAAATATTCAAGTAAACATTTACATGTAATGTGCGATTAAGACTGATTTTACAGTATCTACAACCATATTTCTACTGCCTGACTAACACAGTAAGGGCTATTTTTGCATATTTTGACCTCTTTTTGGTAATTCAAGTGAACTGTAAGTGATGTTTGCAAGGTGTAAAATACTTTCTTTGTTCACTTCATAATATTTTACTTTTAAATACATTTTTAAAATTAAAATTTCCATGGAAAATAGCATGAATCTGGAGGCATGCTGCTTTAAGAAGATCTATACACAAGGTACAGTCTGTAGGTGAACTGTTTTGAAATCAGTGCTCAAACAACTTTCAAGCAAGGAATTAACCAAAAAATTTATCTTACTTTTATGTACAAGAATTTTTTAATAAATCTTTAAAACAAACCACCAAACATGGAGTATTGTCTTACAATAATAACAATATACACTCTCTCAATTAGCATAAAGTTACATAATGGTTTCAGATTGTTTTTCATTTTTGGGTAAGGGGACAACACTGAATTGGAATGTTAGGGTCATCCAAAAAATGTTTGTTTTGCAGTAACACAACCTTAACTTTCCTTACAATACAGAGGTAGTGAGGCACAAATTCATTCCACAATAACAGAAAAAGAACACAAGATGTGCTCATAAAACCTAATAAACCTAACTGCTCCATCCTAATTATGTTTCTAATTTTGACACTGAAGATAAAGGTCAATTAGAGAATTAGAGATCAAAGACAAATTTCTGAGAGTTGAAGTCAACCTCTCAGTCAGAAGTATATTAAGCCTAAGTTCTAGCCTACTAAATAAAAACATAATTGTGCTAAGACTGTTGACAGACAGACAGATGGATAGGTTATTAATCACATACTCCCAACCTATCAATTGATGCAATGCCATTTAAATCTTGTCAGAATCTTTAAGAACACATTCAGTTCTGTAAACTATGATATACTTTAAATTTTGACAGACTCAGTTGTGTATCATGTAAACAAATAATTTTTGGACTATGACCTTTGTTATACAGGGAATTATCAATTGTTTAAGAAAAAAAACTTCCATGACAATGATTTTAACTTTAATGCAGTGTTATCTAATTAGAAATAATTATGATACTTAATTTACAAAATGAGACGATTCTTTACCTAACAAATTACCAAGTCAAGAGCCTATATATGTATATATTTCATATGTTATTTAACAAAATGCAGCAAGTCCAAGAGTGAGGTTACTACAGGAAACAAAACAAAACATCTTAATAAACTGACTAGCATGTACCAAAGTCAAGGCCACAAAATGGCTGCTTTACCTCAAAATATAAACTAAATCAGAGAAAAAGATGTCTAAACAATTAATATTTTGTCATATTTCATTACTGTCCTTATTAAAGCAGCTCAAAGTAGGAGAACATAACAAAATTTAGTCTGCCATAAATAAAGAAAAGGACTTTTGATCATAAGATAAAATTCTAACTACATAATTACATGTTTAGTTACAATATTATACATGTATGTTAATCAACAAACATGGAGAAAAACGAGACTTTCTGCAAAAAAAGGTTCACAATATTCTTTTAAACACTTGTCAGACAACTAAGCATAATAGTGCATTAAAGTAAAGTATAAAAAAACAGTTTTAACACCTCATATTCCTATAACCAAATAAGAAGAATTTAGTGTTCATATCAGTCAAATCCTAACCACATAAAAGGCTATTTATGAAACTTACATATACAAAGTGATACATGTATAAAATAGCAAAATTAGCACTTTTCTTACAAAGTAAGACATTTTGAAAGTTTAATGTAAAAAAATTGTGATTTCTCCCCCTGTCAAATTAAAACTTCATTTAACTTAGTAAATTTTCCTTTATTTATTTAAACTATTATACTTTTACATTTCCTTTACAAAACCAGAGCAATGCTGATACATTTCTCTACTCCCCTGTGAACATTTTGGTATAACCAAAACACAATACAGGTAGATCAAATAATGTTCTTTACACTGTATCGTGACACAAACAAACACAGGTTTTATCAGGGGAAAATGCATTAAGGTGAACTATCAATTTCACATAGTCTTATATACATCTACATCTGCTGTTGTATACACAACACTGTTTAATTATCATTAATCAATGTGAATATTGCACACAAGAAGCATTCAATATTTAATAATATACAAAACAGAATATACAATTACCAAATTTTTGCAAGTTGATATTATATGCCAAATGCAAAATGAAAAATTCAATCACAATTTTATAAACACCTTACTCCCGTAAAAGTTATTAATTTCTAAAAAAAATTTGCAAACTTAATTTATATCTCTTTGCCAATTGTTATAGTTCAAGTATGCACATTTACTGTTGACTCCAGATAATTATCAAAAATTCTTCGACACAAAAAGTGTTTCCCTTTCCATTCAAGCATTATGAATGTTAATTTCATCAAATGATTAGATTTTTATCTGTTACAGGTAACATGCCATACTAATTTGTATTAAATTTGTTTAAAAAAAGGTTTTGTGGTTGACATAGTTACAATGTTACATTCCTGGAATAATCAAAATAATATCAACGTTTTTTACTAGCTGGTATTCAAAAATCTTAAATCACTACAAAATATTTAATATAAAAATTCTAAAGATTAACTACAATGTAAATTAAAATTTTAACAAATTGATAGTTTCAGGAACAAGAAAAAAAAGTAAAAAAAAAAGCAAAATTTTATGTTAAAGATTATTTTAAACAGAAGGATGTTATAATGTTTTATGACAAGCTCTCACACTAGTCTATCTTCTCCTTCTCCAAAAACACATTATAATTAATGGAAGTTCACGACATCAGTCCTGTACAGTCAAAACAAATAAACAACAACCGCGATAACTCAACACTTACAATAACATCTCTCACGACCCTCCAACCACCTGTTTATATAGTGTACAGTGTATATCTGGAAAATCATATTCACATTGCCATATTACTTTAAACATTTATAGACAAATTTTTATATTATAAATTATTTCATAAATTTACAAATCAACCATCTTTTAGTCTTTAAATTGGTTCAATGTTCAGGTTTTATTTCAAGTCATCGTTATTTATCCTCTTTTTCACACGCAGTAACATTGTAGTAGTCCATTGGTCTAGTCGAGATATTGTATCATATTCTTTTATTGCATCGGTAAAAGCATCAGCATCTTCATCCTCGCATGCTTGTGTTAACGTCTGTAAAAAAATTATTGGCATGAAAACATATCGGTGCAAAAATAAAGATACAGAAGGCCACATTAAATAATAATTAAATTATACAAGAGCCCGGTTTGAGCCGGGTGATGCTCCCCGAATAGGTTTTGGACACAGGAAAGTACACCTCTTGTAGTTTCAGAGTTATGTCCGTGGAAAAAGTTCAAAGTGCAATAATTCCAAAATTGGGCAAGGCAGAGTTACTGTTCTTTGCACTGCACTTCTAATCACTGTGATCTATCAACCTAAAAAGTTTCTTGTTGATATCTCTTATGGTTTCAGAGTTATGTTCCGGACAACTTCAAAAAGTAAAAATAAACAAAGGGCAATAACTCCAGGATTAGGCAAGGCAGAGTTATGATTCTTGTGCACTGCACATCTACCCATTGAGATATATCTACCTACAAAGTTTCATGTTGATATCTCTTACAGTTTTACAGCTATGTCCAGTACAAGATTTTTCTAAAAGGGGAGATAATTCAAAGTTGAGGCTTAACAAAGTTATGGTTCTTTTGCACTGCAATTCTACTCAATGAGATCTATCTACCTACAATGTTTCATCTTGATATCATAGATAGTTTAAGAGTTATGTTCGGGACAATGTTCAAAGTGTTGAAATTAACAAAGGACAATAACTCCAAAATTAGGACAAAAAGAGTTATTGTTCTTATGCACTGCACATCTACCCATTGAGATCTATTCACCTACAAAGTTTCATGTTGATATCTCTAATAGTTTTAGAGTTATGCCCCGGACAAGATTTTTCTATAAGGGGAGATAATTCAAAAACCGGGCAAAATAGAGTTATGGTTCTTTGACACTGCACTCCCCCTCAATTCCCTCTACCACTGTATGAAGTTTAAACAAATTATCTCCAAGGGTTTTCAAGTTATGCTCCGGACAAGACAACGGACGGACAGGCGGACAGACGGACAAGGCGCCGACTGTATCAGTTACTAAACTGTGCCATGAGTTCTAAACTTTTTAACTGTAAATTTCATCTTTTTTTAACACCACCAACCAGTTTCAAATACATTTATGTATTACTTAAATCTCCAGTTCTTTTCTTTTTTTAATTTTCTTGTACTGATGCACACCAGTACAACAGATCTACACAACTACTCAACAAGGGTGCCATAGTCACAAAATACGCCCGTTTACGAAAGCTTTAGATGGAGATGGGGGCATTATGGATAAGTGTTATCTAGCAAGCAAGTTTTTATTCTTGGCACTGTGTTGTTAAATGAACCTTAAAACAAATCAGTAGGGAAGATATGCACAGGATGTGTGACCTTAACCTTGGTCGCAGGGACCTGAATTTTATGCACGGCACTCAGCCTCACAATGATGAACATTTGTGCCAAATTATATTGAAATCCCTCTATGCATGTAGAAGTTTTGCTCCAGACAAGCGTTTTTCTATGAGCTCTAACTGTGACCTTCACCTTTGACCTAGAGACTTGGTTCATGTGCAGGGCACTACGTCTCATGGTGGTGAACAATTCTATAAAGCAACATTAAAATTCCTCCATGCATGTAGAAAATATGCTCCGGATAACATCTGGATATTTAATCATCTCCAGTGACCTTGACCTTGCAAATATTAACCTAAATTAAATTGGTCACACCTGTAGTCATGATAGTTACCATTTGTGCTACAATCCATCAATAAATGATTACTAAATGGTCCCTATACACATCTTCAAATTTTTATCTGAACTTTGACCTCTATGTGTAACCTTGACTTTGGTCGCAGGGATCTGAATTTTGCGTGCAACACTCAGTCTCACAATGGTGAACATTTGTGCCAAGTTATATTGAAATCCCCCTATGAATGTAGAAGTTTTGCTCCGGACAAGCGTTTTTCAATGAGCTCTAAGTGTGACCTTGACCTTTGACCTGGAGACCTGGATCATGCATGGAGCAATACATATCATGGTGGTGAACATTTCCATAAAGTATTATAAAAATTCTTCCATACATGTAGGAGATATGCTCCAGACAAAATCTGGATATTTCACCATCTTAAGTGACCTTGACCTTGCATATATTGACCTAAAGTACATGTGTCACAGCCATAGTCATGATAATGACCATTTGTGTTACAATCCCTCAAAAAATGATGATTAAATCGTCCCTATACACATCTTCATATTTTTATCTAAACTTTGACCTCTATGTGTGACCTTGACCTTGGCTGCAGGGACCTGAATTTTGTGCGCGACACTCCGCCTCACAATGGTGAACATTTGTGCCAAGTTATATTGAAATCCCTCTATGCATGTGGAAGTTTTGCTCTGGACAAGCGTTTTTCAATGAGCTCTAAGTGTGACCTTGACCTTTGACCTAGAGATCTAGTTCATGTGCGTGACATGGCTTCTCATAATGGTGAACATTTCTATGAAATTTCATTAAAATCCCTCCATGCGTGTAGGAGATATGCTCCGGACAAAATCTGGATATTTCATCATCTTTAGTGACCTTGACCTTGTATATATTGACCTAAATTATATGTATCACAGCCATAGTCTTGATAATGACCATTTGTGTTACAATCCCTCAATAAATGATGACTAGATGGTCCATATACACATCTTCATATTTTTATCTGAACTTTGACCTCTATGTGTGACCTTGACCGCAAGGACCTGGATCTTGCGCGCGACACTCCGCCTCACAATGGTGAACATTTGTGCCAAGTAATATTGAAATCCCTCTATACATGTGGAAGTTTTGCTCCTGACAAGCATTTTTCAATGAGCTCTAAGTGTGACCTTGACCTTTGACCTGGTTCATGTGCGCTACACTGCTCCTCATAGTGGTGAACATTTCTATGAAGTTTCATTAAAATCCCTCCATACAATTAGGAGATACGCTCCGGACAAAATTGGACGCCGCCCGCCCGCCCGCCCCCGCCTGCCAGGGCGTTCCATAATACGTCCCGTTTTTCAAACGGCGTATAAAAAAGTTGTGATGCAGTATCTATAACATTGATAGCTTGATATATTTCTATTTATAGCTCTACATTATAACCAAACATAATGATATGAACAATCTTCAAAAAAAAATAACCAAACATAATAATGGGAACAGTTTTCAAGAATAATAGCCCTGCGAGATAGATGATTGGACACAAGTTTGTGGAATTTTGACCACATGTTTCAGAAGAACAGTTGTTATAACTTACTGATTCTTGACACAGTATGCTGTACAAGTCAATGGACACATCAAAGTAGTCACAAATATAAAAACGGCAATATTAAGTTATATAACATACCTTTAATAATTTACACTCTCTAGCATCTGAGAATGCTGGGAAAAGGTCCTCATATTTTTGTAGATTTTGCTGAGCATTAAGCACATCTATACAAAGATGGCATACAGCAGCTCTAAAAAAGTGATCTTTGGCACTGTATTTCAGTAATGAATTGTCCATACATGACATTGCCACCTGCAAGTTATAAATACAGTTACAAATAATTATTATACAATAGTTAAAATAATAGGAAAATGAAGAAATACAGCACGACAACACCAGTGCTGGTTCGGAACTTGAAATTATGTATTCCCTACTGGTTATAGAATTTATATTTCCTAAATAATTTCTATTTCATTTTGGTTGGTATAAAAGCCACACAAACATTTCATAACATATATGAATAATTTAAAGCATTGTGAAGGAAGAACTTGGATAATTTCATGTGTATTATTTCATACATTAAGGGGCATTAAGTTAGGCTGTTACAGTGATAGATCAGATTACAACTGCTTTCTCAAATATTTTTGTTTAAAATTTTATAAGACAAAATTTTAGAGGATTAAAGTACATTGTATGCTTTAAGATAAAGATATTTTAATTTCTGTGTACACTGAAACAACATATTTTCATGGCACTAGTTAAACACTAGTTAAGTATTTGAGTTATATATACACGTTAAAATCTAGGACTGTAGTGAAAGCTTGCATAATACTTAAAAGTTAAATTCAACAAATTATGCTAGTGGTGATAGTTAAAAACCTACTTACTTTATGGACATTTTTGTATTTGATTAATAAGTCAAAAAAAATTTTAATGAAAGAAGAAAGCAAAACTGGTAAGTGTATCAATAGGAAACGACTCACCTCTTCATATATTTCAATAGCTCTGTCATATCTCTCTAACTGTGCAGCATACTGGGCTACCTTTAGTAAACATTTGTTAGCTGAGCTGAAAAACAACACACAATAAATCAGTATTTTATGCTTTACGATTTGACTTACAGTTAAATCCTAAGAATGACATAGAATTTACGATTATTCCCTTCTTAACCTTACAATACTACGAAAATGATGTGTAAAAAGTTGTGAAACATATATAAGTTTAGATATATAGTCTTCTCTGGAGATACTGTGCAGTACTCTCATAAGATTTTTTTTGTTTGTTTTGTTTTGGGTTTTACTTCACATTGACACAGTATAGGTCATATCAGCTTTACTGGTGGAGGAAGACCTCAGGTGCCCTTCCGTGCATTATTTCAGGCACGAACGGGCACCTGAGTAGAACCACTAACATTCCCTCTCATAAGATATTGCCTCACTCTGTACATGCCCTAATTTGCATATATAAACAACCAAAATGTTGCTGCCATAAATCAAACTTTGATGTGGCTATATATATATATATATATATATATATATATATATAATATATATATATATATATATATATATATATATATATATATATGCATTTTATAGTAAAGATGCAACAGTTATACCAGTAAAATAAATAAATGACAATTTTTTTCTTTACAATTTGGTAAACTTCACTAATATTTCAAATAATCGAAACAACATAGCCATAGAAGCAAAATATGGGCTACACAAAACAGTGAAAAAGCAAGATGGCAAAAATTCTTTAATCTATTATTATATATGTTTTTTATTATGGTATTTAAAGCTATAATGTTAGGTATATATAAGTATCAAAATCTATTACAATCGGTTAAATGGCTATAATCTATTGCAGAAGCTTGGTGAAAGAAGAAAATATATCTTGCTTATATGTGCTTACTCACATACTGGCAAGTGCTTACTCACATACTGGCAAGTATTTTTATGTCTTTTCTTTCATATGATTCATATCTACTGCAAAGTTAGTTTAGTATGACATGGCAAAGAATGTATCGTAGACAAACCAGTTCTCAAACCTCTAAGCATTCAAGAGGTTTTTAGTATCTAAGCATTCAAGAGTTTTTTAGTATAAATAAAGATGTTTTTCTGTAAAACTTCTTTACATATGTACACTTTAATCTTTATGTAAAATTTGGCTAAAATTCAACAATTAAAAAAGCTTTATTTCCATCTTGGAAAAGCATAACCCTCTTTTGTAAAACTGACCTAGCCTCTTAAAATGAGCCGTGTCACAACAAAACCAACATAGTGCGTTTGCGACCAGCATGGATCCAGACCAGTCTGCGCATCCGCGCAGTCTGATCATGATCCATGCTGTTCGCTATCAGTTTCCCTATTTGTTATACGGTTGAAAAGCGAAAAGCATGGTTCCTGATCAGACTGTGCAGATGCGCAGGCTGGTCTTGATCCATGCTGGTCCCAAGCCCATTATGTTGGTTTTGTCATGATGCGGCTCAAATAAAGAACCTAACCTCTAATCCCGTCAAGTATCTCTGAAATTCTACAGTTTAGTTTAGCTAATGAAGTGATTGTTATATGAATATCACATGAAAATAAAGTACCCTACAGGATGCATGTACCTGATTTAAAATATTTTTGTCTATAATATTCATTTTCACAAATAGTTAATGGTGTATTTACAGGACTTACAAAGGTAATAGCAATATGTATGTATGAAATTACGCTGAATAATAAAATATGTAATGTAAATATTTGTTACTTTGCACTGTTTCCATTTGAAAGCAGCAGACATGTCTGTCAGAAACTGAGCTTTTATGCACATAAACTGAAGACATCAAAATCACTTCTAGTAAAAAAAAAAAACAACAGTTCATGAATGAAAGGTTTGAGAATAGGTTGGGTGTGAGATTAGGCACTTTTTTGCACATTTTCAGGATTTTAACATCTATATCATATATACATGTGTATGTATTATGACCTGATATCAATACCATGATAGCCAGTCATAATGATTAAATTCTTTAACCACTTGTCTATTTCTGACTTTGCAAGTGTGTTCTATGAAAAAGCCTTTTCAAATGTTTGCATAAATGTTACCCCTACCTCAATCCAACACCTAGGCAATGTTTCTGCCATGTCCTTGCCCAGGCACTTATTGACAACACTAGACCATGTAAGACAATGACAAACTTTGCGTACCTGTTTGATTCCTCTCCCTTGTAGTAATCTGCTGCTTGCTGGTAACTAGAAATTGCTTTATCCATATCTGCTAACTCTGACTCGTAAATCTCTGCTATAGTAACATGATGTTTAGCTGCTATATTAAATCTACCCTGTAATTCAACATACTTACATTTAACATAAAAACATTGACATTTAGCTGTTTATCTAGTAAATCACATTTTGGCACATATGCAATTGTTTGATATAAAACTATTTTTCTATACTGTTTCATTGTAAAAGTTTTCTATTTTTCAAAAAAAAGTAAAATGATATTTGTATATTTTGATATTGCTTGACTGCTTAAGAAGGAAACAAGTCTTGTAATTGGGCCCAGTAAAGGAAACATGACCTTTGACCTACAATTAAGACATGGTTGCCATAAAGAGAGTTGCGAGAGTAAAGAAATATTAACAAACATTTTCTTATATTTTCAGTATACTTATTTACATGTATCCATGAATAAATGACAAATTTACAACTACTAGTACTAAAACATAACTATCTGGTAACACAAGCATCAATGCACTTTTACCAAAAATTCTTAAACTTACTTTAGATGTATAAGTGTGAGCTTGATCTTTGATCTGGAGACCCGATTCTTGCATGCAACACATTGTCATTACATAAATGTCAAACACATTAATGTATATTTAAAGAATGGACACAGTTTTATTAAAAGTTTGTTTCATGTCTAAGTGCAGGCTTTTTTTCCTTACACAAATCCTATTGGTAAACAAAGACATTCCCTATTTTTCTCACCAATTGAGAGCAAGACATTCTCAATAGCCAGTCTGTATTAATATTTTTGTTGATTTCTTTAGAAGAAGTATTTTTGTTCAAAATGAAAAATCCCTCAAAATTACTTATACATGAAAATAGGATTTCAAAGGCTACTTGTTTGTTTTGTATTTCATATTTTCTTTAAGTTACTCTAAAATTCCCAATTTGGACTTTTAGAACATTTTTACCTTATTCTAACATCTTTGGAGGCACTTCAATATTAATGAAAAAGAGGTCTTTAGTGTGATAACAAACCCCAAATCATAACAAATATGCTACACCTTTTTGGAAATTATTTCAAAATCCATCTATGAATAAGAAAGTTATGAAAGAGAATAAAGCGAGCAGACAGACAGACACTTCTTAACCTATATGCCACCCTTTGGGTGCATAAAAAACATTTTACATACATGTATACAATGTAGTGTGCATTATATATTTGATACTGTGTGGAAATTCTATATATACAAAATGTACACTGTATTGATTACTTGACCCTAAATATTGTGAAAATAAAACAATAGAACCTCAAATTTCTCAACAATGCTTCAACTACACTCTATAAATATATTTCCTAACCAACATCCTGGTAACTTTAACTGTCATTGTAAAAACAAAGACTGTATAATTTTGTAGTTATTGATAACATATTACATAATATAAAACTGTGTGATAATAAACTGCCTCAATTACAAAAAAAAAGAAGTTGAAGAATAGATAAGAAACTTGCATACCATATCAGTGTATATTTCAATGGCCTTGCTTAAACAATTCACAGCCTCTGAAATATGACAACAACTTAAAGTTATAATCCCACATGTATTATAAACTAAATGAAATTAATGTGACATTATGTTAATCCAAGTGTGGTGTTGAGGTCAAATTCTAAATAACTTCAGAATTTGCCATCATTGTTTTTCATGTTTATAGTCTAGGTCATGTGTATAATCAATAACACATGTGACTCACAGAAACAATACAAAATATCCTTCAAAATTAGTACTGTTAACATTTAATTGATAAAAAGGATGAGCAGTCATTTAAACAATTTAGGCAGTTGTTATATTTTTAAATTTATGCTAAACATTTTTCATTATCAATTATTGGTGAATGACTTTTGTAACAGTCAATCTTTTTTATATATACATATGTATAGCCAAATTCACCTGAACTCAACAATGAAAATAAAAAGCATAATGTCACTTTAATTAACAATACTCTTACAATAGTCTATATTGACTTATTTCTAACAATATAGTGGTGAACTATAGCAAGGCTTGAAGCATATTACATTGGTACATTGAACCATTAAAATCTTGAATACAATTTTATGCTTATTGTAAGCTGTAGATACTACCAACAACAATGAAATGCATATGGCTATAAAATCTGAATTTTCACCACAAAGATTATATAAATGTACGCTGATTGTTGTTGTTTCTATTATATTACATAATTAACACCACAAAGCTAAGCGAGCCTGTAATATAGTACATTCTGAGCAGGTATTTTAGTGTTAACTTGTTACCCTAACAGTGACACTATAGATGGCTACAAATTTAAAGAAGGGCCACCCTGTTAGTTACATAGATTCAGCATGGTCAAGATGTAAGCTACATGTCACCTTAGTGCAAAAACTGATTTAGTATCATTTACTACCATTAAATTTAGAAGGACTTATTCTGTTATTGCACTAAGGTGACACATCAGATTATCTTCAAGCTACTTCCCTTGACCAATTTTAATGCATATACAATATATATTTATAAGTTGTGGTCACCTTGTGGATCAGCTTTTTTGTAAGCCCCTCCAGCATCAACATAATGTGTGGCTGCCTCATGTTTACTCCCAAGTTGTAACTGTAACTCAGCTGCTCTACAAAAGCACTGGCCGGCACCTAAAATCATAAAACATTCTTGAAAATTTGCCATATATATGGTTATCTCCATTAACATTATTATATAAAGAATGTGTAAAACGTTACTTGACTATCAGCAGCAAGAGCTCTTCTCAACTAGCCACTTTTCAAACAGGCAAAGTTGTCTAATTTATAAAATCTAAGGTGGTTATTCTCTACCTTTGCTCACACCAGCATTTACCTATTTACCTTATTTTTAATTTATACACCTAAATGAAGTATTTGGTGACATCATCCATTAAAATTTGAAAAATAGAAAATTAACTATTCATTAAAACCAAGATTTTTATCATTTTGTGTATAAAGCTATATCAGGACGCCTGCTATAAGTAGAATGTTTGTTTATGTCTTCAGTAAAACCATACTAAAGCACCTAAATTGAAAGAATTATGATCTTCAAGCTCTGATAAGCTCATTTCGCATTCTCAAAAAAAATTGTGAAACCAATTTAAAATAGAAGCTGAATATTTTGAAAAATCTTGTTTTGATTGATTTTTATTAACTGTTGATCAGTGCAATATTGCCAACACAGTAGTATGTTACATTTTAAAACAATATTTGTCAAGTACATATTTGCCAATGCTAGATTTACTCCCTTAAACTACATGTATATTGACATATTTCCAGCTATTTCATATCAATTCTACATGTATTATGTATGACAAAGGCTAAACAAGAAATCATATGTTACCTGGCCATTTTTTAGCCATCTTAAAGGCATTTGCACCCCTAACAAACAGTTCTGCAGCCTCTTCAACTTTACTACCTCCACTGAAAGTAAAAGACAATTTTCATTCTCTTTATTTACTATCACAAAACTTCTTCCATAATCATTATCATGAAAAAACAAACAAAAACTTGGATGCATTAACATTAGCAGTCTCTTTTTCCACATTCTTTTGAGGCCAGAGATCTTTGTAGACTGTCGATTTGCAGGCTCTTCTAAAGTGGAACATGAAAACTTTTATTTTGCTAATTTACTGTTAGTGTTTTATTAATTTTACCTTCAGCACTTAAATATTTTTTTGAGCACACAGTAGACAAATTATAGGTAAAACGAATTTGATTGTCTGAGTAATGCAAACAATGACATTTCTGTAATTGAGGACTCCTCACATTTGAATCGGGACACAACAATCTATTGGCACTGAATCCAGGACAACTCAGCCCTAAAAATAACTCGACGCCCAGGTCATCTCGTCCCAATTACAACTCAGACTATAATTACTGTTATTACTTATATTTTTATCATTATCACGTTTATAGACCTCTACTTATGGATATTTAAAAAGTCTTATTGATGAAAGTATGTGAATTTGTAGAAGGAAGAATTTACAAATTATATACATACGTATGTTTTGCATATTTCAGATCTATGTTTGTTTTTGTTTTTTGTAAAACACTTACAGCATTGGTCATTATAAGGAACAAACAATGTTTAAAATAATTACAATTACTGTCACAAAATTCAATCTAAACACTTTATTTATGGATCAATCATAAAACATCTTGTATTGAATTCAATTTAAAATCTCTTTTCAACAAAGATAATTTCAAACAATATGCTGTCAATTTTTCATCTTAAAGAAGTGATTTTTTTTCCAATTTTCAAAAAAAACCTGTGGCTTTCTGAATGGGAAAATATAGCGCATGAAATCTTAAAAGGGAAAAATTAAATACACCCATAACACTTTCAATATGATCTACTTAAATAACCGAGGTATATCGAGTGAAAAATACGAGTTGCTTCCGTTTATCTTCGGGTAAAATATGTCCCGCTTATGCTAAATCAATACAAAATAAGCAGTTTTTAAACTGCTAGTTTGTTGTGATTAAATGTCCGATTTTAAAATGTTTTACACCAATAAAAAGCTTTGGATCTTAGCTTTATCACAGTATTAACTTCAACACATCTTTTGACTACAAAGTATTTAAATTAAATGTTAAACCTATCATATGTCAGACCATTTTACATACGATTTATACAGAGAGATACGCAACCCGTTATCTTTACTCGAAATACTACTGATAAGAATAGCCTGTCGTCTGCTAGTTCTGAAAGTGTTTATCGGTGTATTCCAACAACTGAGAATAATAGTTTATAAATTTTCAATTTCAGTTCAATTTTACATGCATGGTTCCACAGATATACTATTCAACTCCATGATGGTTTGTAGCAGCTCTAGGCTATCTACAGGGACAGCTTTCTGTCTTCTAGCTGATACAATTGAGCTGCTCTTGTGAAGGATGTGGGCAGGGCACTTTAGGGGAAAATATTAGCTTGTTTAGGGGAAAATGTACCTACTTTGGGCTAGGGGAAACAGCATTTATTCGGCTGTAAAATTCAGGGCAAAAAATCACTGTAAAGAGTCTAGTAACTAAACAATCTATATACTAAAAGGTTTTAAATACTAATAGAGCTGAGTGCTGAGTTGTATCAGTCACTCTAGCCAAACAAATTGTGTTTAGGGCTTTTTATTATACAGACGATGGTTTTTATTGAAAAGATCAACATCAGCTGTGTAATATCATTTTGAAAAAATCGGTTGGTCCTGCAGTCGAAATATTGAGACTAAATTGACCTATGCCTAGCTGCACCATGCGAGATGATATTGGGCTGAGTTGACAAATTACTATTGGCACTGCGTCTAGTGTAATTAAAATTTGGTAAAATGAGCAGATGAGGAACTTATCGCTATCACTGAGGTTTTAACAGTTTACTACCAGCTGTCAAAGAACAGTTTTACAAATGACTAAAACATACAATCAAAAGCTGTAACTTGAAAAGATATGTTTATTTCAACTAAGGCTATTGAATCAAACAAGTTTGACATAATGATAGAGCTCTAAGCAAAACTAATTTATGTAGATCTACATTACCCAAACACTGATGCGAAAAATCCTTTAGACGATTTTAATTTTTTCTCCGCTTCTTCTACAAACTGTAAAGCCTTTTGCTCTTGGTCTGCCATTTTTATTTGAATCGTGTTTGAAATGACATGTAATTCTTAAAATATTGATGAGTTGGTCACCACCTTATTTACAAATCACGACACATGCGCTTTGATCACTTCCGTGTTTGAAAATATTTACTTTAAAATAAAACGCACCGTGAAAATAATCCGCTAAATTCTCTTGTTATTTCCGGTACCGTAACATAATGTTTTGTAACAAGTTACGTTGAAATATATCGATATCTTGAAAACAATGCCCGCTGATGGAGAATTCCGATTCGCTGACTTTTTTGTATGTTTTAATTTTCTTGTATATTTTACAATTTTAAGATGTTTATCATAGTGAAAAATATCATCAATAAAGTAGCATAGTAATCGGATATATACAAGTCCTTGAAAAATGACACATACTTTTCAACACATAGAGCATTTGACACCCTGTAAATGACTAATTTACCGGTTATCTAATAATGATCAACGTTAAGCATGTTGATTGGCCCCACCCCCTACTTATCCCAAATACTCTAAACTGCAATATGTTCAGTTTTAACCCAACGATTTAGGGCTTTTTATGATATAGACAATGGATGCTCTTTGCTAGCCCAACAAATTGTGCACTTTAGGGCCTTTTATTATATAGTTAATGGTTGCCCTTTGTCAATACAATAAAAAGCCCCTGAAGCACACATTTTAGATCAGTTTGTTTTCCCAATCTAATTGGCTGAGACATAAAGACAGACATCTACACTGTATGTTATATGAGATTATAAAATCAAAATATCAAAATATTGAGACTATTAAACAGGTAGGAAAGTTAACAACAGAAAGTAATATGTTATTATTGACATATCTGTGTATCCTTGATATTTGTCAACTGATATCGATATATCGTTGATATGCTTTGCACTGAATCAGTGACAGCTCTAAATCACATACATTTGTAAATGGTTATGTTGATGACAAGTATGATGATGATGATGATAAAGCGTAATCTTAAGGAGCCGAAATGACTGTATCCCTTGGTTGGCTGCTTTTGACAGGTTCATCTGTAGTCCTTAATGATAATTATACAGGTGTTTATAAGTTTAACATCCCTAAGCCTAAATCTCTCATTTTGAAGAATTTTCATGAAAAATTCTTGATGCACTTTATATCAATCAAATTTAATGAAATAAGAAATATGTAATCATAAGATCTTAACAACCTTTTAACAACTTGATTGTAAATTATAGCTTAAAAATTTAGATAATTGTTTCCTTAATAGTCAGATCATATCTCTATCATTCTCATTATGTTAGAAAATAATTATGAAAATAATAAAATCAAAATCAAAATATATAAATAAAAGAATAAGGGGGGGGGGAAGTGGAATGCCTTTATGTTTCAAATTAGGGGAAACAGTTTTACAGTTTTGGGAGAACCGTCGGGGGGGGGGGGTGGGGGGCAGGATATAGGTAAGAAGGAAAATAGTCTAGAATTGGTTTTAGACAGTGTTGGTTTCTGACAGTGTAGGCAAAGTGAATCAGTGAGAAAGTTCTAATCATTGTAAATATCAAAACATGTTATAGAGTGTAAAATACTAGTGGGTAAGCTGAACAATTCTTAATACATGATGATTAAAGTATTGGGTGTCAGTGCTTTTTTTCAGGGCCAAATTTTGACCCCATTCCCCTCCTCAAAAACTATAAATTTTGCTGAAAAAATTATATTTTAGAAATTAATTTATCAATACTGCAATAGTGAGACAGAGAAGTACATTGTTGTTTAAAAGAATATTGGTATTACAGGTATATCACTATTTTACATAAAATGGACTGTTTAATACATTTCTGAAATTTCCCCTTTTTCCCATCTGCAACTCAATTTTCTCTCTCCTTAGACCCTGCCACAGAGCCACCATTCCCCCAAAAAAGAACTGTTACAATGTAGGTACATGAACAGTTTTTTTCTTATTTAGAAGATATAGCTGAAATTTTTGTTCTTTGCCATTTTTGTAACAACTACTTTGTTGAATGTTTACTTTGATTGCATCTTAATAAGTTCACACAAATGATCATTTAGTTAAAGTACAATGTAAAATATTTGTACAGTCCCACTTTTCCTTAGGAAGACTGAGGGGAGGGGGTTAGGAGATCATGACCCTCCCTGTGATCATTTATATTCTGTAAGGGAAAATCACACAAAAACAAGTGCAATTCATCATGATTTTGACTCTTGGACCTTGGAAAGTAGTTTAAACATAATAATTATTAATCCTATGCAATATGCATTACCTCTTATCAAAATACTTCATTTTACATTTTACTCTGTCACAATAGCCTGTTTATCCAAACCTAATTTTGTACACGTCTTCAAATGCCTAAAGATACACTATGCATCTATCTAATATAAATACATTTTAATGTTTATAATATAAAGACAATTTTGTTCTTTTTTTAATTACAGAAGCAGATGTTTTTCAGAGAGCTGCATAAAGCTAATAAGAGTGAATGTGTACAGAATGGTGTAATCAATGGGCTCATGATGTTTATAGCAGGCTATACAGCTGGTTATGCCTATTATTGTAAGACATTTGAATTATAATTATGTATTATACTATTTAGAAAAATGAAAACAAAATTCAGGTAGATTTTGACATGATTTGGGTAGGTTATTAAAAAGTATAGATATATAGTGATTAAACATAAGCAAGTATATATGTATTACATCCCAGATCCATCAAATAGGATATTATGAAAGAAATATACCACAAAGACTACATACAATGTAGATTGTTTCATGAGAAGAATATATCCCTAACTTGTGCCTGCGCATGAGATGTCTTCTTGAAATACTGAAAAGCTTAATAGTAAAGTCACCATATTACCTATACTCTGACAATGTAACTTTAAACCCAACAAGAAAAGTAATATAAATGTACCACCATTTCTTGTTCATCTGTGAATTATGGTTACTTATTCTCATAACAAATTTAGGTGTTTTAGGGACATATGTTTCATTTTTACAGCTTCTGATTTTTAGTTGAGGCAAATGATTAAATCATACTTTATCATGGATTCCTTAAATAGAAGATAATGAATTTAAATATGCAGAAAGTGAAGGAATATTGATTGATAGTAAAAGATTATTGGGTCATTGACTGGAACTCTGAGAGTGATTGATATTTAAGGAATAAAATATCATGTTGATAGTGGAGTATAGTTAAGGAGTATAAAAGTGTTAACAGTGCAGAATGGATATTTGTAGAAAGTGATTGAATATTGATAGATAATGAAGAGGTATTTGTAGAAGTGATTGAATATTGATAAATAATGAAGAGTGATTTGTAGATAGTGATTGAATATTGATGAATAAAGAGAAGAGGTTTTTGTAGCTAGTGATTGAATATTGATGAATAGTGAAGAGGGTTTTGTTGATAGCGATTTAATATTGATGAATAGTGAAGAGGTATTTGTAGATAGTGATTGAATATTGTAAAAAGTGAAGAGGTTTTTGTAGATAGTGATTGAATATTGTTGAATAGTGAAGAGGCTTTTGTAGATAGTGATTTAATATTGATGAATAGTGAAGTGATATTTGTAAAAAGGGATTGAATATTGATAGATAGTGGAGAGAAATTTTTAGAAAGTGATTGAAATTTGATTGAAAGTAAAGAAATATTTGTAGATAGTGATTGGATATTGATGAAAAGTGGAGAGGTATTTGTAGATAGTGATTGAATATTGATAAATAATGAAAAGGTATTTGTATATTAATGAATAGTGAAGAGGTATTTGTAGAAAGGGATTGAATATTGACAAATAGTGAAGCGGTATTTGTAGATGGTGATTGAATATTGATGAATAGTGAAGAGGTATTTGTAGATAGTGAGTGAATATTGATAAATAGTGAAAAGGTATTTGTATATTAATGAATAGTGAAGAGGTATTTGTAGATGGTGATTGAATATTGATGAATAGTGAAGAGGTATTTGTAGATAGTGAGTGAATATTGATAAATAGTGAAAAGGTATTTGTAGATAGTGAGTGAATATTGATAAATAGTGAAAAGGTATTTGTAGAAAAGGATTGAATATTAATGAATAATGATGAGGTATTTGTAGAGAAGGATTAAATATTGATGAATAGTGAAGAGGTATTTGTAGAAAGGTATTGAATATTGATGTATAAAGAAGAGGTATTTGTATATAGTGATTGGATATTGATGAATAGTGGAGAGGTATTTGTAGAAAGTGATTGAATATTGATGAACAGTGAAGAGGTATTTGTAGATGATGAGTGACTATTGATAAATAGTGAAAAGGTATTTGTAGATTGTTATTGAATATTGATGAATAGTGAAGAGGTATTTGTAGAAATGTATTGGATATTGATGAATAGTGAAGAGGTATTTGTAGATAGTGAGTGAATATTGATAAATATTGAAAAGGTATTTGTAGAAAGGGATTGAATATTGACGAATAGTGAAGAGGTATTTGTAGATAGTGATTGAATATTGATGAATAGTGAAGAGGTATTTGTAGATAGTGAGTGAATATTGATAAATAGTGAAAAGGTATTTGTAGAAGAGGATTGAATATTAATGAATAGTGATGAGGTATTTGTATATTGATGAATAGTGAAGAGGTATTTGTAGATAGTGATTGGATATTGATGAATAGTGAAGATGTATTTGTAGATAGTGATTGAATATTGATGAATAGTAAAGATGTATATATAGAAAGTGAGTGAATATTGATAAATAGTGAAGAGGTATTTGTAGATAGTGATTTTAAATTGATAAATAGTGAAGAGGTATTTGTAGAAAGTTAACTTAAAAAAATGTTCAAAGAATTTAATTCCAAGCAGAACTCTGGTTGCCATGGCAACCGAATGAAAAAAACTTAAAATATCTTCTTTTAGTTAACCGAAAGAGCTAGAGCTTAAATATTTGGCATGAAACATAATCTAGTCAGTGTCTACCAAGTTTATTCAAATAAATGCCACGGGGGGTCATTGATTTTCCTTATTTGTATATAGTAAAAACAAAATAGCTAGAGCTTAGATATAAAGCATTAACAACATTTTCTAGTGGTTGTCTACCAAGTTTGTTCAAATAAAAGCCCTTGGGTGAAAATTGGCCTTGCCCCAGGGGGTCATTGTTTTTCCCTATATGTATATAGTAAAAACTTAAAAATCTTCTTTTAAAAACCCCAAAGAGCTAGAGCTAAGATATTTAGCATGAAACATCTTCTAATGGGTGTCTACCAAGTTTGTTCAAAGAAGGGCCCTTGGGTTAAAATTGGCCCTGCCCCAGGGGTCTTTGATTTTCCTTAAAAAAATATGTGTATAGTAAAAACTTAAAAAATCTTCTTATAGAAAACATAAAGAGCTAGAGTTTAGATACTAAGCATGAAATATCTTCTAGTGAGTGTCTACCTAGAATCTGAAATTTGTTCAAATAAACACCCTGGGGTCAAAACTGGCTCCCCAGGGTGGGGGGGGGGGCTTATTGTTTTCCCCCTTTATGTATATAGTAAAAATTCAAAAAATCTTCTTATAAAAACCTCAAAAAATCTTCTTATAAAAACCCCAAAGAGCTAGAGCTTAGATGTTTATCATGAAACATCTTCTAATGGGTGTCTACCAAGTTCGTTCAAATAAAAGCCCCAGGTTTAAAATTGGCCTGAGCCAAGGGGCCTATATACAGATGAGTGATTTCAGGGCCATCATGGCCCTCTTGTTTGTAGATAGTGGTTGAATACTAGACTGGTTGAATACTAAATGTAGAATCAATATACATGTACATGACATTGTAATGGTGTTATATGGGTAGAGTATGTCTAAAAGATAGTAAAATCATATAGGTTGATAATAATTGAATTTGTTTTTAATTTAAAAATTAATTTGTCTATTGCATTATCTACAGTAGTTAATTTAAATAAGAATATGAAAATTTTATTCACCATTTGTTATTGTTTATATTGACAGCTCTTGTTTGTATTTCAGACAGCCCTAAAAAAGCAGTTTATGTGTTTGGTTTACCAGCTTTTGCATTTACAGCTGTTGCAACTGTGTAAGTACATTTATATCAATCCATGAACAATTGGTTTATTCCTAGGCAGCACAATATGGGATGGCTAAATAGTTTGATTCTGACATTAATTTTGAATTTTATGTTGAGAAAGCTAGCCATCAAGTTTACTAAACGTTTTAGTTCTACATTCTTTGCCAGCATTTGTGTGAGGGGAGTAAAGGGCTTTCATTATCAGTTATACTAGAAAATTGTCTGATGTCTTTGTTTGTTTTGGCAATGGTATGACTTAATACCCAGTACCAAAAAGGACTGAAATAAAACTTAGCATTTGATTTTAGTATTTTTTAACAAAATAAACCATTTTTTAGTTAGATAGATACTGTAAGCACTGGCTCAGTATGTAACATGCACTATTTCAGACGGAAATAATTTTAATTTTAACTTTGTGATGTCAGTTTAAGATTTAGATTTCATATCTGCTTTTGTTTATAGTTTACAATATTACTTGTTCCGAGTTTGTATATACAGGTGAGCGATTTCAGGACCATCATGGCCCTCTTGTTTATATTCATTTTTGACAATGGGTTCTCAAGTTTTATGTAGTTTAAAAATTTGGCTTTACCATAATTATACTAGATGTCCAGTAATTAGTATAATATATTGCAATATAATACTATTACAATGTATTATAATTCTGTTTGTGATAACTATGGTAGTGAAATTTTCCATTCCTTTTTATTTCAGAATAATATGTGACACAAATAATGCAGTTGAGAAACCTTCACAACAACAACATCAACAACAACTGCAACAACAAATAAAATGATCATGCATTAATCTTTGAGCTTATTTATTATATGTATTTGTTTACTATTGTCAGTATTTTGAAAATTTTTATAAATGAAATAAAAGATCGATTGTCTATTCCTTTGTCTTTCCTCTTGCATACTTCAGATTGGTCCTCGTCCTCAAGATTTCTGTTGACAAGGTTTATTACTCTTAGCTCTGGCATTGTTTTTGATGAACTTTCAAATTCATGCCAAAATGTTGAGTATGTTTTAGCTCACCTGAGCACAGAGGTGATCTTTTGTGATGGCAGTGTGTTTGTCGTTCCATCAATCAACGTAAAAGATTTCTTTAAACAACATCTCCAAAACACTTGATGAATTTTGAACAAATTTTACTGGATATCTCTACAAAAGTTACATAAATGGATACAGTCTTATGCATAAATGTTATCCAGCTAGCATACGCCGCATCGATGGTCCTACTTGGGTGCGCGTTTGTGCCTGAAATAATGCACAGAATTTAGGCACCTGAGGTTTTCCTCCACCAGTAAAGCTTAAATGTCGCCATATTACCTATACTGTGTCGGTGTGATGTAAAAACCCAATCAAACAAATACACAGGTCACGGGAGCTAAAATAGATTTTAAGATAATTTTTAATCTACAATACCCATAGTTTAAATATTTTCCATGTGGCAGCACTTTTTGGTCCTGTATATTTTTTGTATAAACCATGCCATATACCCGATACGTCTTTTTTGTGAAACTACAATTCCATGAGCTCGGATATTAATTTTGGCACATAACGTTTCCCAGTAGAAATCCTATAAAGTTATAAAAGTCGTGCCCTTGAGGTAAAAATGACTATGTCCTTAAAAGTGGGGTATTTAGTTTACATAAACTTTGGATTGTAATGTAGAATCTTGGACCTTGTTGTCCTCTTCAACAGTTATATAAATCATGCCTCTGTGCTCAAACATGACCCTGTCCCAGCGGTCACTTAATTGTCCCCCGCCTTTTCGAAGAAAAAAGGGGGATATAGAAATAGTCTCCGTCTGTCCATCCGTCACACTTTCGTGTCCGGTCCATAACTTTGTCATTTATCAAAGGAATTTGATATAACTTGGCACAAATGTTTATTATAATAAGACGATGTGTCATGCTCAACAACCAGACCCCTACCTCCAGGGTTAAGGTCGCACTTGCTCATTCAAGGTCAACATTGTCTATTTGAGGGTATATGTTGTGTCCGGTCCATAACTTTCTTATCTATGAAGGGATTTTGTAAATACTTGCCATAATTGTTCACAATAATGAGACGATCTCTCATGCAAAAAAACCGGTCACCTATCTCCAAGGTCAAGGTCACACTTGGAGGTCAAATACTTGCATAGTCTGTTACAGGGTATATTTTGTGTCCGGTCCATAACTTTTTCATAGATTCAAAGGATTTTGAAACATACTTCGCACAAATAGTCACTATAATAAGAGGATGCTGTCATGCGCAACACCTATCCCTACCTCCCAAGGTCAAGGTCACACTTGGGGGCGTCCGTGCACCGTGTGGTTAAGGTCGTTTGGACTTCAAACAACTTGCCCCTCACCGCTGTGGGGTTCGAATCCCAAGACAGGGAACTTTGGATTCTTTTAATGTGAGGAAGCTATCCAGCCTAGCTAACGGAACGTCGGTGGTTCTAACTCAGGTACCCGTTCTGTGCCCTGAAAATAATGCACGGAAGGGCACCTTGAGGTCTTCCTCCACCAGTAAAGCTGGAACGTCGCGATATGACCTATACTGTGTCGATGTGACGTAAAACCCAAAACAAACAAACAAACAAGGTCACACTTAGAGGTAAAAATAAAACATAGTCTGTTATAGGGTATATTTTTTGTCGGATCTAGAACTTGTTCATAGTTCAAGGGATTTTGAAATAACTTGGCACAAATAGTCACAATAATAAGACGATATGTCAAGTACAACATCTGCACCCCTACCTCAAAGGTCAAGGTCACACTTAGAGGTCAAAGGTTAACAGAGTCTGTTATATGGTATATTTTGTGTCACGTCCATTACTTCTTCATAGATTAAGGGATTTTGAAAATACTTGGCACAAATAGTCACAATGATTAGATGATATGACATGCATAACATTTGTGACCTACCTCCAAGGTCAAGGTCACACTTAGAGGTCAAAGATTTACATAGTCTGTTATAGGGTATATTTTGTGTCCAATCTATAACTTATTCATAGTTCAAGGGATTTTGAAAATACTTTGCACAAATAGTCTCAATAATAAGACGTTATGTCATGCACAACACCTGCTCCCCTACCTCCAAGGTCAAGGTCACACTTAGAGGTCAAAGGTTAACATGATAGATTTTTAAATTCCGTGTTTCATTTTAATTTTTTTAACAAATTTATTGTTACATTTGCAGATCTAGCATTGATCATAATTTTGGACTGAATGTCCTGAGATCCATTCCTCAATTTTTTGAAATAGCACAATTTTTTGCTTCATATAAAACTTCCCGAGGCGGGGGTTGTGGTAACTCTGTTACAAATTCTTGTTTATATAGACTTGTCATAGAAAACACAAGATTGTCTTCATTTTTGAAGTAGATCTATACAACAGTCATGCCCCTGAGGTCAAAAATAGTAATGTCCTGAGTGCACATAGTTTTAATTCACTTAAAAAAAAGTTTTAAAATAATTTTCTCCTTGTGCACAAAGTTAAAATATTTTCATGGGAAAATAACCTTTGGCTCTCTAAAAAGAAGTTTAACCATGCCCTTGTTTTCAAAAATGGATTAACCCCAGAGGGGCACTTTGTAAGGGAGGGAAAACAGAAATTTTAAAATATATTAGTATCTAGTGTGAAATTACAATGCCAAGAATTTAGATTTAAGTCATGAAGCAATTTGCAGTTGGCATCTACAAAAGTTATTCAGCCTTGGGGTAAAAATATGAAAAACCTAATGCCACCTTATTTTTGACTATCACTGAAATATAAGAATTGTAATCCTGGTTCATCATCGCCCTCTTGTATAGACTTGTTTATAGAAGCAATAAGATTATTGTTTTATAAGAAAACATGATGTTGATAGACTTCTAAGTGAAAGTGAAGTGAAGGGTACAGTTTAATATAGATTACCTAAAGACTGTTATAAATCGTGTCTTTATAAGATTCATTTACATGGTATGTTCTTTTTGTATTAATTGGTAAAAAAATAAATTGAAAATTAACACCACTTTTATATATTTGTTTTATACATGAAGTGATCTGGGACATGGAGGTATGTTATGCCTGGACATTGTAACAATAAAGTTATGTTATCGGAAAACATAAATATTAAAATAACTATTTAGAACATCAAACATTGTTTCATGCGAACGGTTAACTTAATAAATACATTAAAGTATTAACAAGTTAAACATTTGATGCGATCTAACCTGTCTTATGTATAATAATGCATAAAAGAATTGAATACAATCACAGGCACATCGAGACGTCTTCATTGGTTATGTGTAGGTTATATCTGCCCACTCAACGGGGAAAAAGTCATCAATCAACAATACATTCATTAATCAATCTTGTCTTTAAAAAGCAGTCTTGAATCGTTTTTGAGTATCTTGGTGGTATTAGACTGACCG
The DNA here is from genome assembly GCF_026571515.1 of Ruditapes philippinarum. Lineage (NCBI taxonomy): Eukaryota > Metazoa > Mollusca > Bivalvia > Venerida > Veneridae > Ruditapes > Ruditapes philippinarum. The sequence continues at coordinate 404,880 of NW_026862271.1, read as the reverse complement.
TTGAAAGTTATGATTAGTCCCTGATTGTTACAAGCGATGTATTGAATGGCAATATTGACTACAGTCTATACTGGCAATTATCTCAAAATTACTGCATTTTAAGGCATTTACTAGTCAGCAATACAGTGCGTTATTTGTAGATTTATTATTTAAGGTGTGAACCGATAAGTATTTCAAATAGCTTAAAATATACATTGTAGAGCAAATATATAAATATAAATATTATAAATATAAAGTGAAAATGCCAAGGAAAGAAAAGTTTTAACAACCTTGAATGGGTAAAAGTAAGAGATATCTGAGAACATGTAGAAACGAGTCTTTCAGAATGTGCACCTAGAAAAATATCTCACTGCAAAAAACAAAGGGCTTTATAAAAAATCTTATAGATTGGGTTTTTACCAAACTGTTGGATGATGTAATATTGGGTTTTTTTTATGTAACCCCCTTTTAAAAATGAAAAAGTAAACTAACTTAACTCTTAAAATATTTTATAATTATTTTTTAAAAGTTAATTTTCGTATTTCAAAAATATAATTTAAAAAATAGTCACTGGGTGTTTCCGGAAAACATGTTGCCAAAATTATTTGGGGCTATCTGGAATTCAAAAAAAGTCATTGTCCCACAGAAGAAAAGAGAATCAGCGAGAGTTTGAGAAGAAAGAAATAAATTTTAAATAAATAATTTTAAGGAACACAAAAATTGTTGAAAATCTTGGGCAAAAGGGAAAATGCACCTAATTTCTTATTCAAACGCATTGTTCATGTGGAAAGTTTGAGTTCTGCTGAAGCCGGTGCTAGGAGCTTTGCAATCTCCCACGCAGTGATCTCCCTCTTTTCAAATTTTGTGGTGTAAACCCGGGGCGCGGAGTTGGGGGCTTTAAAATACCACCCTTTATCAAAGAAAGATTTCAGTAAATTAAAATGGGAAACCTTTCATTTGTTTTTCCAAATTTTAACGAATGGATTCCATATTTATTTAAAGAAATGAAATATGTAGCAGCCGTAGAATCATTTCTGTCCGTCTGTTTGTGGCTAAGTGGTTAAGATCTTTGACTTCAAACAACTTGTCTTTCACCGCTTTGGCTTCGAATCCCGCAAGGGACTTTGGATTGTGAGGAAAATATCCAGCTAGCTTACGGAACGTCAGTGGTTCTACTAGGATGCCCGCTCGTGCACGGAGTGGCACCTGTTGTAGTCTTCCACCAATTTAGCTGGGAAGTCGCCACATGGCATTTACTGTGTTGGTGCGACAAGCAAGTATATTCCTAACACATATATGGTATCGTAATTCTATTATTTGTTCAATAATATATATCATATTTTAAGTCATATTTGAAAGGACGCATACTTTAATTTAAATTAAGCATGCTCGGAATTCTTCCAGTCTAATGTGACTTAGATGTTACTCACTTTTTTTTTGTAAAGTGTTGCAATAGCTTCAACAAACTAAACTACATTTTTAACATATTTCTGTTTAGTTAACAAAATTTGTCAAATTCACAGCAAAACCTTTAGATGGAAATAACCAACAAAAACATTAACATCAATTTTTTATAATATTCGAAGGCTTGACAAGTACATACCATTGAAAATACTATTTCATACTTTTTGACATTGGCTTAATATTCTAGGAAAAGTTTAGTGAAGTATAATTTTATAATTAAAAAATGTATGAAAAGATAAAAACGATGTCAAATGAATGACTTTACAGTCATTAATAATAAACTTCGTTACATACTTCATAAATTTTATAAATTTACATGTACGTTGGTATATGTATGCTTACCATGATTGCTATATTTCATCAGCACAAAAAAAGAATATACTAGTATATATACAATGAGAAATGATAAAGATTACAGAAATTGATGTTTATTATAGCGTTGTTATTGTGACAATATATACTGAATATCTTACATTATATTAAAATTTGTTATCTATGTCTTACAAGGCGAAAAAGCAACGGCACTAGTTTTTTCTTTTTGTCCGTACAACTGGCGCTTCCATCCTGATGACCACTTGTCTTGTCCGTCGTGTTTCTGGCAGGGTCAGTTTTTGGAGAGTCAGTCACATCTATAAAAAATTACTGTACATGCTTATTGTGAATCGATAGAAAATTAACAAAATGGACCGTACAACAGACACTGCATAACGCTTGTTATCATTGTTTAACAAGAAGATTAAATGATACAAGACTGGCTTAGATGTGACACGACGTTCAGCAAACACCTTACTTTTGTATCGAAGTCTTGTGCAACGATACAATGATGTTGGGGAACAGGACACATGCCTATTGAAGATTGATGAACCTGCGTGCCTTGACCAAAAACACTGATAGGGCCTACTTCAGCTTATTGAACAAATTGAACATATATAGATAATGCTTAAATTAAAAATGTCTTTTAAAGCACAATGAAACTATGATACGACCACTTAAACAGTATATTCACTGGTGTTTTGTTTCATATCCTTCGCAGAACTTATTGTGCAAATGAACGTTTCCTTGCCGAATGTAGAAATTATTGGGCGGACATTAATTTGTAAATAAACTTTCCCAGAACAGATGTCACACTACTACTTCTGAATGTAATGAATGACTTCGAATGGTCATTTTTCACTCAGTGGAATTTTGCATTTATCTGATTTCACAAAGATACACTGAATGTGGATAATGTTTGCAATTTCGTTTTCGATGTAAGAAAATTTACATTAAACGTGCCACAAGAGTACCGTATTATGGTAATTTGTGGTAATTAAACTTTTTAAGTATCATGTACAGATAAAGAATTTTGATATGTGACATAGATGTAATATTTGAATATTTACCTTTTGTAATATATACAGGAGGAGCATAACTTGGTTCTACAGTATCTCCTAAAACAACAACAAAAATCAACCACAATTGTTTACTGATAGAAGACTGTACACAAGAATACGATTTTTTTATTATGCATACTACACAGAAGTATTGTATTGTATTGCAATGAAACTATGATACGACAACATAAACATTATATTCACTGCGATTTTTAATTTTCTTTGTAAATGAACGTGTCCTTGCTGTATGTAGAAATTATTGGTTGTAAATAAACTTCTCAGAACAGATACAAGGGGGTCATACCATACGCGCGCATCCTCAAAATTCTGATACCGCGAACACTTTTTCAACCTGTATTTTGAACAAACACGAGCCATGTAAAGCAATCAGAATATATTTGAATTTAATATCTTTTGTAAGATGTCCTTACTTCTAGTTGTAATATTCCAAATGGCTTGACACAGGTCTTTCCTTTCTTGTCAGTATTTTGCGTTGAATGCAATTTTGATTCTGGATACTGCGTACACCCGGCGTTGAAATGTTACAGAGATTGAGAAATTGTCGATTAAACTGAAAGTTTCACACGACTGGAAGTAAGTTTATTTTAGAATCTATTTCACAAATACATTTTTGATCTTTTCCTTTGTATGAAAAATGTCTTAAAACGAACTATTTACAGGAAACAGACATTATGATACTGCGTTCACTCTCAAAATGTTAGGATACTGCGTACACATTTATATGTTTTTGAATCTGTCTACACTTTCTTCGCAGCAGTCTTAGTTCATAATGGGATCAAATTGAGAACACTGGCGAACAAAATGTCTCTAATTCTTCTCCAGCCAACATGAAGGACGATCGACATCGTTAAGATGGTCCTTACAAATGTGACCTTTGAATAGGAATGTGTGTATTTTTTCTTTTCTGGGTATTGACATGTATGAAATGTCACAACTCTGGACGCAAGTTTGATATCCATTATGGAAAATGAAAATAGAAAGAGAAATAGTGCCCATAAATTTTGTATTCACGATCTCTTAATTAGGAGTTCAGTGCTTTCATATGCACTAGCTAACCTTCGTACACCTATTATATATCAAAATAAACTGTTCTAAACTAATGTTTAATCTTTCACATAACATCAAGTCATTTATGAAGTTGTTGAATACCGATATTAAATATTCTTTTTTATAACTTTTGCCCTACTTAGAATGCGTATGCACGAAATGCAAAATCAGAAAATTCGTATCGTAAACGGCCTTAATGCTCTTAGGCAAACAAGTTAATAAAACTCGTATGATTAGAACCTTGTATAAAGTAAAGTGAGAAAATAAATTTCAGGGTGGTTAAACAAGGAAATATATCTTGATTTTTAGTGGACTATGCTATAATATAAAACAGTATGGAGTTAAGATGTGCAGTAATATAATCACAAAGGCCGTAGGCCTACGGACATTTGAACGATATATCGTGCTATATGTATAACAGAGATTTTTTTCCATTCTAACACGTCAAGAAAAACTATAGTTGGACTATATTGTTTTCGCCTCAGTGTTTCTAAAATTAACGTTCTTTAAAGGCTTTTCAATCGGTTGATGCTCTCATTCAATATACTCTGTTTATCACATACCCATACTGCTTTTGCGTCTCCGTAAAACATGGTATTGCACGGCCGTGAATATATTTTGACGTCATGTCATATGCGTTTAATGAACACGGCCGTGCAATATCATTTTTACGGAGAGACGCAAAAGCGACACACATGCAAATTTAATACGGAATTTCTTTAACGACTAGAATAAAATTATATTATGCGAGGCTCTGGCGAGCACAATATTTTTATATTCAACGAGTATAATAAACTTAGTATTAAACTTACACGACTTTAATATTCTATTTATCATATACCAAAAATAGATCGACATGAAAAAGAACCATTCTTCATGAACGCGCCTATAGTATAATTAAGGTAAACCACCCCTAATGCATTAACTCCACTTTGAAGCGTTTTCAAATACACTAAAATAACTGTCAACTGTATTGAAACTGACGGGGGTTGGTTCAAATCCCATTCGGGGCAACTTTTCTTCTTTCTTTTTTATTTTTAACAGTACTTATGTATCTCTTAGATTCCATTTGGGTAGAAAAAAAGTGTTTGATTTTAATTTTTGTAGGTATTTATTTGCTAAATAATGCCAAATTTAATAGCAAATAGTATATCAGATATTTTTAAAGTTTAATAACATAAAAACTACACGGTAAATGTATTTTATATTTTGCAAGATCAACCAATATACTTTAAAAAGAATATAGGCAAATTTTGAAAACAGCCCCTCCTTGTGGTAAATTTTAGGGATACTTTGAATTCTGCTTTTTACATAGTGAAATGGCCAAATAAATGCTAAAGGTGGGTAGGGTAGGATAACATTTTTATACATATTTAAAACATTTGTTTAGAAACAATCAGTTTGCTCGTGTAATTTGTTACCTGAATGTAATTATTTGTTTCTTAACAATGAGCAATAGGAAAACATTTGTCATAATGATGATATTATATATTTCAATGTATTAAGTTTCCTCATTTCTGAAAAAGATCCCTTCTAATAGCAAAGTTTTAGTTCAGAAAAATATCCATAAGTTGTAAACCACACGGTATATTATGTTTAAGTTTTCTTGACGTGTTAGAATGGAAAAAACATATTGCTTTTGTTTGCTCTGTGTTATACATACATGTATAGCACTATATGATGTTGGCCTACGGCCTTTGTGATTATATTACTGCACATCTACATTTTAAGGGATCATACTTTATCACAGAATTTGATTTTTTTATTTTAATTATCCTTTTATTACTTTTTGCCCGCCAGTGTCATCGTTTGATCCCATTATGAACTGAGAGTGCTTTGAAGAAAGTGTACATAAATCTGTACGCAGTATCTTGATTTTTTTTGAAAGTGTACGCAGTATCATAATGTCTATTTTGTGTAAAAAGAAACAGGTTCTATAATAAACTAACTTACAGCTGTGTGAAACTTTCTGTTAAAACGACAATTTCTCATTTTCTGTAACATTTCAACGCCGGGTGTACGCAGTATCCAGAATCAAAATCGCATTCAGCGCGAAATACTGCCAAAAAAGGAAGACCTGTGTCAAGTCATTTGGAATATTAAAACTAGAAGTAAGGACATCTTCTTTGCAAAAGAAATTAAATTCAAATCTATTCTTATTGCTTGACATGAATCGTGTTTGTTCAAAATACCGGTTGAAATATTCGCGGTATCAGAATTTTAAGGATGCGCGCGCATGGTATGAACCCCTTGATATGTCACATTACTACTTTTGAGTGTAATGAATGACTTTGAATGATCATTTTTCACTCAATGGAGTTTGCGTTTATTTGATTTCACAGAGATAGTTTAAAATGGAATATGGATAATGTAAGCAATTTCGTTTTCGATGTAAGAAAATTTACATTAAACGTGCCACTAGTATACCGTATTGAGGTAATTTGTGGTAATTAAACTTTTAAAGTATTATGTACAGATAAAGAATTTTGATATGTGACATAGATATTCACCTTTTGTAATATATACAGGAGATTCAACTATTTGTTGTCCGTTTGGCGCAGCCTCTTCTAAAAACAACAACAAAAAATAACCACAATTGTTTCCTAACAGAAAACGATTTTTTTATTATGCATAATACAAAGAAGCATTGTATTTTGCCATGTACAAGAATAAAAATAGAAACGAAAGCTGTAAACACTGTTGTTCCTTTAACTAAAAATGTGTCAAAAATGGTAAAACAAAGTTTCATAAATGTCACAGAAGTAAATTATTTTGCAGAATGCAGATGACAAATCTATTGTACTTGCCATTTGCTCTATTTCATAACTTAGTATATTAAAATGAATCAGTTCACAATTTCCAAAATGATTCAAGATTAGCGTATGATACGTTAAATGTGTCACTATTTTTGGGAATAAAATACACCTGTCTTAAATTTATTTTTTGTACATAACGACATTTACTAGGTGAAATTACAGATCTAACAAAATTTAGGCAATTGTTTGTGGTTATATAGAATCACATTTAATTAAAATAAGTTTTTCATTTCTAAATCAAATATGATTATATGCTGTGATGTGTAAATGCGTTGTTAAATAATTAAGAGACTGATATAACTTTGAAGAAAAAAACTTATTTAAAACTTTAAAATTGAATATGGATAATGTTAGCAAATTCGTTTTCAACGTAAGAAAATTTACATTAAACGTGCCACTAATATACCGTATTGTGGTAATTTGTGGTAATTAAACTTTTAAAGTATTATGTACAGATAAGAATTTTGATATGTGACATTGATGTAATATTTGAATATTCACCTTTTGTAATATATACAGCAGACTCATTTAATGGTTGTCCGTTTTGCGCAGCCTTTCCTAAAACAACAACAAAAAATAACCACAATTGTTTACTGAAAGAAGACTGTACTCAAGTATAAGATTTTTTTATTATGCATAATACAAAGAAGCATTGTATTTTGCCATGTACAAGAATAGAAAAAGAAACAAAAGCTGTAAACATTGTTGCCCATTTACTTAGTAATTACATATGTGTCAAAATTGATTAAACAAAGTTTCATAAATGTCCCAGAAGTAAATTTATTTTGCAGAATGCAGGCGACAAATCTATTGTACTTGCCATTTGCTCTATTTCATAACTTAGTATATTAAAATGAATCAGTTCACAATTTCCAAAATGATTCAAGATTAGCGTATGATACGTTAAATGTGTCACTATTTTTGGGAATAAAATACACCGGTCTTAAATTTGTATTTTGTACATAACGACATTTACTAGATGAAAATACAGATCTAACAAAATTTAGGAAATTGTTTGTGGTTATATAGAATCACATTTAATTAAAATAAGTTTTTCATTTCTATATCAAATATGATTATATGCTGTGATGTGTAAATGCATTGTTAAATAATTAAGAGACTGATATATAACTTTGAAGAAGAAAAAAAACTCATTAAAAACTTTAAAATTGAATATGGATAATGTTAGCAAATTCGTTTTCGACGTAAGAAAAAAAAACATTAAACGTGCCACTAGTATACCGTATTGTGGTAATTTGTGGTAATTAAACTTTTAAAGTATTATGTACAGATAAAGAACTTTGATATGTGAAATAGATGTAATATTTAAATATTCACCTTTTAAAATATATACAGCAGAATCATACTTTGGCGCAGCCTCTCCTAAAACAACAACAAAAAATAACCACAATTGTTTACTGATAAGATTTTTTTATTATGCATAATACAAAGAAGCATTGTATTGGCCATGTACAAGAATAGAAAAGGAAACAAAAGCTGTAAACATTCTTGTCCATTTACTTAGTTATTACATATGCATCAAAATTGATTAAACAAAGTTTCATAAATGTCCCAGAAGTAAATTATACAATGCAGGTGATAAATCTATTGTACTTGCCATTTGCTCTATTTCATAACTTAGTATATTAAAATGAATCAGTTCACAATTTCCAAAATGATTCAAGATTAGCGTATGGTACGTTAAATGTGTCACTATTTTTGGAAATAAAATACACCGGTCATAAATTTATTTTTTTGTACATAACGACATTTAAAAGATGAAAATACAGATCTAACAAAAATTAGAAAACTGTTTGTGGTAATACAGTCTCACATTTAATTAAAATAAAAATTTTATTTCTCTATCAAATATGTTTATATGCTGTGATGTGTAGATGCGTAGTTAAATAATTAAGAGACTGATATATATATATAACTTTGAAGAAGAAGAAAAAAAGAATTAACGTTAAATATGCGCAAACCATATGCGCAGAAATCGTCTTCTATTACTAAAAAATACCAATATATCAAAAAATTAGATTTGAAGTTGATTAAGAATAATATATTTATCGTATCAGAAATAAATAATTGTTTCCATTTCTCTTTTAAATGTCGTTTTAATGCGTTTAACAACAAAAGCATCTCATCAGAATGACATACATGTACATTAGGTTAAAGACCTTGTTATAAACCTCTTTCTTTAATATATATTTATACCAAGATGCAATATAAGACATAATACTTAAATCGACTTTTCTGAGTATATGAAGTATAAAAAAATAATATAAATATCTTAATGTATAATACGAACTTAGTTTAACTTTATCTTTTCAAAAATTTGAATAATTTACATTGCAAGACTTAGAAATGAGCATCAAATAAATACTTACCAGTAGGTAAGCAGATAATTGCCACAAATACAAGCATTGACGCAGTCAGCAAAAACTTTTTATCCATTTCTCTGTTTAGAACAGTATGTAACAAAATGCAACTTTGAAGACGCCGTCTTATATATAGCAATGCATGCTATATATAGATTTCTTGTGTTGAGATTGTATTGGTGGATATACATAATTATATCTAACTTTTCGTTCGGGTTGTACACGTTGTTTATAATAACAACGGGTCAGTACTTCTCTAGATCTAGGCCGACTATTAGGTAAATGCTACACAGATCAAGTTGTATTTGAACGAATTATATTTTAAAATGTACAGCATGTAAAAACTGATTGAAATTGTTTAGTTTTTTTTTATGTTCTTTTAAAGCAATTGAAGTGATTTTTTTTCTACAATCTGTTAAAGTATTATTAAATTTAAACAAATGTAGCAAATATATACCTCATCTATAGATGTAACCAAAATAACATTCTGTATGTTTTAACACTTAAAACTGGCTAATATGACAAAACTATTTTCATGCTATAGATCTTGTTATCAAACTAAATTTATCATTGTAACACAAACGGTGATTGTTTCCGATACACGCTCAATTTTAGCGGTATACCGGGTTTTCTTCTTTTTTGCAAGTTTGTAAAGTGTTGATCTGTTTTGCATAACACCTACATGTTATAAACTTTTTAGAGTGAAACTTGGTTTTCAGCAGTATGAATAATGAATATCAAAGGTCAACTTTGACCAATGCTAACACTGGCCACCACCGTGAGATAAGGGATACCGCAATATTAGAAATGTTCACTCATTATTGATTTTGTGATACCTTTTTGTTGTGAGGGGCAATTTCAGTTTCTTTGTAAACAGACAAACAAACAATTTTTATGGTAAACTGGAACTCTATGTTACGGTACCACAAAGTACTACAATTCATCATTAACTCAACCTTGGTTTATCAGTATGTACATATGAAAATAAAAACAACAACTTTTATTTCTAAATATACCTGATTAAATTATCAATTAATAGTCAGTACAGATATAATGCCCATCTAAAATTTAGAAAATGCCGTGTGTACCGTGTTCTGTCATTTCTTCGTTTGTTGCTATAATAAAAATAGAAACATCCGGGTTAATGTTGGCAAAATATGATATGTAAATTAAAGCGGTAATCATTTGCAAATTTCCATAATTATACTTGCATTATACATCGGAGATGGAAACACAGCTTGTTGAAGCAACGGAAGATGTAACCGTTGATAGTGACGAAAAATGTAAGGAAATTGGCGATGAAAATGAAACGCCTACTTTCGATTTCACCGAAAAAACATGGAAAGACGATTTTGTTCTTATTGTTGAAAATAAACGATTACATGTTGCAAAAGCTATATTAGCGTACGCATCTCCTGTGTTCGATACGATGTTTCAAGCAGAATTTAAGGAGAAAGGCGCATCTGAGCTTGAACTTCCTGGTAAAAAAGTTGAAGATTTACAGCAATTTCTGCGATGCATTTATCCACTTCAGGCCGAAATTAGTTTTGAAAACGTTAATGCCGTACTTCCTTTAGCTGACGAATACCAGGTATCGAATCTTAAGTCGAAGTGCGAGGCGTTTCTACTAAGGCAAGTCAATGGAACCATATCATCTGATGAACTTTACAGAGTATTAGAGCAGGCTAGCCTTTACAATATGACATCTCTATTGCAAAACTGCGTTGATGTTGCATCAGGTAGGAAAGTAGAATCATTCCACAGAGCAGAAAAAATCCTGAAAATCAAACCGGAAGTGAAATGTATGATCCTTGATAGAATGGTTTCTCGTCTTCAACCAAAGAATTTTCTTGAAGTTTTGAAAAGATACTATGAATCTTACCTTGAACCAAAATATATACCTGAAATTAAAGATTATAAGGATTGGGATGGAAACTTGCTGAAGATAACGTTTTATATCAATAAATGGAAGTCATTCAAAGTATGCATGCATGGTATTGAAGCTAATTGTGTCATGTGTATTGTAGACACGAGCTTTGAATCCAGCATCTTCAAGGTAAAACGCAGTACTACAGGAGCTGAAGTTCAAAAGATCAAAATGTTCGGAAGAATCGTCATAAAACCTATCAGCGGGGAGCACAGTGAAAAGAAAAGCCAAATTAACTTCGAATACAGCAGTGAACAAACGGACATAGAGGTTAAAATACCAACTTTACGATGCTCGGGCGGAATCGTCGCGAATTTCCCAAGAAGTGGTTACGTCTACCATGGTAAACTAGATGTTGAATTACTACTGTTGGCGAAGAAACTCGATTTAACTGAAATTAGTAATTGAAGTGATCATATTTACTTGGGCATGACAACATTTTGTCATTCACTAGACACAGCATAGTGTAAATCTCATAGACTTTTATATCATAGAGCGGATCAGAAATGTGTATTATATCATTTTCATTTGCTTAACATAAAACATTTTATGACAAACATTCATTTTAGACTCATTGTAAAATAAGGACTTTATAGGTATAAAGAAAAGCAAACGTTTCTATAATGATATAGTTACTGGTTAGGAATATTTTCCTATTTGGTCGAAATATGATGTTTTGATACTTAATCAGTACAGAAATTTTTCTTCATAATATCAACATGTTACTGAATGAGGCAATGGGACATTAATTAAGTTTATAATAGTTTTGTTTTATTTTATTCTGATAGCATTACTATAACTTTATGCATATCATTATACGGTTAGTATAGTGTCAATAAAGAGTTTCTTTATTACGTCACTTATACTTTTTTAGTTTTCTTACCATTTCTGAAACAATACAACTAAACAGTAGCATTTCTGTGCACCTTTCAGATTAGAAATATGTTTACCAAACTAACAATAACTTTGAAAGTAGATACGAGGCTGGTTCAATTAATAGTATCACAGCGCGCTAAATATATTATGTGAAACTTGTACACTAAAAGAACAAATTGCTTAAAATTACGGAAACGTTAAAGGGCCTCCAATAAAAGAGACGATGATGTGTAAGTCGTCTGATTTTAATACGATTCAATTTACGTTTAAACACAAATCAATAAATTTTATTCAGAAATATTAAGAAAAACGTTTACTTTGCAGAACTTTTTTTCGATATGCTGCGCGAAAAGGTATCATTTCGTCTTTTGTAGAACATTTGTCTTTTTGACAAAAACTCGCCTAGAAAAAGTAACTAACAATGACAAAAAGGTCTAGTCTTGTGCATAAAATAAATTAGTTTATGTTAAAACATCTTATCAAATTCTACTACCTATCGATCAGAGGTCAACTTTGTGATAATAATACAGAAATTACAAAATTCAGTAGTTTTTTACTTCTAGTACAACTTCATTCATAACGGTAAAATTCCGTCATTCTAAGAACGCAATTCATTCATAAAGGCGCGCGGGAATGACGTCAAAAACAGGGTTTTCTAGCACCGGTGTAAACGGTAGATTATAAGAATCTTACACCGGCTGCCGGTACAGACTGGAATATCTAGCTCGAGGGTAACTGTTTACGGCGGTAACGAGGCTCTGCCGAGTTTCCGCTAAACAGTTACCCGAGAGCTAGATATTCCCGTCTGTACCAACAGCCGGTGTTTGATTCTTTGTCTTGCATATTACATGTCAATTATTTTCGGAACAGAAATTATGAAAACTGATATTCTCATTACGCACTTTTTTCTTATAGTAGCGTATGAACTTACAACTTCATTCATAACGGAAAAATGACGTCATCCTAAGAACGCGATTCATTCATAAAAGGCGCGCGTCAATGACGTCATTTAAAGCACGCGACTTGTCTTACATGGGGGTGTAAGACAGGGCTTTCTAGCACCGGTGTTTGATTCTTTTTCTTGCATTTTAAAAATGATGTTACGGAAAGAAATTACGAAACTAATATTCTCATTTAGCACTTTTTTCTTATAGTAGGGAATGAATTTACAACTTCATTCATAACGACACAATGACGTCATCCAAAAGACGCAATTCATTTATGAAAGGAGCTTTGGGGTGACGTTATCTAAACAACGTGACTTGTCGCACATTGGTGGGGTGCGGGCGGGGAGGCGGGGGTTAAGACAGGTTTTTAGCACCGGTATTAACAGAAGATTTTCCTGTCTGATATGCAAGAATAATATTTATCCACACCTTACAAGATATTACCAATGAATTATCAGCGTTTGCACCACGTGATAGTCCAAAATAAATATTTTTTTGGATGTAATCTTATCAATTTAGCCTTTTCTTTTCATTTCGAGTCCTAATATGTCCATATTAAATCCATATCGTACCATATACAGTCTCGTTTTTATTTCGTCCAAATTAACAAATTATTATCATAGTCCACATCGACTCGTTTTCATCCATACACCCTGTCGGACCATATATGTCAAGGACCGAATATGGCACACGTGTGATATTTTCGGTTCGAATTTGTCACAAGTGTGACATATTTGATCGAATAAGGCACTCTCTTCAGCCGAATATGGTACACAAAATGTGCCATATTCGGTTGGATTGAGTTCTTCAACGTATTTGTCACTTACCAAACTTACCAAAAATGCGCATAAAAATGAAAATATCAACGTATACGTCACATGCGTTCTTTTTTCTTTCTTTTTTTTACTTAAATCCGTTTAGTTTAAAGAACGAAAAAGTAAAAAAAACAACAACAAAACAACTAATGACGGAGTCGTAAATACCACAACCGCAATGTTCATCACCATCATCATACTCAGCAGCATTATCATCATCATTATCATCATAGAAAGTGTATAATAAACAAATATTTCACCGATTTTTTTGAAAAATGGATAATAATCAAATATTTCCTCGAATTTTTTAAAAGTATATGTTACAATAGACATATATTTTACAGATTTTTTAAAGTGTATTATAAACAAATATTTCACCAAATAAGCGCAAAACATATTTCGTGAGTATCGTACCGCAATATCCATGTGAACAAAATTATATTTTCCTTTTGCACTAAATTTTTTTTTTATATTTTTTGCTGCTTGAACAAAATGATTCCAGGGCCCTTAAGAAATCTACAAGCTTTTAGTTTAAACATGGTTGCGAAACACATTCTAATCACTTTAGAGTCCGCTTCCTGGAACTAACCAGTACTGGTGTCAAATGAGGAAACATAGTCGTGACCCGGCTAGGTCCGAAATTTTATGCTAACTATTTTGGATATTTATAATTATTGATTTGAATATAAATTTACAAGTTTTTGTAAAAAATGATTACAAAATCATGAAATTTAATACTTAAACTAGTCTACTGTTCTGTCAATCTTATTACTCTAGGTCAAATATTTTTGGACTACATGTGCCACAAGTTGAACACTAAAAATTCTTTACTAAGTCAAGGGCAAGAACTTTACAAATACTGAATAAATCCACTAGCAAACCCCAAGGTGCATAAGTACACATGCTGACCAACATTCTTGTAAACTTTCAGGCCTACAAGCGAAATACTTTTTGAGCTATGCATGAACAAGTTGAAAATTGCAAATTTATACAACTGTAAGTCAAGGGGAATAACTCTTACAAAACTGAAATAAAATCAACATGCAAAGTCCCAGGTGCATAGCTTTGACAGTGAAGTTGGTTGATTCTAACACAAGCACTCAAGGAATAAATAACACAACATAATGAAATGGTTTTGACTGTTTGGTGCACAACTACATATGCTGAGCAACATTACCGTAAGGTTTCATGACTATGTCAAATCCTTTTTGAGTTACATGCGACACAAATGGAAAATTGCAAATTTTTACTAAGTCAAGGGCAATAACTCTAAAAATACTAAATAAATCCACACGAAACCACGTACCCAGGCGCACAACTACACATACTGATCAACATTCCTGTGAAGTTTCATGACTTTCTGTCAAATCCTTATTTAGTTACATGCAACACAAGTTGAAAATTGCAAAGTTTTACTAATTTAAGGGCAATAACTCTAAAAATACTGAATAAATCCACACAAAAATACCCAGGTGCACAACTGCACATGCTTATCAACATTCCTGTTAAGTTTCATGACTTTAGGTCAAATACTTTTTGAGTTACCTGCGACACAAACGAGAACGGACGGACGGACAAGGATAAATCTAAATGCCACCCCCCCCTAAAGTTGGGGCACAAAAAGTCGAAAATTTACCTTTGGCATGGCAATTTATTTTATCTAAACCATATGACACATTTGCCCCACTACCCACCTACACACAATTCACTGAGTCAATGGCTATAACTATGACAGCACTAATCAAGTTCACAAGTGAAATCCCAAATGCACAACAGCATATGCTGACCAAAAATCTTGTAAGGTTTCTTTACTCAGCTTCAAACACTTTTTAGCTACAGAGCCACACAGGTGAACATTTCAAATTATGACTTAGTAAAGGACAAAAACTCATTAATGTGCAAATCCACATGACAACCTCACGTGCACAACAATATTATTATATGCTATCAAATTTTGATATAAAAATTCAAGACCTTAAATAGATCTAATTGTTGTTTTTTTTTAACAACATGCATGGCAGGTAAAAAATTGCTGATTTTGACTAAGTAAAGGGCAATAATTCTAAATCGACGAGCGAAACCAAATATGCACAACTTCATACACGTAAAGTTGCATGACTATTGAACACCTGGACTGTCTTATGTGTAGAATGACTAATATACATGGTTATGAGTCCGAGATACAATATGCTGGGTCGAAATTCCAATATGGTTGGTGGAAATCCCAATGTGCTCCGTTATTGAAGTGTTGTGTTGTGTGCTGATTACATTTTCTTCAGCCAACTCAATGTACTGTCGAGTGCATTAGTCGTTATGTTCAGTTCTTAAAACAAACAGGCATGTGGTAACACAATTATGTTGAGTTAAAAAGATATGCTGTAGGGTGTTATTATGTTCGGTAATAATAATATGCTGTTTGGTGCTCTTCTCATTATGTTTAACCATGAAAATAAACAATTGAGTGGTACTATCATTTTGTTTGGCTGAGGCAGTGTATTATTGGGTGATACTTTCATTATTTTCAGTTGCAATGGCATGCTGTTGACTTCCCGCCGTGATTTTTATATATTTTTATCTATATTACACTTTTCAATTCATTACAAATCTACCGACAAAACGTTTTTTTTTTTTAAAAAATAGATATATCAACTGTGTATTTAAATTATCTATTTTTTAAAAAGACGTTTTGTCGGTAGATTTTTAATGAATTGATGTGTGTGTTATAGATAAAAAAAAATCACGACAGGTAGCCGGTCACAAAGGGAAGTCCATAATTTTTTTTTGCCATCAAGTGCCTATGAAATAGAACTGTTGAATGGCACTATATCATTATGTTCAGTTCAGATGATATACTGTTCGGTGCAGAGGTCATTATGTTCAGTAATGAACACAAATTGTTGTGTGATACGGTCATTATGTTCAGTTCAGATGACATACTGTTCAGTGCAGAGGTCATTATGTTCAGTAGTGAACGCAAATTGTTGTGTGATACCGTCATTGTGTTCAGTTCAGTTGATATACTGTTCGGTGCAGAGGTCATTATGTTCAGTAGTGAACACAAACTGTTGTGTGATACCATCATTATGTTCAGTTCAGATGATATACTGTTCGGTGTAAAGGTCATGATGACTTGGCAGTATGTGCATGAGAAGTATTTCTTTCTCTAGATAGTTCTGATATTTAATGATGAAATGAGAAGCGCCAATTTAATGACATTTTCATAATAGATATGTGGTGTCACCCCGGAATGGAATTAGGCCCTAACCTCCTGTAGAAAGTAGTTCTTGGCCCTTGGCAAGACTGTTTATATGTTAAGTATATGTTTTGTAATTGTGTACATCAAGTGTCATTTCTACGTACTCTAAAGATTGTTTTTTTGTATACCTTTGCAGGACTTCATTTCTATGGAGTGCAGAATACACTCCAGTTGTTATTTTGGATTTTTTAATAGTGATTATACAAATTAAAAGTTACAGAAAATGTCTCAGGGCTTATGCATTATTTTGGGGGCTAAATTGAATTGAAAAGTTTTGCTGTTAAAAACTTATAGCAATCGACTACCTGTAAAGGATATGCTGTGTCCAGAATTAACCCTTAGATGTGTTGTATTTCCTATAGAATAAATAGGGCGAAAATTCAGTGGGCCAACTCCGTGTGTATTTATGCCGTGTTTACCGTACACTGTCATTTATTCTGTTGTTGCCATAACACCGCAACTAACGAGTAAATTATTTTTAAATTACATACATTAGTTAGATATTCCAAGATGGAACAACAACTTGATGAAAACTCGTCTTTGGAAGATGCAGATATTCATGATGACAACGATTTTAAGGAAACGGTGGATACAAAAAAATGCCTACTTTCGATTTCACAGAAAAAACTTGGAAAGACGATTTTGTTCTCATAGTTGAGAGTAAACGCTTGTACGTAACAAAAGCTATTTTAGCGCACGCGTCACCGGTCTTCGAAACCATGTTTCATGCAGATTTCAAGGAAAAAAACAATACTGCACTTGGACTTCCAGGGAAAACGGTTGAAACAGGTCAATGGAGTCATTTCATCTGATGATCTTTACAACATTTTAGGACAGGCAAGTCGATACAACATGCCTTACCTTGTGAAAAAATGCGTTAAGCTTGTTTCCAATGTGGACTTTGAGTCATACCAAAGAGCAGAGCAGACCGAAAAACATCAGTTAATCCCGAAGTGAAATGTATGATCCTTGAACGGATGGTTTCTCGACTTCAACCTAAAACTTTTCTTGAGGTTGTAAAAGGATAATATGAAGCTTACCTTAATTCAAACCAAATAGTTAATATTGAAAAATACAAGGACTGGGATGGAAGCTTTTTAGATATCAATGTGTCTGTAGGCTGGTGTAATCAGACACCGTTTGAACTTGTCTTGCTTGGTTCAAAAACGCAATGTAGCATAACTATAGGGCATGCAAATACTTTCTTCGGCGACCAACCCAGCAAAATTACGATAGAAAGTAGTAATATGCCAGAAGATGAAGTCATTGAAGTTTTTGGACAAATTTCAATACATCCAATCAACAGAGAATGCCAAGTTGTATCTAGACATATTGAATTCACTCTTCGATGTGACACAGAGTTAAAAGAAAATATACCAAACCTTATTTGCGAAAAGGATTTCCAAAAAATGGGTTTCGCCTTTCATGATGAACTTCATATGAAAATGCACTTTCTTGCCAAAAGAGACAAATAAAAATTCAGCCACACTGTGATCTTGAAAAGAAAACTGTGATTGTGACATTTTTCTTATCACTCTTGCATTTTAGTTAATATTCATACCGGGGCATATAGTATATGCTTTTTCCAATTTGTTGTTTTACAGTATTCTGTTATGTAAGTACATTGTACTTGATATTCTCGAAACCATTTTTACGATTTTATAGTATTTTTATTATATCGATTGATATACCATTTATGACACAATCACAGCCTTTACCAAAATGCTAAAGGCCAGCAGATACGTTAGTCTGTTAGACAGATATAAAATTTGTTGAACCGAAAAAAAAATGGAAATTTTGCAAAATATATTTTCTGTTTTTAGTACAATCTTCATATTTTTTTTATAGGGGGAAACATTTGAAAATAGTGTTTTAATCTTTTCACTTATTCATAATATTTTTTTATATCATTTTTAGAATATTTAATAATTAGAGGTATAAGAAATAAAGCATGAAGTTGTGCAAATTAACATTAAACAAGCCATCTAAGTAATATAACTATCATATAATGGCGATGTGCTCTAGTACACAAATTAGAACAATTCATTTGTGTTACTTATAAATGCCTAGGTAAATATCATGAAAACTACAGAGTAACATGTGACTGACGTTATTTCGAGGCTATATTAAAAAAAAATTAAGGTAATCAAAGTAATTGAAAGACAATTAAATTATATTTATGTGTTAAAGTAAACAGCGTTTTTCTTCTCATTATTGCATTAAAATGTGCCACAGAGATATTTTTATTATGTATTTGCCCTCTTACAATTGGTACACGAATTGTGGCGACTTTCACATCATCAACTTTTAAATTCTATTTGGGTTTAAAGAAAACTTTTAAAAAATGGATAGAAAACTGAAAAGTGTTTGTTTAAAGATCCTGTATGTTTTGTGATTGATATTGTTACTGCGTGTATACCACACTTGCAAAAAATTTTATATGTATATAATTATGCAAATAAAACAATTTTCAAACATCGAAGAATATGTAAAATGTGTACTGCAAATATTTGTGCACATTATATTTAATCAATACATAAAATGCATTCATTTCTTTTAGGAAAATTTGACTTAGAATTTATGGAAAATAAATTTCTAATTACCTCCCTTTATTTACATTAAATGTTAAATTGGGTAATATCTTTATAAATAATTTATGAAATAAAACAATGAAAAAATTGTGTTACAGGATCTTTAAACTTTATAAAGTAAGAATACGAGTATTTATTGAACAGTAAGAAAAAGTGTATGAAAAATATACCTTTACATCTATTATATTCAGATATCAACTAGTTGTAATAAATATCTCTTTTATTGTCATATTCTATTTTCTATACTCTATTCTTGACTGACGTTGAATATTCACGTTATCCACACATGGTTGATGTATGTCCGCTGTAACAATAACATGTTAAAAAACGTTATACGCGATATAACATTTTTGCTTCAAGCTAAAAAGTATCTAGAAATGGTGTAAACAGTAACTTTGGCAAAGTGTAGTCTGCAACAGAGAGTATGAACGCGTCCGAGATGGCAACGAGTCACTGTATGACCGTGCAGGGACTAAGTCGAAAATATGAACAAGGGTAAACCCGATTGAGGATCACCGGTTTTCATACGGGATCTCTCTTCAGTCACAGCTCAGTACAGCACACTCTTACAGAAGACTTGAAGATGCTAAGTGGGTTCCAAGGCTTTCAACGGACGAACAATGGTCTTCACGCTGGAAGTTATTTTGAGGAGTCACTGCGATAATGTGACATTTGCAAGATGATGTCTTTTGTGTGTGTCGTTGGTCGCTTGTGTGCTTTATTTTTAAACGTGTTGTTTATTAATCATTTGGTTTATGTACACCAAATTTTACATGATAAACTATAAGTATAACACTTTTCAAAATATAGCTATATACGACTTCAATACATAGATTTTATATGACCTTTATAACGAGTTAATGTTGAAACAAATAGTGCTGATTTTTATAAGGCTTAATGTGTGTTAATCTGTTAAAAGAATGTTATAGATGAAGCAATGCCAATTATGCCCCAGAAATGCTTTTATTTTTATGTCTCAAAATCTTTTCACTTGATGATATTTTTAATTTCTTAAAGGTTTCTCATCAGGCTAATTACCTGAACATTTTTCTCTTGCTTTATGGCAATTGTACAGTTATAGTGACTTAGTATTTTGCATAGAAATTAAAATACTACAATGTTTACATTTTGCTACTTTTGATGACAAAAAAATGTAAATTGAGTCGGTAACATTAATTTAACACCATGCTCTAAAACAGTTTTTAAACGCTATAAAATTCTCGTTTGCCCTTTCTAAAGAAGTAAACATTTATTCGTTTCTGAGAATATTGTGTCTTTTCCTTTTAGTTTCCAATTAGTGTAATGAGTACTTGTATATAAAGTACAGAATATATACAATGTACATTATCAAAGATTAAAATAAACGTTTAGGAACAAAACAGTATTCCTATTCTCTTGTTTGATAATTCAAAATAAAGACCCATTTTCAGAAAACGTGAACTTAAAAAGGGGACAAAATTGTTCAATAACTATATCTTATTAATACCATATCCCACAGTGAACAGTGACTCATGATCACACAAAACTGCATGAGAAAAGACCACTCACTTCACTGATTGATCAACAATTTATTTCATCAACAATGTTTCAACAAATTCAATCAGACAAAAATGAAGTTAATTAGTTTGTAAAAAACAATGTATGTGAAAAAACACAGTTACATTTTTAACATAAATTAATCTATGTAATTTTATAAGATAGGAATATACCTCGAAACAATTCAAGAGAAAGCTAATTTGTAAAATTTGCATTACAAAATAATGAATTGATTTCAAATCGTACTTATTTTTAAACATGTATGAACACTCGTATCATTCTGTGAACAGTAATAATTAATTAATATATGGGAATATGAAACTATTATTTCAAAAACAACTACAAGCGTACACATGTGAGAAATGTATACATATTTTGTATTCTAAAATGTGAGTTTAAAATTAAAAGCAAATATGTGCCTGCACATATCAATATAAATAGAAAATATTTCAACAAAACGGAATGATAAAAAGATATGTATGTTGAAATAACATAGCATTACGATGAAAATATGTCACGTGATATTCATTACATCATAGTGACTGTTTTTGAGTTCAAGGTGAGGTATACAACAACAATTATAAGTTCTTCATATAGACAAGTTTTGTCTGAGATATATTTTTGCTGTTATTATTTTATCCAGTATATATTTTGAACTTTGTAAAGCAGTTATATCGCCGATGTTCTTGTGACATGATATTGATAAATTCGTTGTATATCTAATCATTGATAAACTACGTACTAGTATTTTATTAAACTTTTCCATAAATTGTCATGTTGACAGTTACCATGCATGTAACGTGACCATATATCAAACATTTCAATATTGTTGTAAACTGAATTTACTGATAAGCACTTTGATCAATATAAGATAAATTATATTCAAATAATTTAAGAAAACTTTAAATGAAAAAAAAATTAACCCATACATACCATGAATGGTTTCAAACAAACATGAAATCATTCATAAAACCTATTATAAAAATAAATACATTTTTACAATTGCATTGACATTTGCATTGACTTATGGAAAGTAAGTATAAGGAAAGAAACTAACAAACACATCTAAAACAACACCTGTAAGTAACAAAGTCCAAAAAAAAATTAAAAAAATAGGAAATATCATTACTTTAACAAATACGACATAGAAAGAAGTTGGTTTTTGTAAGAAAACAAACACTTAAACCATTTTCCTACTGATAACAAACAGCCTCTGGTCAAAGCATAGAGACCTTATTGTTCTGAATGTTCAAAAGATATAATACCACCTGTAGTTCACTTCTAGATGTGGGTGGTCTCAAATCCTTAATAGCTTCCATTTTGGCGGGATCGTCTTTTAAGCCTTCTGCTTTGAACACATGACCAAAGTAACTTATATCGGTGGGACCTACTTCCAGCTTTCTGGAATCGAAACGAAGGACATCTACAATATTTCGATCATGACTTTCCCTCGTGGAACCCCATACACAAATATCACCAACAACTGTAGCTACCCCTTTGGGACTCATCAGTGCCTCTACAAGGGCACGAACAACAAAATCACTTGATACGTTTAAGCCTTATGGACAACAAAGGTACCTAAATACATCAAAAGGTCTGTTAAATGCGGTTTAGTATGAAGACTCATCAGATAATTTTATTCACCAGTATGAAATTAAGTGAAATACTTTGCATTACCAAACTTATGCAATACATCATCAAGTTTTTTGAGCGGGTAAGATGTGTGATGTTAAGCGAACGAGGATCTAAACAAAGACGTATATCAGCATTACTTTTTTCAGCAACGACTTAATTATAACACCAGTCAGTTAGCCATTACCCGTAATTTTTCCATTCGTAAAAGTTCTTGTTTCACTTTATCTTGTTAAGCAACTTCGGGCGTGTGAACAACATTCCCCCAAAAAAAGAGTAACCCTACGTCATCAAATACCTAGGCGTAATCCCTCAAAAGTGACAGTTTAGTAAGAAATGCCTCTTCATTTATACATGTATTATCTTGATCAATTTGTACAGAATGTGTGAATTCTATGAGCTGAAAGCCTAAGCATGACTCACTACCTAATACGGTGTGCACTTGTAATGCACTAGATCATAAGACCAGAAAGGCCAGAGAGGGTGACCCTTGGTCTATTAGACGATTGCATAACAAGTAACAATAAGTTTTACCTGATTATCATACAAAAGAATCATCTAAAATATTAATTAATTTGGTTTATTTATACACTTCTCAATATCAAAGTTATAATTAATTATATTTACTTATTATAACATTATAACAATTAATTACATATCAATACCCACACCAGTGAACATTGATAAATTTATAAAATGATTGTTTTGTTACTTTACTCTATATTTTACAACATTTAATATTCACAACTTCAAATAGATTATATGGAAAAAATATTATTCAGATATCTCTACCTTTGTTTTCTTTTTTGTTTTATAAAAGTCTAATTGTTATTTATTAAAACAAAAGGCAACTGCTTAAATACATATGATGGGTCTAGTGCACTTCAATGTGCACGTCAAGTGCACATTGAAGCGCACTTAGAGTGCACATCTAGTGCACTTTGTGTATTTTTTGTCTGTTTATTTTATTTTACGCCTTTTCCAAACAGTATTTCAGTCATATAGGCGGGTAGTTTCCTAACCATCGTTCCTGGAGAGTTTCACCAGTAATAGACTACCTTCCTCCGTGCTAAACTACCAAAGCATCTCCCGGGTATCGAACCCACGCCAGAGAGGTAGCTGGATTAGAAGTCATCGATTCTAACCCCTCGACCACGGAGGCGGTGTGCACTTTGTGTAACCTTTAGTGTAAACTCAACTGTAACTCACAGTTCTCTTGAAATTTTATAAATTTTTCGACAAGATTGGTTGATGTCCAGTCCATTTGAGGTTTCAAGATACTACTTATATTCATGATGAACTTTTTATTAGTACAACACTTAAGGAAATGTTATTTATCTCATATGTAGATTCTCATATTCCATCAATAAGAAATTATTGTTTTGTTATTTCTTTTAAAAAATATTCTGTCCTTTTTTAAGAATGATTATTACCCTTTTTACAATATTCCCTCATTTGGAATTATTATTTTGTCCTTTTTATATATAATATTCTTTCCTTAGGAATTATATACTTTTTAAAATAATATTCCGTCTTTTACAATTATTTTTTCCAGTTATGACACCATGTTATGGGTTTATGAACAACATAAATATATGCGCACTAACTACGTATATTATTCTAAACTAAAATATATAGGAAACAGTTCGTTGTTAACATAGCAGTGTCCGTGACAGAGATATAACATGAAAGTTTTATTATATGTTATTGAGTTTAATCCTTGAATACACCCCATTTTTTATTTTGATTATTTTATAATGATATTATATAATTTAAAAGGTACAGAAGATTGTCAAAGGGCTAATTTATTATCATTTTGTAAAATATTGTTCCATCAAATTCCTGTACCGGATATGCGATGTCCAAAATAAAGCCTTAGATATGATGGATATACTTTAAGATATATAGGGCGAAAATTCATCGGGCCGACTCATTGTGTATTTATGCCGTGTCTACCGTACTCTGTCATTTATTCTATTGTTGCCTAAACACATGTTTTAGACATAGCAACGTACATTAAAGTTTAAGAAAATTTTTTAAAAATCACATAAATCAGATGGAAAAACAACTTGTTCAAAACTTGTCTTTGGAAGATGTAAAAGCTCAGAGCGACAACGATTCTAAGGAAACGATTGATACAAAGAAAATGACTACTTTCGATTTCACAGAAAAAACATGGAAAGACGATTTTGTTAGGCATCAACCGATATGTAAGAAAGCAAAATTTTTTCCGTTCGAACTCTCTTAATACTGCAACAATAACATTGAGCGACAACTTCGTTATATCATAAGTTGACCCATAAAAATCCATTCTTATATAAGTGTTTTAAGAACCTCTTTTGTCGAAACCTCGTATAGGATATCCATTCTTGAAATTGTACTACATTTCATGGGGTTTTTGAGGTACAAACCTCATTCCTATAAAGAAAAGGATCAAGTATATAACACATGAAGATCCCATCACTACACACGCCTCCCACACGGAATTCCCTTGCAGAGAGTAACTTTCTAACGCCATCGTGCCGTTTCTTATACATGACCCCGGAATGGCGTCATCACAGTTGAATTCCAAACTTTGAATTTGTACTTTACATAATGCTTGAAAGCCCCATTTTAGATAGGACACTGACGACACCCATTTCAAACCTGAAATAAAAAAAAGAAATTTTAAGATTCAAGGGATACACTATTCGTTTCAAATAATACAAATTAGACAAATAAAAAAATAAAATAAAGTAAAACGTCAATTTGTCCCATTCTTTTCCCCGGAACACTTCTTTATAGACTTGTCACATGCTTTCTGTTTTATATTTTACAAGGAAATAGTGACAAAAGAAATACAAATCAAACAATGACCTTTAAAGTGATATTATGCTCATTATTTTATTGGCAAGTTGAGCTGAACTGACTATATATTTTAAAACATTGATTGTTACAATGGATGTTGACCAACGGTTTATATTGTAAAATGTGTGCAATAAAATATAATCTGCCTAAAATATAAAAACCAAGCCGTACTTTTTTTAAAACTAAAAATTACAGGTAGGTTCTGACGGATATTTTTAGAAATTTCCTTGGGCCATATGAGTTATTTATCATTCATGTGAAGTAAAATATAAAATTGAATGGAATTGTGGTAAAATTTAAATTTATTTTGACTTCCACCTGTTCACTCACTATAAACATTTAGATGGTCATAATGTCACTGTAATACCAAACGAATTAGATAGTTTCCTAATGTTTAATCTCATGAAATAAAATGTAAACTTACCATCAAATATATTATCCAAATTGATAAAGAACCCTGCCGACATAATATACATTGAAAAGAAAGTTTGTGCAAAGAAACAACCAAGTTGGAATGTTGGCATGACTGCTGCAGAAAACATGGCTAATGTTCTACTACAGTATACAAGAAGGAATAATATCGCAAACACTGTCAAAAAGTCTTCAACATTCAACTTTAGCCCCGCTATAAAGTACACCGGAACTGCATACACCGCCACAAAGAATGAATGGAATTGTAACTCGCTAAATATCTGAAAAATAAAATGAAATTTAATGAATTTAAAATTAGCTATATAAAGCTTTGTGTATTAAACACAAAAAAAAGAGAACAAAAAAGAACAAATGTTTTAATAATGTAGTCATTTAACTTTTCTTATTGTTATACAAAGAAAACAATAAATAAAAATGTGGAGTAAAACGTCAAATATACCTTTGCAAAATAATACGGCGTGACTCCATACAGTCGGTCCTCTAGTTCAAAGTATAGAAAAGACCGCTCTTTATGGTCTACAAAAGCGAAATAACATATTATAGTAAATTAAAAAAAAACAACACAAAACAGTCAATGAAAGAGTTGTCCTAGCAGTTATGGTTTATGGTTTTATCTCAACCAAAAGACCATACACAGCTGTAAGAACATGTTTCCTCATATGACACCAGTATCTTAGTTATTCAAGGGAGCTGGCCAATATACGTAGATGAAACTAAAATGGCTGAGTTTTTTATTCAAGGTAAACTAATCTACAAAGAATATCATACTTGTCAAATACTGAGTTATGTTTCTTATTATTGCAAAGTACTCAACATCTTTTTAAAAAAATAAATGATACTGAAATATGGCACGGAGATTGTTGTCAAATGTGGCCATGTCTTTAAGACATCTTGTCCTTTCTTAAGAAAACAGCATATTGTTTGTCGTCTTAGAGAAATCTTATAAAACCTTTTATACTTTTTACTCTGTTCATATGTTAACACATTCACGATAAAATATAAATATTCACTGTGCATTCAATTATAACAGACAAATATATAAAACTTGTTTGCAAGCCTTTTGCTTTTGATTGAATTGATTTGATTAAGAATAAAAAACAACACAAAAGTGTTCCAAATATGCTTATTTGATTTCAAGAAATAAAAAGGCTTTTAATATTAAAGACAACAACAAAAGCAGAATTCGTTTAGAAACTTACACAGTCCAATGAGGTCTAAAACGACCATATACGGATATAAGGCACCAATGATATACATCATCCCAAATCTGTCCCTAACTGATGATTGGTCAAGGCCCAGATTGAAATAAACAAACCCCATAACCACTGACATAGCAACTGTTTGTATAAAATGTGTTGCCAGGTAACCGTTATCTTCTACATTATTCCTCGTTGATCGTCTAAAATCCAAAGAAAAACAAACACACATAAAATATTGAAATGCTTATTCTGTATGTACTAGTTATGATATACATATGTATAAAATAAACGATCTTGAAGTTGGAACTAAATACGGCTTCATTTTGACCTATTCAAACTTTAAAACATTAAATCTATATTTGAAAACAGATTGCTTTCTAAAAAAATGGAAAATAGAGTGATCCCTCAGAAGCTTTAGTATCAACAAAGAAAAAAAATTGCAGATGCGGTTTGATTCTGTCTGTGCATGAAGTATAATGAAAAAGTGCAACATCTCTCATGCCCCTAGCTTCTAAGATGACATTCAAAGCTTAGTTATGTCTAAAACACATTTGGTGAATTATACATAATTCAAAAAAGTGTCATTCAAATAACATAATGTATAATATATAGATTTTGATATATAAAACCTCTTTTTCATTTTATTTAGTTTCGCACATTGTTTATTCGTTTTCGGAATATGTATTTTTTTACTCCAAACGGGACCATGTGCCGCTTTTCATGCAATAGCACGAACGTATGACATTGAAGGTTTCATGATAACCTCCTTACAAACAGATCTGCGAATGTTTCTCAATTCACAATTTCACCATCATGTTCAAATATTGAATTCTGTGTGAGGAGCGTGGACGATAGCATGTACTGTAAGTACCGTCCATGATCAGGCTTTATCAAACTTAGTCTGCAACATTTTACAACTGTGCCATTCTGGGCGTTCTTCAGGAATTCCGTTTTCCTTTTTTTATATACATGTATATTATGTCAGGGCATAATATTATACAAGATATTTCAAAGAACGATTATTTCTTGCATTGCAATACAATTATTTACATTTTCTTAATATGCATTTAATGTTTATATCATTAACTATCTAAGCAGACACATGTTAGAAATGACATTCTTTGTATTAATTCGCCTTAAGTATTTTATCCGCCTCAAATCCGTATTTGAGGGATTCCTTTTTTACTTTTTATATTACCTGTAAAGTATCCAGAACTGTCTTAACGGTCCTGGTTGATGTTCTAGGTTTCTGAACATCGCCAGAACAGGCCATTGCTCTTTATCTTTCTCTTCCTTATCTTTACTAGTTGACCCACTTCCAGTTAGTTCTTTCTGACTGTCTTTGTAAGCTTTAACTAAGGTTTCAACCATATTTGTACTGTTAACCTCGGACTCCTCAGATGTCGGGTCGATCGTGGCATGGTCAACTATGAAAAGATGTTAAAATAGAAAAATAAGTGGTAATGCTCTCCCCCGTTTTATTTGAAGAAGAGTTTAAAACAGCTTTTGTTATATAATTATGCAGATCCAAATAAATATATACATGTATCAAGTCATCTGCCATTTTAAGCAAAACTCAAAAAAGGGCGAACCGTAATATTTCCTTTCGATATCTATAAATGAAATAAATTGAAGAAAACAAACCCAACATGTTTAGTGTATTACTTAATGAGTTGCATCATTCTATTTAATCTATTTATGTAAAATGTATGTATAAATCAGCAATCCAACTTATCAACTTCATCCCAATACCAGTTTTAGATATCAATAGCAAATAAAATGATTACATATATTTGACTTATCTATAAACAAACATGTACCGTAGAAGTCACATGGTTTTGTGAATTCTGGACAAGGATGTCCGAGATTACTGAAGTAAATGACCATATTTGATGCCTGGCCGTAGTACGCCATCTCTCCCTTTGACAGGACCAACACCATATCAAACAATTCAAATATATCAGATCTGTAATCAAAATATATCAGATCTGTAATAAATATAATCAACATAGTTTTTTGTGTCAAAGCATTAAAATAAAACATCATCAAATGAAATAAGAAATGTATGATTTAAACAAACAAAAAATGTGTGAACTGTACTACTGATTGTTAAATGTTTAAGAGACTTAAATATGAAACATGACATAAAAATCAGCTTTCCAAACGCTAAAAACACATGTAACTGAATATCTTAACAAAAACGACCCCTGATTAAAATGAAACCCGGAAGGCAATGATTCCCCGTACACATAAATATACCGATATATAGTTATGAACTAGATACTAAACTTGATGTATTACATATAACATACACTACATTATTCGACAATATCTAAATTCAAAACGCCATGCTATCCAAATTACTCAAATCATCGTTCTTATGTACAATTGAAGCAGACGATAAAATTATTTGATTACGTAATATTCTACAATCAGACAAAATCTCTACCAGACATTTCCATCAGTCTGTAAAATGCCCCGGCAAGTTCTAGCCTAAATCAGTCTCTAATACATCCTTTAAAGATATAATTATGTAACAGTTTCAGATATCTCCAAGGGAATCTGAACTCATTATTTGTTCATACATAATGCAGCTGTGGTAATGTAATTTGATTAATTCTGATGATATGCATATTTGGAGAATTGTTATAGTTTTGTTATCCGACTAAACTGATTTCAAATAAATGTGCCGCTCTGATCAGGATCCATGATGTTCGTTATCACTTTATCTACTTGTAATATGGTTTGTAAGCGAACAGCATGGATCTTGATCATACTGTGTGGATTCGCAGGCTGGTCTGGATCCATGCTGGTCGCAAACGCTTTATGTTGTTGGATAGTCGTATATTAATAACTGCTCAAATTCTTCAGGTCGTCGGAGTTAAAAAAGGAAAAAGGTGTTTTAGCCGTCTGAAATATTTTGGTAAAACTGAATATAAATGGAATAGAAACGATCATAGGGTAGTCCTTTACTAAATTTGCTATAATTGTACTGATGTACCGAATAAAATGGCTGCAAGAGATTAAAACAATAGAAATAATAAACATTTAAACCGCATCTCCTCCTTAACTTTCGGATACATTTTGATGAGCCCATACAGACATAATCTTGAATATGCTCAAATGGTTTCGGACTGATGGACAAACTGGCCGCCAGAGATAAAAATCCTTTCAACAACATTTACTCTTTAAACTATCTAATCGATTTTGAGGAAAATATACATTAATGAATGGACGTTGGAAGGTCCTCAATTAAATTGCTCAAATGATATTGGTCTGCTGACCAAGGTTGCCACTAGAGCTAAAAATAACAACTTTTAAACGATATGTTCCTTTTAACTATTGGGTATATTTTGATGAAACTTGAAGAAATGTTTTTTGAGGTCATATACATTTTGCTTAAATGGTCATCTGGTCTGGTGAATAACATTGCCTCCAGTGCTGATAATAGAAAATAACCTTTCAATGACCTCAGTTGACGTAAGAATTTGACCTAGCGATCTTCCTTTTCTGTACGAAATCTGCTGTGGTCATAGTATTATTTTTACAATAGGTTTATCTCTTAGATTTGGTTTGCTAAATTGCTAATCATGGTCATGCAACTACATAGTTAGGTGAAGAAGCAGGCGCTTGTTTTGGTTGAGTCTATTATGTTTTGTTTAGGGGGTTGAGTTGTCATACACAAAGTTACAATTTATATGCATTTATTTTTTTCCAATGATTTTTATTATCTTAAATGCTTCTGGGATTGTTGTTTTATCAATTCATTTGTAAATAAGATTGTTATGTGTCTATTAACGGAATAATTTTAATGAACACGAAATTAGTTCACACCTACATGTGTATTGGTAACGTGATGGTTTAAGCCAATGAAAACACGTCAATATTATTATACTCAGGCAGAGAAAAAGTATGCAACGAGTAAATCGATAATCTTTATGTAGCCAGCAAACTTTGAATTGCAAGTATTTTTTCATATCTTTTCGGCAGGATAAACTGTCCGAGGATTCGTATCGTAAAATGGCTGCCATTTACAGTATCAAGTGATTATCCCAAGCACCACCGCGACTTAGCGCGGGAATTTTAATTATAGCTTACCTCGGCGCGTATACCTTTTTCATATTTTATTGTAATAAATATTTACAAACTGTGTCTTTCGGGTTTTATTTTATCAATATATAACCAATAATGATGTTAATATGAATAAATAATCATATCTCAAATCTTTGACTATGATTTACAATGAAATTCTACCTTAAGTGTATTAAAAAGGTTTTTAAATTCTTGTAATTTTATTTTGTGATTATGTTTCAAGTTTCAAGTTTTATTGATACACTCAGCATATTTACATATGATAAGAGGTGTACAATAATATAAAAACAAAATTAATAAATGTGTAATCAGGTTGTGTATACAAATTAAATGAACTACAGTAGTTTTAAAAAAGTATTTATAACTACAATATTTCATACCATACAATGTAACTATGTCATTGTGTACATGCTATATTTTGCAAAATAGAAAAATATTTATAGATTTAAAAAAACAACAACAAAAAAACCCCAAAAAACAATGTGACTAGCCAGGTGGGCTCTTAAAGTATTCAAGTATAACATAAACATATTTAACTAAGTTGCTCAATTTTTGTGGATCTGTTTCATTCATTAATTTTCTAAACGTAAACATATTTTTGTTTTGTTGATTAATTTGTGGTAAAAGTCGTTTTCGTTTATTTTCAAAAATAACTACATGAAAAAATGTAATGGAATTCATCACCTATATCATTTGAGTTACAAAGACTACATTTTCTTTCATTTCTAACAATACCTAACCACCTTTCTCTTTCTGTAAGGAGGAGATTGTTACACAATCGAAAATTAACAAATGTTTTTAAATATTTGTCTGACAGTAAACAAAGGTACGGTTCAAAGCAATGATCAGTTTTGTACGTTCTATAATTTAAACATTTTGGCATTGAGTCGACATCACTACGCCATTTTTGTACATATTGGTTACACATATATCAATGGTTTTTAACAATAAGCATTTAGAACCACTAAACTTCTGATTTAACCAAATATAACTCATACCTGTTTCGTCAAAAATACTCTTAACATTCAATAACCATTTGTACTCCTTACCATTTCTTACAAAATCTTCATATACCAGCTTATAAATATTTAACGATAATTTTTGTAGTGAATTACTGTTAACTAAATCATACCAATAACCAGCAATTCGTTTCTTAATAATAATTGATAATGGAAATCGCCCAAGTTCGCCATAAACCATAACATGCGGTGTACTTTTCTTAACACGTAATACATATTTAAGGAAATCTGTATGCACTTTTTCTATAAGCGACAAGTCACCATAGCACCACACTTCACACCCATAAGTTAAAATTGGTACAATTGTATGATCGAATAACTTTAACTGACAATCAATAGGTAAATCTAGATTTCTTATTTTCTTATATAAACCAAACATTGCCCGTCTTGCTTGATCAACAATATGTTTCTTTGCAACCGCAAATTGTCTGTTCTTAGAAAAAACTACACCAAGATATTGAAACGTGTCTACGATCTCTAAAACTTGATTATCTACCGTAATATTCCTGTTTCTATTTCTTTTATCACCAAATACCATTACTTTTGTTTTATCAAAGTTTATATTTAATATCCAGATATGACAATAATTAGAAAAGGTGTTCAACACAGATATAAGATCTTGTTCTGTTTTAGCAAAAAGAATGGTATCGTCAGCATATAACAAAACAACAAGTTTCAAAAATATTTCAATGTTATTATCTTCAAGTATAACTGAAACATCGTTATTACATAACATGTAATTTTCTAAGTCATTTAGGTACAGAGACAAAATTACCGGTGACAAATTTTCTCCTTGTCTTAAGCCCCTATAACAACCAAAAAAATTTGAAAATTTGCCATTTACAGATACACATGACTTGATTTCACTGTACATATTCTTTATTACATTAAAATTTTTTCCAGAAATATTGTATTTGACAAGTTTACACCAAACGCCTGCTCTCCATACAGAGTCAAAGGCTTTTTGAAAGTCAATAAAAGCACAAAAAAGTTTTGTTTTCTTATGTTTAAGGTAATCTGTTAACATGTGGAGAATAAAAATATTATCAACAGTTGAATGATGCTTCCTTAATCCAGCTTGGTTTGAATTTAATAAATTATAACTTTCTAAATATTTTGTCAATCTTTCATTTAGTATACTTGTGAATAATTTCCCTATACAACTAAGCAATGTAATAGGTCTATAGTTTTCAGGCATTTCAATACTACCTTATTTTTTATAGATTGGTACAATACATCCTGTCAACCAAGAATCTGGCAAAAAACCAGTGTTAAGAATACAGTTTAACAATTTGTGATAAAGTGGTATAAGTAAAGTACTGCTTCCCTTAATATATTCGTTAGTAACTTGATCCAGACCAGCCGCCTTGCCATTCTTAAGTTTATCTATTGCTCTTTGTATCTCAGAGATTGTTATGCTATCATTAAGCCCATTATCAAAATTAACATTTGGAAAATCTGTTTCTGGGTTGTCATTTGCATCTACTGTATCTGTATTAAGCTGTCTATAGAATCATAAAATGCTGAAACATCAACATCAGTCATTTGTTTTTTCTTACTTATACTATTAACATAATTCCAATATTCTTTAGGCGATGAGTTTTTCATGTTTCGTATTTTCTTTCTCTGCTCCCTTTTAAAATTGACAATACTTTTTCTCATAATATACTTATAATTTTTACTAGAATTATATAAATCAGACATGTTACGTTCATTTTTTGTCCATTGGTATTTTCGCTTACATCTATGATATAACGTTCTAGCATTTCTGCAATCATTATCAAACCAAGGCTGTCTACAGCCATCTGAAATATTTGTTTTCATTTTTTGTATACCAAATGTTTTCTTTGCAGATACAAGGAGTGTATTTTCAATGTTTCGAAAAATAGAGTTAATAAAATCTTTATCAATTTCTTCGTAGCTTTCGATTTCTCTTAACATATCATCAACTTTATTACTGTTAATATTGTCAAGAAATACATTTGCTTTGGATTGAGTCCAACCTTTCATTTTCTCATTGGAAGAATAAGTCTGCCTTAAATTATTTTCAACAATATGTGATAAATTGAAATTGATTGGACAGTGCACATCAGAGTATAATGCGTTAAATTCGTCTATAGTAAAACCGTTAAATAGTTTTAGTGCGTGTGCTGAAGCTATTACATAATCAACAATTGAAGAGTTTTTACAAGTAAAACTTCCTACATTTTTATCTGTAAACGACCTTCCGTTTAAAATCACTGTTTCATTCGATTTACAAAAATCTACAAGATCTCTTCCTAAACGATTAGCAACTTTATCCATTGAAACACGTGCTACAGAAAAATCATTTTTTCTCAACTCGTTTAAAATATCTACATCAAATATACTGTTATATTCAATATCTATAATATCAAAACGTTTTTCATCAACTTGCAATATATCATCAACATTACCAGTTCTAGCATTATGCTTCAAAGCGGTCAATTGACCGTGAATTTTCTTTTCATATTTTGATTTCCTTGAAATCATTTTTCTCATCTGAAGGCATGCAACTTTAATATGGTGATACATTAATTACATTCCATGAAAATGTTTAAAGATATAAAATATCCCATGACATGAATATAAGACTATATTACTACGATAAAATGTCCAATCTCGCTTACTTACATTTTCGTCTCATCCACTTTTTATTGAAACTGGTAGACAAAGAAACATGAAAAAAATAATGGGAAATGTTAACTATTTAAGGAAAATGCTACTGAATTTCTCTATGTGTTAGTTTGTCCAGTTTATACTACATTATAATGATCATAATTTCACAACATTATAATTTTTGATAATTATATTGAGAACACAATGCATACCAAGATATTATTGAGCCAAAATAAATTAAAATTTACTGCACAATTTCTTTAAATGTTGGTCTAAATAAGCACTTACATATAAATGAATTTTATGTCATTTATAAAAGCTTAAATGAATTCTTTTAAAAATAAAGTGCATTTTTACGATAATTTGTTAATTTATTCAAAATATTTACATTTGGAGATTGTAACGATTCAGTAATGGCAAAATGCAAAATCTATGACACATATGTATATATGATTTAACAAAATATTATTTTAAAAAAAGTCACATAACATCATGTATTTAAATGAATGTATGTTTATTAATGTTATCTTAAACCCTTTTTATTTTTAAAAGAATAAAAGTAAAGGTCAAGGAAAAGTTATAAAAGAAGAAGAATAAGAAGAAAAAAAAAGAAACAAAACGAACAAACTCTTTTATAAACTTTAAACAGACGTGATCTTTTTTGATGTTGAATATAAAGTCACCCAAGACCACCTATTTCTTAATGATATCATACCTATCAAGGAACAGGTTTCGTATTCATGCCGCGTGTTCCGTGTTCTGTCATTTAGACTATTCATTTGTAATAAAACATCCGGGTATAAAGACGTCAATTGTTACTTTAATAGTGTTTAATAACATAAGAGCTTTAGACATTTAAAATAATATACTAGTACAATATTCCATGATGGAAACAAAGTTTTTTGAAAAAAAAAGTCTTTGAAAGGTGTCAATCTTGATAGTGACGACTATTTTAAAGAAACTTTGGACAAAAAGAAAACAACTACTTTCGATTTCACAGAAAAAACATGGAAAGATGATTTTGTTCTCATAGTTGAAAATGAACGATTACATGTTGCAAAAATAATTTTAGCGCATGCGTCACCAGTCTTCGATACCATGTTCCAGGCAGAATTTCAGGAGAAAAATTCGTCTGAACTTGAACTTCCAGGGAAAAAAGTTGAAGATGTCAAAACGTTTCTACGATGTATTTATCCAGATTCGGTCGAAGTAAATTCGGAAAATGTTTCTGCTGTTCTTCCGCTGGCTGAAGAATATCAAGTGTCGAATTTGAAATTAAAATGCGAGGCTGTACTCTTAAGACAAGTCAAGGACACCATTTCATCTGATGACCTTTACATCGTGATAGAGCAGGCTAGTCTTTACAATATGCCTGACCTACTAAAGTATTGCGTTGATATTGCTTCGGATATGGACGTAAAGTCATTCCGCAGAGCAGAAAGAAAAGGGACACTTAACAAAGATTTGAAATACATAATCCTTGACAAAATGGTTACTCGCCTTCAACATAAGAATCTTCTAGAAGTTTTGAAAAGATACTATGAAACTATTGTTGAAACAGATCAAATACTTGATATTACAGATTATGATGATTGGGACGGATGCTCTCATGACATCACCATTCCTTTAGATGAAGGGTCGCTGTTCGAAATAAGTTTATACGGTATGAAAGCACCAATTGCCATAAGAATAGGAACATACGACCAAAGCAGATTCGGAATAAAAAGTTTTACAAAATCTGTAGAAAAAATGGCAGTTTTTGGGAGAATTGCAATACAGCATAATAGTGAAGCACATAAGGTTTTATCAAAGCAAATTAAATTTGAATGTAATCCGAAAATAGGTAAAGAAATTCACATACCAGATTTTCGATGCGGGTTCGAAATCGCAAAGAAAGATTTCGTCTATCACGGAAAAGTTAACGTCAATATACACATTCTTGCCAAAATTTTGAAGAAATGAGGTAGCTGGCAATTACCTTCAGAAACTTGAATATACGACTTGTGAAGCCATTTGAAATAAATGTCTATCACTTTACCGGTATTTTTTGAGTACTTGATTTCAGATTGCTTCAATAATATTTAATCGATATGTTATGATTGGGGAAAAAGATAAATTGACAAAACATTATTTAATGATATACCCGTGTATATAACTGTTTTATAAATGAATTTTGTATTAGCATAACTGTTTTGAATTAAAGACATAATTCAAAATAAACCATGAAAGTAAAGATCGAGAGACAAAATGATTTTGTAAACATATCTCATTAATGTCAAATCCCCGAGTACACGCAAGACCACAAAATTATATAAGAAAAGACAAATTGTGTGAAAAAAGACAATTACTTTACTGATTGATTTATTTCTCATCATTTAAAAAACAATGTTAATCAGTAAACAATAAAGATAATTTAGTTTCCAAAAAAGAGTATGTGAAAAATTTACAAGATGGGAGTATATCTCGAAACAATCTTATCTGTGAAAAAGTCATATGAACTTTTGCTTTATAAAAATGAACAGACTTTAATTCTACTGATTTTTGAACATGCGTTGACTGTTCGTATCATATTGGAATAGTGATTATTAAATCTGATCAACATTGTTCAAAATTACCTTTATCTAAAAATAACCTCAAGCATTCACATGTGAGAAATGTATATTTTATAAGTGCCAATGTAAAATTAAATGTTGACCCTGTAGAAAATTGACTCCTTGGGTCATTTTATTATCCTGGAAACACAAAAGTAATTGCTTGTTCTGATTTATTTCACAATTCTTGCTAAAAGTAAATTTTCATACTTTGATTTAATACTTTTGTTAAAATGAAAATTCCTAGATATTCCAAGAATAAATGACCTGTATCTTTAATAGCATAGGAACAAAATGATTCGTGGATTTTACATTGATGTTAAAAAGAGATCCCACTTGTCTACTGTATGAATAAACTTGTACAAATTTTTCTAAGTTCTGATCCCTGCAACATAAAATGATGAAATATTAATCGCTTTCCAATATGAATTGCTGTTAAGGACTTAATCCCATATTAGTTTAGATTAACCTTTTTCATCTTTATAATATTTTAAATTGTTTAAAATTGTAACGTCCAGAGAAGTTTGCTTATGTCGTCAAGTTTGTGTTAGTTACCGTAGAGAAATAAATAACTTAATATGGTTTTCCGAGTAATTCCTGACAGATAGGTGCAATCATTTTATAATAGTACAAATCAAATATCATCGTATGGAAACTAACTGTTTAGTTCTCGTGATTATTGTGAACACTCGTGTTTTTTGCGGTTTCGTGTGATTAGGCCGTAAAAGTGCTAGTGTTATTTCATTTTGTTTTAGCCTTAACTTATACAAATAAATATATGTCAATTATTTCTATGTATATTTCTTTATTTTACAAATGTTTATTAAGAAATGAGAATTAAGAGTTGTTCAGCAGTATCGCGCATGAATATATCTGCATACATTTCTTTTGCAAGACGAAGACAGAGGTTTTCAACAATACTTTTTTCAGTTTATCAATTGCATTGTTATTATATGTTTAAGATTATGCAATGCTGTTTTAGCGGTATCACTGTTGTACAGCGTCCACCGGATATAGCCCCTCAAAACTCCGAAAACGAAAGTAAAATGTTTACGTCGAGTTCACCCAAGGTAATGTTTCAACTTATTTCTCCATCATAACTCCATCGATTTTTCCAAACTTAACAATTTTGTGAAGCTAAATATGTCAGGGCTTAGAGCAGTATTTGCTTTTCTCTGCAAATTGAATACTTTTTGTTAAATCGGCGATAAATTGTACCGTTTTTGTTGACATTTGCGAACGATGTTGATATTTACCTGTAAATCAGACCCAAAAGGCATTTGTTGTATCAAAATCCATATTTAATATAAAATACAGACTTCTTTCTACTTGTATTTGAGTGGTCATCCATCAAATCGAGCTGCTTTCATCAAAATTTGCGAAAAAAGACATTGCCTAGTGTACAGAGTCTAGCACGGTTTTGTACGGGGTGTAGATGTAAAACTGTTAGCAAGTGTACGGGGTGTAGTAGGTAAACGACTGCTATACTTTTAAATAAAGTACCAGCTGAGCATACACGTACGCTGATGTCGATGCCGGGGGCAGGGATCGTAAAGTGAAACCTTTTATCATTTTTAAAAGGATAAAAATGTTAAATTAGATAAGAAACATTATACGTAGCATGAATATCAATGGTAGTAAACCGTTTCCGTCCTGAGCTAGACAACTTTTAATGCGTGATTTTGAGAAAAAAATGTAAACTCAGTAGACTGAAACATTATATATTGGTAGAACTTTACAGTGGAATTCTATAATTTGTCTTAAACAGTATCAAATCATGTTCACGTTATGCACTGTGAACAGTAAGTTTGATAATATTTTATTGCATATATAATATAATTCATCAACTCTTTTACATCAACATAATTACACAATATACAAAAGGGTTGGGCCAATTGTTTTTGCAAAATTATCATGGGCCTTTTCCTGTAAGATAATAGTTGACTACGTATAACTATGCAGTAAGGTCACGCAACATCGTGGAAGTATACAAATGTTTTATCGTAAACGTTGAATAAAATTTTTAATGGCAGGGATGTAGCCAGCTTTTTTCAACTTGTAGGCCCATAAAAAGGGGTCTGGGGCCAAAAACATGTTCAGATTAAAAAGATGAAAATAATCAAAACAATAATTTTAAACTTGAATTTGATTAGATGCAAACTGGGGGCGGAAAATTATGCATAAGCCTAAAACGCACTTGATCCGAACACAATACCAATCCTACCCACGCCTGTTTTTATTGTTTTTTGGGGACTTATGAAAATGACAATTTCTTGACCAACTTGACCCGGGCCGACATGGCCTAATAGTAGCTACGCCACTGAATGGTCTATCAAATTAAAATCGTTTAACGCAACTTTTCTCAAGTGCTTCAATTCTAAGTCGAAACAT
Source organism: Ruditapes philippinarum (assembly GCF_026571515.1). Lineage (NCBI taxonomy): Eukaryota > Metazoa > Mollusca > Bivalvia > Venerida > Veneridae > Ruditapes > Ruditapes philippinarum. Next base: position 365,011 of record NW_026862271.1, on the reverse strand, counting down.
TGATTATTCAATGTGGCAAAAATGGTTTTATGGAAGACACGTGCTAATGCCGTTTTGTAGAAAATGACGCCCGTGCATAATCTTTTAAGTGCCTGATCAATTATCGATCTGTCTTCTTCTTTTCTATGCTTAATGAGGGCCAAGCTCTGAGAGTACGGACCCTGGACATGTCACCAGTCATGCTCTTAAATATTATGTTGACTTATTTTATTTCAGTTCAGTAATTCATTGAATGATACCAAAGAATATGCAATTATTTTCATATTTTAATTGGGATAACGCACGGGAGGCAAATAAGACAATTATATGCATTATGCGGTAAGTGTGTAAGCATGTGATTGTGGTAGACTTAAGTTATTGGCTAGCCTCCTCTCACAAAAACAATATAAAAAAGAACAAAAAAATATTATAAATATAAAATAATATATGAATTGACTATATTTGTTTTGATCTAAATAATGTTTTTTTTAAAGAAAGCAAGTGGCTATCTAGAATGACACATTCTCATGTTATAGTACATGAATTTAAGTAATTATTGAAGTTAGCAATCAATATATTGTGTCTTCGAATGACTGTCAGCTCATAAAGACTTTAAAAATAAAAAATATGTGACTGCTATACACCGTAACATTCTACTAAACCCTGTACATTAAACTTCTACACCCCGTTCACTTAAATTTGTATTTCTTGCTAGACTCTGTACACAAGGAAAGACTGTTTTTCGCAAATTTTGATGAAAGCAGCCCGAGTTGATGGATGACCACTCAAATATAAGTAAAAGAATGTCTATATTGTATATTGAATACGGATTTTGATACAACAAATGCTTCTTGAACCCGATTTACAGGTAAATATCAACATCGTTCGCAAATGTCAACAAAAACGGCACAATTTATCGCCGATTTAACAAAAAGTATTCAATTTGCAGAAAAAAGCAAATACTGCTCTAAACCCTGACATATTTAGCTTCACAAAATTGTTAAGTTTGGAAAAATCGATGGAGTTATGATGGAGAAATAAGTTGAAACATTATCTTTGGTGAACTCGACGTAAACCTTTTTATTTTCGTTTTCGGAGTTTTGAGGGGCTATATCCGGTGGACGCTGTACAACAGTGGGTATCTGAGTGAATTAAGCCTGAACGATCACTGCCTTGTACGAGACCTACTTTCGCTTGGTTTGTTTACATGAAGGATAAAGGATGTTTTGATATTGTTTACATATCAGTATAATCACATGCATATTAGATTGCATTTTACTGTTTGATACATGGTTAGTCTGTGGCTGGTAAATGTATTTCATGCAGGCCTTTTTCAGTTGCTGCTAGTTGTAAGTCTGTAAATTTATTTTTGGACTGCCGTCTTTTCCATATTATATTACCTAAAGGACTACATTTCAAACCTTGTTCAGTATTCAGATATTCAGAGATTAATGGATTAATTTGCAACATACTGAATTTCTCATGATACAAATACAAATTTGATATTAAATTACATAATTGTACATGTTGAATTTACATGGACTTTGATTTACACTGAAAAATACATGGAATCTGAATTGCACTGAATTTCACACGGAATATGAAGCACATTGAATCCAAAATGGAATTTGAATTGTACTGAATTTCTCATGGAATATGAAGCACACCGAATTCCACATGGAATTTGAATTGTTCTGAACTTCTTATGGAATATGATGCACACTGAATTTCACATGGAATTTGAATGGTACTGAATTCCTTATAGCATTTAAAATGTGCTGAAATTCTCATGGCATTTGAATAACCGATAAACAGTTGCCGAACTAGCAGACGACAGGCTATTCTTATCAGTTGAGTTTCAAGTAAAGTTAACCAGATTCATATCTCTCAGAATAAATTGTATGTAAAATGGTTGTGACGGGCCGTAGGTTTAACAGTTAATTAAAGTAACTTTGGTGACAAAAAGAAATTTTGAAGTATATACTGGTACAAAGCTATGATCTCGATAATAATATGACTACCTAATTCTCGGGCTTACCGCACACAGTACTTTCAGTGCTTTGATTATAAGTTTGATAGGTATCTTAGAGCTATGTATATAGTTTATAATAAGGTACTAAGCCTTCGAATAATTTACCGATTAAGACAACTCAATTGTTGTTTGTAAGCAGATAACAATAACACAAGATTTTATATAAATTGTATAATCTTCTGTACACGAAGATACATTGATCTGTATGATTTCTGTCTGTATTCGATATATTGGGAATTTGAATTATTTCTAACGTTGAATGACATTTGACATATTGAAAAGACCCAAGATCGATAAACCTAATTTTATTGATTAATTCCTTCTTGTCCGATCTTGATTTTCTTTATCATTCGGAGTATTGCCATTTGTACAAGCATTTTAAAGAGACCCACTACTTCTAAGTGTAGTCTTACTGTAATAAAAATACGAAAGTTGTGACAAGATTCACTTCAGTATTGGTATATATTTTCATGTCCTCCGGGATTATTGCGTCCAGCCCTTTTTAGGTGTTCAGGATTGAGTACTGCTCAAGTCGGTGTTAGGGGGATTGGGGAATGTTGCACTTTTCATTACCCCTAATGTACTGGCTCAATCCCCAAACAGTCATTATTTTACCATTGTAAAAGCATTCCATCTGTTTTTGTTTCTTTTTTATTATAATGTAATCAATACTATACATATGTATATTCTTCTCATCTGTTGTATGTACATTATAATTATACTGTGTTATGCTCTCTAATTTTGGGGGATAATGAAATATAATTCCAATTTGGGATCAGTCATTTCAAAAATTCGGGTTTGGTCCGTCCATTGTTTAAGTTGACTGAAAGCTCACAACAATGTTATGATGTACTTTGTCCTATATGTTTAATTTTTACCGCACTTTACTAGAACAATAATGATAAATGTTCAATAAGGAAGGGAATCATATTGTTCGTATAACACAAATTCTAATAAAAATAAAACACACACAAAAACAACAAAAAACAAACAAATACCCCGGCAGTTTGTTAAGCTCAAATTATAAATAAATAGAAGCTTGACATGATGTCATTTTAATATTGTTTAATAGTGTGAGCAACATTTTGACTGACATTGACTATTTGCGTTATCCACACACACTTGATGCATGATAACATATTACAATTTTGCTTTAAGCTAAACAAAATGTATCTAGAAATGGTGGAAACAGTAAATTAAGCATAACATGTAAGCTCTGTAAACAGAAGACGTGTCTACAGACAGTATGAACACTTCCGAGACGTAGACGAGTCACTGGATGACCATGCAAGGACTATGCCGAAAATACAAACGAAGGCAAACGTCACGATTGTTTCCGATTTTGTTGATGAGGATCGCCGCTTGCCATACGGGCTGTCTGCGAACATTGAAGCGACAGTCACGGTTCAGTACAGCGTCCTCTTACAGAGATTTGGAAATGAGACGAGTAAGTGCTAGGTGGGTTTCGAGGCTTCTGACGGACGAACAAATGTCTTCACACTGGGAGTGACTGCGATAATGTGATAATCGCAAGGTGACGTCTTTTGTGTGTGCCGCTGGTCGCTTGTGTGATTCATTTTTAAATATGTTGTTTTTTAATCTTTTGGGTTATGTACACCAAATTGTACATGATATTTTATAAATAGATATGCTCAAATGTATACCGATATAATTGTTGAACTGTTCCTACAAAACGAGTCATAAACGCAGTGACAAAACCTTTGGTTTACATTGCTGCAAGTATATACCTGAATACGACTGGTTACGACTTGTTTTAATACTTAAAACTATATTTTTTATTAAGAGCTAATGTTGAAAAACGTAGTGCTTATTTTATAAGACAAAATGTATATGTATGTCTGGTTTAAAAAAAGGTTGCGAATGTAACAATGCCCTTTATGTTCCAGAAATGCTTTTATTTTCATGTCTCAAAAACTTTTTCACTTAAGGTGACTTTTTATAGTTTCTTAAAAGTTATTCATTGGCTAATTACCTGAACCTGTTTTATGTTGCTTTCTGGCATTAAGTTCAGTTATAGTGATTTCGTATTTGAATGGAAGTTAAAATACTACTTTGTTTACATTTTGCTACTTTTTATGACAAATAATATTACATTGAGCCCGACTTTCTTTAGGTAACATTCATTTAACACCATGCTCTAAAACCGTTTTTAGACGCTATAAAATTCACGTTTGCCCTTTCTAAAGAAATAAACATTTATTCGTTTCTGAGAATATTGTGCCCTTTCTTTTTAGTTTCCAATTAGTGTAATGAGTACTTGTATATAAAGTACATAATATATACAATGTACATTATCAAATAATAAAATAAACCTTTTGGAACAAAAAAGTATTCCTATTCTCTTGCTTGATAATTCAAAATAAAGACCAATTTTCAGAAACCGTGAACTAAAAAAAGGGACAAAATTTTTCAATAACTATATCTTATTAATATCATACCCCACAGTGATACAGTGACTTATGATCACACAAAATATATAACAAAAGACAAACTGCATGAGAAAAGACAACTTACTTCACTGATTGATCAACAATTTATTTCATCAACAATGTTTTAACAAATTCAATCAGACAACAATGAAGTTAATTAGTTTGTAAAGAAACAATGCATGTGAAGAAATACAGTTACTAGCTGTTTTCACATAAATTAACCCATGTCCTTTTATAAGATAGGAATATACCTCGAAACAATTCAAGAGAAAGTTAATATGTAAAATTTGCATTACAAAATAATGAATAGATTTCAAATCGTACTTACTTTTAAACATATATGAACACTCATATCATTCTGTGAACAGTAATAATTAAATAATATTTAGGAATATGAAACTGTTATCTCAAAAACAACTACAAGCGTACACATGTAAGAAATGTATACATATTTTGTATTCTAAAATGTGAGTTTAAAATTAAAAGCAAAATATGTGCCTGCACATATCAATATAAATAGAAAAAAATTCAACAAAACGGAATGATAAAAAGATATGTATGTTGAAATAACATAGCTTTAAGATGTAAATATGTCCCGTGATATTCATTACATCATGGTGACAGTTCAAGGTGAGGTGTACAACAACAATAATAAGTTCTTTATATAGGCAAGTTTTGTCTGAGATATATTGTTTGCTGTTATTATTTTATCCAGTATATATTTTGAACTTTGTAAAGCAGTTATATCGCCATTGTTCTTGTGACATGATATTGAAAAATTCGTTGTATATCTAATCATTGATACACTACGTATATTATAAAACTTTTCCATAAATTGTCATGTTGTTAGTTACCATGCATGTAACGTGACTATATATCAAACACATCACAATTGATGTAAACTCTATATTTACTGATTAGCACTTTTGTCAATATAAGGGATAAATTATATTCAAATAATTTAGAAAGCTTTAAACGAAAAAAATAAACCCATACATACCATGAATCGTTTCAAACAAACATAAAATCACTCATAAAAACTATTATAAAAATAAATACATTTGTACAATTGCATTGACATTTGCATTGACTTATGGAAAGTAAGTATAAAGAAAGAACTAACAAACATACATAAAACAACGACTGTAACAAAGTCCAAATAAATAAAAGTTTAGGAAATATCATTACTTAATATTAAAATTAAACAAATAAGACAGACAATAGTTATTTTTTTGTAAGGAAACAAAAAAAAACCAGTTTTCCTACTGATTACGCACAGCCTTTGGTCAAAGCATAGAAAGGTGTTATAATATTGACGTTCTTTGTTCACATTATACAGCAAACTAATAAGAAATAAGAAAATGTAAAACATGCAATTTAAATTGGACATAAAAAAGCTTCATTTAATGAATTGTCAAGAGAAATTTATATCATTATTTTAAAATATTAGATACTGACATAAAGCTGGCATTAAGATATGGTCCCGGTATGATCACAGAACGCCAGAAAATATATTTCAGGCATCAACCGATATGTGAGAAAGCAATAATCTTTTGTTCGTTCGAACTCTCTTAATACTGCAACAATAACATTGAGCGACAACTTCGTTATATCTTAGTTGACCCATAAAAATCCGTTGTTATAACAGTGTTTTCAGAACCTCTTTTGTCAAACCTCGTATAGGATATCCATTCTTGAAATTGTACTACATTTCATGGGGTTTTTGAGGTACAAACCTCATTCCTATAAAGAAAAGGATCAAGTATATAACACATGAAGATCCCATCACTACACACGCCTCCCACACGGAATTCCCTTGCAGAGAGTAACTTTCTAACGCCATCGTGCCGTTTTTTATACATGACCCCGGAATGGCGTCATCACAGTTGAATTCCAAACTTTGAATTTGTACTTTACATAATGCTTGAAAGCCCCATTTTAGATAGGACACTGACGACACCCATTTCAATCCTGAAATAAAAAAAAGAAATTTTAAGATTCAAGGGATACACTATTCGTTTCAAATAATACAAATTAGACAAATAAAAAATAAAATAAAGTAAAAATTCTTTTTACCGGAACACTTCTTTATAGACTTGTCACATGCTTTCTGTTTTATATTTTACAAGGAAATAGTGACAAAAGAAATACAAATCAAACAATGACCTTTAAAGTGATATTATGCTCATTATTTTATTGGCAAGTTGAGCTGAACTGACTATATATTTTAAAACATTGACTGTTACAATGGTGGTTGACCAACGGTTTATATTGTGAAATGTGTCCGATAAAATATAATCTGCCTAAAATATAAAAAAATTACAGGTAGGTTCTGACGGATATTTTTAGAAATTTCCTTGGGCCATATGAGTTATTTATCATTCATGCGAAGTAAAATATAAAATTGAATGGAATTGTGGTAAAATTTAAATTTATTTTGACTTCCACCTGTTCACTCACTATAAACTCTTAGATGGACATAATGTCACTGTAATTCCAAACGAATTAGATAGTTTCCTAATGTTTAATCTCATGAAATAAAATGTAAACTTACCATCAAATATATTATCCAAATTGATAAAGAACCCTGCCGACATAATATACATTGAAAAGAAAGTTTGTGCAAAGAAACAACCAAGTTGGAATGTTGGCATGACTGCTGCAGAAAACATGGCTAATGTTCTACTACAGTATACAAGAAGGAATAATATCGCAAACACTGTCAAAAAGTCTTCAACATTCAGCTTTAGCCCCGCTATAAAGTACACCGGAACTGCATACACTGCCACAAAGAATGTATGGAATGGTAACTCGCTAAATATCTGAAAAATAAAATGAAATTTAATGAATTTAGAATTAGCTATATAAAGCTTTGTGTATTAAACACAAAAAAGAGAACAAAAAAGATCAAATGTTTTAATAATGTAGTCATTTAACTTTTCTTATTGTTATACAAAGAAAACAATAAATAAAAATGTGGTGTAAAACGTCAAATATACCTTTGCAAAATAATACGGCGTGACTCCATACAGTCGGTCCTCTAGTTCAAAGTATAGAAAAGACCGCTCTTTATGGTCTACAAAAGCGAAATAACACATTATAGTAAATTAATAAAAAACAACACAAAACAGTCAATGAAAGAGTTGTCCTAGCAGTTTTTGGTTTTTTTGGGTTTTTAAAATTTAACCCAAAGACAAAAAACAAAACTTGGGGAAGAACTGTTTTTTTCCTTTATATTTTTACACCAAAATTTTTCAATTTTTTTCAAGGGAGCGGACCAAAAATTTTTGTTAAAATGAAAATAAAATGGGGGGTTGAGTTTTTAATTTCAAGGTTAAAAAATAACTACAAAGAAAAGGGGATAATTTTCAAAAAATAGTTTTGTTGTTTTCTTATTATTTAAAAAGTAACCATCAAAATTTTTTGGCCCGCGGGAGATTGGGGTTTTCAAAAGTGGCCATTTTTCTTTACAAAAAACATTTTTTTGTTTCCCCTTTTTAAGAAAGAAAAATTGGTTTTTGTGTCTTAGAAAAATCTTATAAAACTTTTATATTTTACTCTGTTATAGTTTAACACATTCACGATAAAAATATAATTTCACTTGCATTCAATTTCAACAGACACATATATAAAACTTGTTTGCAAGCCTTTTGTTTTTGATTGAATTGATTTGATTAAGAATAAAAAAACAACACTAAAGTGCTCCAAATATGCTTATTTGACTTCAAGAAATAACAAGACTTTTAATATTAAAAATAACAACAAAAGCATTATCGGTTTATAAACTTACACAGTCCAATGAGGTCTAAAACGACCATATACGGATATAAGGCACCAATAATATACATCATCCCAAATCTGTCCCTAACTGATGATTGGTCAAGGCCCAGATTGAAATAAACAAACCCCACAACCACTGACATAGCAACCGCTTGTATGAACTGCGTTGCCAGGTAACCGTAATCTTCTACAATATTCCTCGTTGATCGTCTAAAAACCAAAGAAAAAAACACAAAATATTGAAATACTGATTCTGTTTTACTAGTTATGATATACACATGTATAGAATATACGATCTTGAAGTTGGAACTAAATACGGTTTCCTTCTGACCTATTCAAACTTTAAAAACATTGAGGCACAATCATATATCTATATTTGAAAACAGATTGCTTTCTAAAAAAATTGAAAAAAGGGTGATCCCTCAGAAGCATTAGAATCAACAAAATAACAAAATTGCAGATGCGGTTTGATTCAGTCTGTGCACGAAGGATAATGAAAAAGTGCAACATCCCTCATGCCCCCTAGCTCCTAAGATGACATTCAAAGCTTAGTTTTGTCTAAAACACATTTGGTGAATTATACATAATTCAAAAAAGTGTCATTCAAATAACATAATGTACATATATAGATTTTGATATATAAAACCTCTTTTTCATTTTATTTAGTTTCGCACATTGTTTATTCGTTTTCGGCATATGCATTTTTTTACTCCAAACGGGACCATGTTCCGCTTTTCATGCAATAGCACGAACGTGTCACATAGAATGTTTCATGATAACCGCCTTACAGACACATCTGCGAATGTTTCTAAATTCACAATTTCACCATCATGTTCAAATATTGAATTCTGCTAAAGTCGGTGTGAGGAGTGTGGACGATAGCCTGTACCTTAAGTACCGTCCATGATCAGGCTTAATCAAACTGAGTCTGCAACATTTTACAACTGTGCCATTTTGGACGTTCTTCAGGAATTCCGTTTTCCTATATTTTATATATTATGTCAGGGCATAATATTATACAAGATTTTTCAAAGAACGATTATTTCTTGCATTGCAATACAATTATTTACATTTTCTTAGTATGCATTTAATGTTTATATCATTAACTATCTCAGCAGACACATGTTAGAAATGACATTCTTTGTATTAATTTGCCTTAAGTATTTTATCCGCCTTAAATCCGTATTTGAGGGATTCCTTTTTTTACTTTTTATATTACCTGTAAAGTATCCAGAACTGTCTTAACGGTCCTGGTTGATGTTCTAGGTTTCTGAACATCGCCAGCACAGGCCATTGCTCTTTATTTTTCTCTTCCTTATCTTTACTAGTTGACCCACTTCCAGTTAGTTCTTTCTGACTGTCTTTGTAAGCTTTAACCAAGGTTCCAACCATCTTTGTACTGTTAACCTCGGACTCCTCAGATGTCGGGTCGATCGTGGCGAGGTCAACTATGAATACATGTAAATATGATTAAAGTATTTTAAAACAGCTATTGTTATATACAGATCTAAATAAATATAAACATGTATCAATCCTCATCAAACCCAAAAGGGCGAACCGTAATATTTCTTTTCGATATCTATCGCATTTCAAAGATCAATGCATTTCAATTATGAAATAAATTTGAAGAAATAACCCAACTTGTTTGGTATACAGTTTTTACTGTATAATTGCATCATTCTATGTTATCTATTTATGTAAAATGTATAATAAATCCGGTATATACATTGTATATCAACAATCAAACTTATTAACCACATCCAAATACTAGTATTAGATATTGATAGTGAAGAAAATAATCACATATATTTATATTACACACACGTTATTTATCTATAATCAAACATGTACCGTAGAAGTCACATGGGTTTGTGAATTCTGGACAAGGATGTCCGAGATTGCTGAAGTAATTGACCATATTTGATGCCTGGCCGTAGTACGCCATCTCGCCTTTTGACAGGACCAACACCATATCAAACAATTCAAATATATCAGATCTGTAAACAATATAATCAACATAGGTTTTTCTGTGTGTGTCAAAATATGTTAGATACCAAAATTAAAACTTCAAATGTAATAAGAAATGTATGATTTCAACAAAAAGAAAAAAATGTGTGAACTGCTACTGATTGTTAAATGTTTAACAATGAAATGAATTTGTCTTAAATATGAAACATGACATAACAATCAGCTTTCCAAACGCTGAAAATGCATGTAAGTGAATATCTTAATAAAATGTATTGACCATGTGTTTTCTCCTGATCCTTGATTAAAATGAAACCCGGAAAGCAATGATTCACCGTACACATAATTTTATATATATTAATATGAAATAGATTCTAAACTTGATATTATTCAAACATACAATAAATTATTCGACAATATCTAAAAGTTTAAGTATAATTAAAAAAAACGCAATGCTATCAAAATGTCTCAAACGATTGTTCTAGTGTACAATTGAAGCAGACGGTAAAATTTTTTGATTACGTAATACCCTACAATCAGACAAAATCTCTACCAGACACTTGCATCAGTCTGTAAAATGCCCCGGCATGTTCTAGCCTAAATCAGTCTCTAAATATGGTAATACACCCTTTAAAGATATAATTATGTAACAGTTTCAGATATCTCCAAGGGAATCTGAACTCATTAATTGTTCATACATAATGCAGCTGTGGTAATGTAATTGGATTAATTCTGATGATATGCATATCGGGAGAATTGTTATAGTTTTGTTATCTGACTAAACTGATTTCAAATAAATGTGCCGCGCCTTGATCAGGATCCATGATGTTCGTTATCACTTCATCTACTTGTAATATGGTTTGTAAGCGAACAGCATGGATCCTGATCAGACTGCGCGGATCCGCAGGCTGGTCTGGATCCATGCTGGTCGCAAACGCTTTATGTTGGGTTTGTCATGGCGTGGCTCAAATGCGCATGATGTCATCTCGCTGTGATCAGTAGTGATTCGTTCATTTCTCTGCTGCATGTCGAAAATCATTAACCATTAACCAACTGCATTATTTCCTATATGGACTTGCCCAGTTTCATTCGGAACATCTCGGCTATTATTCGTAATTACCTCGGACTTAATACGGATTAAAAGTAGTTCTGACGCGTAGTTTTAGATGTAAGCAAAAACAGAAGCTGTAATTTTTGTTAATATAGAACGAAAGTGTGTATTTGACATCAAAAGAAAAATAAAGTCTATGTCGGTATCATGATGATTGAAAATATGTCTGACAATCATAAAGAATTTAAGAAATGTCAAATGATGTACATTTTATAAACATATCCAAATTAATGTCAACAGGTACATGTACACATTTTGCTCTTTCGGTTTCTTCAACCATAATAATAAGTATATAATCATTGTAGTGCTTACTTTTATATCTATATATTAACTTAATTTAGGTGGACTTTTACTCGATATGTTGGTATAAACTCAATAAACAACTCCCAGCATTAAATTGCTATTTGTTCACATGTTTAGTTTCTTAGCGTAGGGGTGACGGAAATACCGTATCCGTTCTGTGTATTCTAACTATTGTGTTCGAGGTCCTTATCCAAAGTTTGACGGAAAGGGTGAGAAGATGCGATTGGTCCAGCTTCTATTTTTGAAACTGTCCATTTTCAATTTTGGAGTAATTAAGACGCCAATTTCAAGTTGATTAGTCATCAGTATAGAGCCTGGTCAGACAAGACTGTTGTACAGACTGGCATGGCTTCATAGAGGTGAAAAATGCTGATTACCTTCAGTTCGAGCAGAGAAATGGTTATGATCGTACCAGAACAAAAAGATGGCTTTAAAATATAATTTTATCAATTTGTATGGTGAATATTACACTGTGATGGTAATAAGACGATTTTAGAATTCATGTTGCAAGTGGTGATAAACTTTAACCCTTGCTTGCTTGTATCGAAGGTGATTAGTCGTTATCACCATCACTGCAGTCTGACCAGGTTCTACACTGTTGATAGCTCCATTTTTATATCTTGATAATGAAATCCCTAAAATTTTAATAAATGGACTGTTCCAATACAAAATTGAAACAGGTAATAGGGGAATTATCTCTCTGTACATTACATAGTGAGCAACGAAGTATCATCATCGGTACTCGGCAAATTCACGTGATAACTTTCACACATGAACATATTTTTATCACACAAGTTAGGCAAAGGATGGTGTACAATACTGACCTTGGCTGATGTATTGATAATAAGACTGTTCGGTTATTTTTGGCAAGTTTTGCCAAGGTCTCTACGAGATGATGAGCAGTGAAGGAATCAAGACCAGATGTAGGTTCATCGAGAAACAGAACACCTGAAATTAAAAAGAAATTTGATCTTAATACCATCATGTGAAAATATCTATTTTCTAAAGAATGAAGACAGTACAAGCTTGTTGTAATAAAAAATGTCAAATTATTTTTTCTACAATTGAAAAAAATCTTTTTAAATGATATGGGTTTGTAATGAGGAAGCGTTCCTATAATTTGTGAATAATAAATAACCTCAGTTTGATATCAGTTGTTGCGTCATCAATATTTGTTGTTTTGAAGATAAGTCCTATTGGCGTCAGCTAAATGTCACCGGCTATGGTTATATATGTATCAATTTTATGGTTATTAGTAAAAAGTCGTGTTACCGAATACTCCTTCCTCTGATAAAATAGAATTTGAAAATGCTACAAGAATCTATATTGACCGTAATCGTATATATAAGTAATGAATACATAAATATATTATTCCAAAAATCACAAAACTTAATACATATTTCAATATTCGTTTGAGATGAATATGTTAATTGTTGTTCATTCATTGATATAAATTAATACTTTCAACGTTTAAACGAGCAGATGTTTTGTTGTACTTATCACTTGGTATATTGTATTAACGTGCATATTGTGTCCAAAAAGAAGTGATGTATTTTTCGGAAACATAGCTACCGTACATAAAATGTGTTCTTAAATCGTGTACATTTATGCTTTTATGATAAGATCGATGATCAAACTTGATAGGCGAAAATAAAACGTAAACAACTTGGGGTTGTATTCTACCGTAGATAAATCAAATATTTAAATTCAGATGAAAAAACTATTGATATATAACAGACTTAGAAAGGTGCCAGTTTTGCCACAATGATAAATTATGTCAAACAACAGATTTATGCAGAACAAGATAATTCTAAAAGTATTTCAACAATCTTTTTCATGAATGAATATTTAAAAGCATTATTATCAGAAAAAGTTATCTAGAAAAACGTTGTTTGATGTTGTATTGTGTATTCATCTTGCGAAATCACTTAAAAACAGTTGCTTTTTAATAAGATGCTCGAAACATGAAGTTATTTGAACAACCTATACATTCCATTAGTTTTCAATGATTTCCTTAAATCATTTTACAATTAAAATTTTCATGAAAAAGATGAATGCTACTGTCCTCGTGAATTGTCATTTTGTCTTATAAACAGTAGGTGTGCTAGTTGCTGTTCTATAAAAGTGCATATTTGTGGTTTGCTAGTCATTCGTACAGGTGCTGTTGTATTGCATTGGGTGCTTTTCTGTATCAATGCATTGTGTGTTTGTGTTTTTTGTATGAAATTGCCAATTTTCTGATTTTCTCAATGTTATAGATATGTGCATCCGTAGAAAGCTAGACCAGCCGATACACCGGACTATTTTGTCTGCGGTTTAATCTTAGGATTTTAATTTTAAAATCCATAAATCTTACATAGACAGTGCGTTGTTAACAGCAGGTCAAGTCCATGAAATAAATTCAGAACCGGACAAGTGTATTATTGATATTCTGAAGAGTAATGTGAAACAAAATATGGTATCAGCAGAACAATTATATGACTATTGTTGATTGATATAATGTTTTTGTATGCGGGTAACTGTGCGCATGTGTACGTACTGGCATGCCAATGATTGTGTTGAAATTGCTACTTACATACTTTTTTAAATCAGTTCAAAGGAGCAAAATGTAAAACAAAAATAAATAATAGAAAACAGATAACTTTTTGTTTAATTTAATGAAAATGCAAGGGCCGATTCTACATTGAAAAGAAAATATCTGTTCAAAATTGTTTTATGATAAGGATAATACAGTTATCACTGAAAACTTCAATAATTTCGTCTCGTTACTTCGTTCATATATAATTATATTCGTTATCGGATTTTAAACAGCATATTCACTCACTGGGATCAAGAAGTAGTTGGACACCAATACTGACACGCCTTCGCTCACCGCCAGACACACCTCTATCTTCAGCTCCGCCTACTTTACTATCAGCTACATGACTCAAACCAAGTTCGTTGATAACACTTTCTACCTAAATTAAATTAATGTTTAACAATAGTAAACTATCATACAAATATTAATGTATATAAAATAGAAAGCTGAAATAACAGCCAACATGGTACAGTTCGTTCGGTTTGATGTACATCAAACACTTGTCTATAAATTTAAATACATAAACTGCGCCTTGCTGATAAATGTAACGTTTACTTTCGTAAGGTGTGATGAACTGATGATATTTGTTTTAAATCAAGTGCCCGTTCGTGCCAAAAATAATGCAAAGAAGGACACCAGAGGTCTTCCTCCACTAGTGAAGCTGAAAAGTCACTATATAGCATCTATTGTGTTAGTGCGATGTAAAACCCAACAAAAAACTTACTCTTTTCTTAATTTGTGCATTTGTAAATGTAGTTGGAAGCTTAAGCTGTGCAACAAACATCAACGTCTCCTTGACTGTGAGATGAGGTAACAAGCGATCGTCTTGTCTCACATAAGCAGAACAGCCTCGCACCATTGTACTTGTGCGAGCCACATTGTTCAAGTACACATCTCCTGCGATCAGCCCACCACCTTCTGTCCGACATGATATTACATCTAGTAATGTTGTCTTGCCACTACCTGGAGAAACATTGAATATGAATATATTTGCTTTACTTTTAATAACTTAATTTTGATAAAATTAACCACAATGTATAAGTAAAATCATTTCTATACAATTTAAAAAGTTTCAGTTTTATGCTTGTCAAAAAACAATACACGTGCTTTTATTTTCAGTTTATCATTGCTTTGAATTAAAATCTTTCAAATGGGTATCTACTGAATTTAATATGGTCATACTAACCTGAATTTCCCATAATTGCCAACATTTGACCACTGTTTATTGAAAACGACACATTGTTGAGAACTTGCTGAGGTTCACAGTTGTCTACCCATTCCCATGGCAACTGCATTGTCGACAATTTCTGCCACCATGACAACGAGGCTGGATTCACAGTATATGACAGTGCTTTGACCTTGACATCTATTGACGGTCTCTGTGTAAAGGTCGCACCAGGGATATGATAAATAGAAGACGGACTAGATGCTCGTGCAGCCATGATCTTGTCCTTGTTCACAACTGAAATTATATCACTTACACTATTTCTCCTTTTCATAATAAATTATTGATAAATAAGATCCCCTTTTTTAATTAACAATCATATAATTGTAGTAATATGGTATCTTTTGTTTTTTTTTATTTATTTCATAAACTGCAAAATTGACCAAAAGAACACCAACAAAGGCTTAGAATGCATAAAAACGGAAAGTTGGATCACACTATCAGATTGCTACTATATTGTATTTATACGAGATGAAAACAAAACTTAAAGAACAAATTGGTTTAGCTTATCAAATTATACGAAGGATTATGGTAACCGTGTAGTAAGGGCTGAATTAAAAAGTGCGGCACTGTCAAATCAATAACTTGAAAGATAAAGCAATCCACAAAATAAATTAATTGTCATTCTTATCTAAAAATCATTGAGTTCCAAGTATAGTGAAAAAAAGAAACTCAAATATTTGAAACATTTGACCTTGGTGAGGATATCAAAAATAACCTAAGCTACATAAGTCTGAACTTTGTTTCAGATTAAAATACTTTATTTTTTTTTTTGGTATTTATGCAATGTCTTTTATTTCGTTTAATTACATATTGTGATTATTCAATTTTGGAAAAAATATACATGTGAAAAGGAGATAAACAGTGTGCGGCCGCTTGTGAGGTGAGTTATAAACATTTCTAGCATCTAGTGTAAAAAAGTGATGAACTTCCAACGTATCTAATATAAAACATTTTATATATAGTATCAGGAAGTGTGTTTCGTTTTGTACTTACCTTCACTTCTTTCAGTTTTTCCTATAGTAGAAAGTTTTATTTAGAGTTATATTTAATCACATTTTAAACAGACGTTGTTTCATTACCACTTTTCTGATATCCTTTCATGAATGTCTACATATTAAGTCCATATCTATAGGTTAAAATTGTTGTCGCTTTTCATAACGTTATAAAGTGCACCCGTTATCTAAACGTTATCACATTCACTGTTTACCCAAGGACGAATTCAACGATTGCAAAATTTCAGTCAAAACAAACACCCTTAACAGTGGTCAGCCAGACGACTTTTGTACTCATTTCATAACCTTAGTCATATGATCAATATGATTTATAATATAATATGAAAAGTAAAATGTGTTAAGCTATGTATTGTAAAGCAATTAAAACTGCGCATTATAAATCAGATATTTAATTATCTGACGGACATTGTAAAAATTTATTGGTATGGTTGAATTCTTATAGATATAAAATACATGTATAATATCTAAACATTTAAATTTCAGACCAAAAGAAAATGAAACGCAATAATTAAACCTTGTTTCTCATCATGGTATCTTTCAGAAAGACTACATGTTCCGAATAATGCAATATCATAAATATCAATTTGAAATTTGCAATCGACATAAGAACTTAATTATGAAGGAAAATAAGTTTTAAAAGTTTTGTTCATCAACTGCGTACTTTCAGTTGAGAACTTAGTAAGATCAAGTTATCGACTTATTTTCACTTCATTTATCATTCATTTGATATAAGGTCAAAACTATTTAAAACCCCGAGGAGAATGAAATTAAACATATTTGAAATAATAACTGAGGAGCAATATTTTAATAAGTTATATTTGTTATTTGTATCAGTTGTTTAAAGTTAAACCAACTTGATGAGATAACGTCATGGTACATTCAGTATCATATCTATGGACAACAAGTCCATTGTGACTCAAAGTCCTCAATCAAAACAAGTCGCCATGTAACAAAGTAATAATTTGACCATGACATTGAGTGTTTTAACATCTAACTATGAATCATCTCTATCATGTATTTACCAATGAAATACATTTCCTGTGTTCTTGAATTCTTACCAGAACAATGACTACAGGACAATAATTACAG
The DNA here is from genome assembly GCF_026571515.1 of Ruditapes philippinarum. Taxonomy (NCBI): domain Eukaryota; kingdom Metazoa; phylum Mollusca; class Bivalvia; order Venerida; family Veneridae; genus Ruditapes; species Ruditapes philippinarum. The sequence goes on along the minus strand of NW_026862271.1, from coordinate 347,483 downwards.
TGAGTAGACTTATCTTGTTACTCATAAGAAGTTTTTTTTTACCAAAACAAATCTGAAATTTAACGGTCTATCAGTACAAATTTTAACTTGTCAAATGTTTACTTGAATTGTTTGTATAATTACAATGTAATAATCAAGTACGTGTTCACACGAAAAAGAAACGTCTTATTGCAATGTTATAATCAAGTACATGTTCACAAGAAAAAGAACGCCGGCACTTGGTTATAATGGAAATTATTATACTTATATTAAAAGGATATCAACAATTTTGTCATTTATATGTGTAAAATGTTTAAGCTACAAAATGTTTTACTTTTAATTGAACTTTGATTATAATAACTCATATGACACAGGGGTGAAAGGCATCAGAAAATTTCTTATGATTTTAATTGCACTTTGCCACCGAATGTTGGCACAAGTAAAACAATTTCTGATGATTGATCAAATTGAAAATAAGTCATCACGTAGCTAATATATCTTTTTCCAAATTTTGATACTGAATTTTCCCAATAAATATATGTTCATAAATTAAAAATCTCTAAGAAATTGTACAAATTTTCTTTTCAAATAAGTAACAACTCATCTACATTTAATTTTTAGAAGAAAAGTACGTTTCGAAGATGCATATTAACATGTTTTAGTCTGTACATTAATCTAAGAGTATTTATATTTTACTTTTTTTTCATATTTGATATTTTTAAAACGCTTAAAAAAGTATTGGGGCATATATGTGAAAGTAGTTCGTATCTAATGATAATCAAAATTCGTCAGTATATACATGTATTTCAAACGATAATAGAAATTTATGTATGATAAAAGCTAAATACCATCTTGGTCTGATATTTTTTTCTCCTTATAAGTGAGCCGTGTCATGTCAAAACCAACATAGTGGGTTTGCGACCAGCATGGATCCAGACCAGCCTGCGCATCCGCGCAGTCTGATCAGGATCCATGCTGTTCGCTTACAAACCCTATTACAAGTAGAGAAACTGATAGCGACAGCTTGATCCTGATCAGACTGCGCGGATGCGCAGGCTGGTCTGGATCCATGCTGGTCGCAAACCCACTATGTTGGTTTTGTCGTGACAATGCTCATTAATTATAAAGACATTTATAAATTTAGTAAAAAACAATATTGATTTCTCAGATGGTCTTCTTTAAAGTAAATATTACAGCACTATATTATTTACATGGTTTAGAATTTAACTGAGACAAATTGGTCCGGAAATTAGAATTATGTGATTTAAAGCTCAATAACAGATCCTATTAAGCCAGTGTGCCAAAAACAGTGTAATCATTCTGATCAAGTTTTAGTAGAGTTGGCACAGTTAGCTATAACAGCTATGTTTCTTGACGACAGTTTGTGTGTTTTTGTTGTAGTAAAATTAAGATAGTATCTAAATGACTGACACCCAATGTTAACTATATAAAACGGATGGTGTAAGATACGGCAGATCTCCTCGAGTTTCTTTTAATAATTTGAATGTCCTTTCGCTAGTCAGACGACGCTATTATATCCTCTATGTATTATACAGCAAAATTTTTGTACATGCCGTAATGAAATAACACCTTCAAAGCTATTTACATTATGTCATATCAACGTTTCGGGTATCATTTAATTTCTAAGATTTATATTGTATCGCAAGCATTATCAGACTATAGAAAAGAGTGCTTGCAATAAAATATTGCATTTTTGCATATATGTAAGGGCATGCGAGCAGACTGGGTAACTTAGAATGATAATCATTTGTATACAACTTTCGGCAAACGGAATTGCGTTTACTAACTTACTACACAACATGTATTATTGGTATTCTTGTTTGTTACCTGCTGTTTTAATAACAGTAGCTGTTGCTTCATCTTTATATGTGGTATATAGAACTCCCTTTGCCGTGTTAGATCTTTCTAAAAGTACTTCATTCGTGTGTCCGCCAGCACTATACAGATTTGATGGACATGACGCCATTTCTTCAAAATCTGAAGACAAAAAATAAAATTATAATTATAATTTCATAAATTGCCTAATAATCTGAAAATTCCTTTGGTTGATTACTATGGGGAAAATAATATTGGTGGATTTTGTATATGTCTTATTATGTAAGAAGATGGACGTTTTGTGAGTTTTTTTGTGATGTCTGTGATGTAAGAAGAAAGTGTGAGGAGCTAGACTGTTTTGGGGAACAGAAATTGATAAACAGTAATATAAGCGAGAATGTTAAATTAACAACTTCGTGTATAAAAACTAGAAATACAATAAGCAATTGATTCGATCAAATGAAGGAGTTTTAACTTTTGATATTATGAACAAAACATACTTAAGATATTTTAAATTAAATATATTGACTTCAAAATTAAAGAGAAGAAAATTTTCACGAATTTTGAAATACAATGAAAACATATATATTGTACGACTGTGTTTTAAAAAACAAATGAGTCGCGCCATGACAAAACCAACATGGATCCAGACCAGCCTGCGCCTCCGCACAGTCTGATCAGGACCCGTGCTGTTCGCTATCAGTTTCTCTACTTGTTATAGGGTTTGTAAACGAACAGCATGGATACTGATCAGACTGCGCGGAAGCGCAGGCTGGTCTGGATCCACGCTGGTCGCAAACAATTCATGTTGGTTTTGTCATGACGCAGTTCAAATGTTGTCATATTGTCTGCCAGTCGATGATAGTTTGACATGCCTGCTAAGTAACGCATACAACATTTTTATATTGATAACAAGTTCGAACAAATTGCAAGCTAATAGAAATATAGGCATAACTATTTCTCTGCCAGTTTTTATAACAACACACAATAAAGTGTTAAAAATTCTACTTTTATTATTTTTGCAAAAAGATGTACATGTTTGCCCGTTGCTGTGAATATTAAAATGTTCACTTGTACAAACAAGACGGTGATTCAATAAATCGATAAAACAAACATAAATTTTATAAACTTTATTTGTTTTATACGTTCGAACACGCTATAAAACTAATAAAATTGTACAGAAAATCTTCAATAAATTGTTGACTGTTGCTGACATGATTACAGATTTATTTCTGTACGACAAGACCCATCGAACGTTTCATTTCCTACTCTTAACTTAAGTAAATAAAGCTTCACGACAATTATTTACTTACCGTTCTTCTACGAGTACATGTTTCTTTTAGTTGCATTTTGATTTACTAATTTAAGGAGCAATGTGCAACATCATGTTTTTAATAGATGATAATTATAATGTCGGACACTGGGCAAATAAGATAAACGAAGTATAATAACAAATTCAGAAAAAAAGGTACACAAAACGATTCCTGAGTACTGGAGAAATCTACAGACTTTTCTCTCCCCCACCCTATAAAACCTAGAAATAACACGATAACACGAGTTTTTTTCCCAAGTCAGACACCTTACATGAGTATGTATCATTTTACTGCTGTAAAAATAATCTAGTTGTCACAAACAGTCAGAAGTCTATCTTGGTTTGTCTGATTATATATTGTCTCTATGTCCTCGTAAGATTTAATTTGGAGAATGAATGTAACTAATGTTTTTTTTTTTGTATATGCATTTAATCCTTAAGTTGATTGTATTCTGTGAGTTCGTAACACACCTTTCTTCAAACCCAATCACTACAGGGTATATAACACCAACAACTGCTACATTTAAGTGGTTGGTTTCTGCTCTTTTTATCTTTTATTCAGTATTAAATTGAATTCCAATGGGGCATCTGCGAAATCAAGTCGTACAATAGTAATAGTAATAAAACTGTTACAGCTCAAATTCATTTACATTTAGAAAATTGAATTTGTATCGAACTAAAGAAAAGCAAAACCCACATACATTGTATATTGGTTTCGAAAACAGTACTTTCGTATATTTCATCCCACACTAGACTGATAATTTGACTAAAAACTATAAATTCTTTGCCAGTGAAATATCTTTCACTTATTATAGCTTTGAGATGAAAATATGACGTCATCGAGATGAACATTTTTCCATTTACCTCCAATGTGATGGTCTTGACAAAAGTCATAAAACACAATTAAGATAATTTTAAACACGGTTATATCACAACATGTCTACAAATATCAGGAAGGAGCTTAGGCCGAAATATCGCCCCGTACTTTCAATCAAATATGTAATATTTTTTATCTTTGAAAATAGTTCTGCACAACATTATTGTTTTATTTGTGGTATTTTAAGATTCTTCTTTTTGATATTTCTCTACCTAAATACTGTATATATATGTGTTTGTCTCTTGATGAAAACGAACATATAAAAATGTCTTTGGCAAACAATGGTTATGATTCAACATATCAATGAAACAAAGAACGTTTTAGAAAACACTTTCGTATTTGTATTTGTCTTATAAAATGCGACGAACGTTTACTGCTTCAAAAACTATCCTTAATATCAATGACTGACACACTGACATGACTTTTGTAGCAAATTACACAATTATTTCAGTAAGATAAGACCAATCGTCGTGTTTATGGCCTTTTTCTCAGCTAAACTTCTCGGCACTGATTACTTACTGTCCTTCTACGAGCAATGTCTCGGTAAATTACGTTTTGATTTTCTCATTTAATTAAAGCGCCAAATATGACTTCGACGATATTGATTGGTTATAAATAGTGTATAAATAAGCAAATAAAATAAACGAAGTATGATAATCTCTGTTTCGTATTTTATCAGACTAACTATAACTGACATTTGACAGAAGTAGTACATAGATTTACACTGTCGCCAGTTAATCTGACTGTACATTTTTCAAGTAATGAGCTTTCCATAATAAAGAAACATCTAGATTGTAACTTCGGAAATTTTGAAAATCTGAAATTGTACATGTAAAACATCACTGCCGTTTAACATGGTCAGTATAAACATTTTTGTTACTACAGATCAATTTAGGTGAAGCAAAACAATAACTTTGAAAAAGAAAAGAATTTCATATTAATTTCTATTTGGTCATAACTTTTTTCATCTACATCTAAACGAAAACAATACAAGATAAGCTGATAGTTATGCAATTTATCTTTTTTTGCAATGGAATTTAGTGTTTCTTTATAATAACACAACTTCACCAATTTTACTGCGGTATGTGTGTGGTTTTTTTTATCTACAAATACAAATTTTAAATTTTGTCAGAGAGCGATATTGGATAACCTAATTGCCAACATTTTCCACAATACAAATATAATTGCTGTTATCATATTACGAGAACGCTCTCGTGAATCAATGCTCGGATCATGTATAGAAATGTTTGTAATATTGTTTCATTATTTTAGTAAGTTTATTATTATTTCAATGTCATGAATTGTTAGAATTCGACATGGGATAGTCTACTACTTAAAAAACGTCCTGTAAATGAAAGATTTACATGAAATAAAACTAAAGCTTAACTTGAACTTTGACAATGAAGAAAAATGTGTGATATTAAATTACAGTTTACTGTTAGTCGTAAAATATTAATATGTTTAATGCTGGGACCAAAAATAACGGGACAGGCAACTATTTTTGGTCCCAGGTTAATAATTACTGAAAAAAGTAAAAATAATTAAGATCTTAAAGACACCTTTTGATGATCACTAAAGAATATTCACATAAAATATTAATCTAAAAACTTCTTTTGGGAGATTTTCATGCAACAGACACTCACGTGTTTGACACAATCTGCCTTAAGGCATAGTCAGATGAGATATTTTTCTAAGTCGAATATTTACTGAACGACTATAGTACTTTTTCACAGAAAGATGTTTAAGTTATCTGTCTGCGATGTCTTTCAAACACATAAGCAGAGATTTTTGTTAAACAAGTGTCACTTAGTTCAACAGATTTTTAAAGGCACATTAAACCTCAGAAATCCATATTTATTAAATTCTTTAGAAATGTCAAACATGTGTTTAATAATGTTTTCATAATGGATTTGGGGCATGTTCCATGTTTAACAGTTGAGGAAAGTAGCTTTGACTGCACAGTAATGTGTAGTATAAGTAGTAAAATGTTAACAAAGTAGTATTTAGACCTCCATACAAATACTTATTCACTATAATGATACCGATTTCAAACAAAGCAAAAGGAGAAAAGGTTATTCATCCATATGGCAAATGAGTGTATTTTAAACTGTAAGCAGATACCAAAAATAAAAACTTTTTGAGAAATCAAAATCAAAGCATAATTAAAATGTTGGCATAATGGGCCTTTAAAGCAAATAACTTCACGTTGGGTCACTTACAGTATGAAATACAAGCATTAATTCATCGTTGTGCATGGCTTTATAGATAGGATGGCATCTATACCATTAAAAACATTGATATTATGATAGTTTGAAATGTGTTTCTTCATTCATTGAGTGCTAATAATAAAACAAAACATCTTTTTTTCCTTTATTTATACTTTGTACTAATTATTTTAAATTATTAATCTAAAAATGTGATCCCTCGGATTAAAGTTAATATTTTTGTTACTGACCGTTTAACTCGATAATATACATACATAATATAGATAACAAGTGATGTGTACATACGATGAAATTTCCCAAAATAAAAACAGATTCTATGCAAAAATACGTCTTTGATAAAAATACATCAGTACGAATTTCTAAATTTTCCTTAAAAAACGCAAATATTTAATTAACAGTTTTCTTAATTTTTCATTAAAAACGCAAATATTAAATAAACATTTTCTTAATTTTCCTGTAAAAACTCAAATATTAAATTAACATTTTCCTTAATTTTCCATTGGAAAAATCAAATTAACATTTTCGTCTACATTTCAGTAAAATAAAATTATTTTATCAACTAACATATGTTCCGTGGGACTTCCGTATAATTATATCAGTTAATTAAACGATCTCGGTTCATTTACATTTGAAATACAATAATTGCAAACTGAAAAAAAAATTAAACACTCAGAAGAAATCATAGGAGTTTGTTATTAACATACTTTCTAATACATCACTCAGTCACTGGGCGGGAAAATTACATTTTACCAAAAAACAATAACCACTTTGACAAAGAAATATCTGAAAATAGTCAAGAGGTGGAAATATGACGTCATCTGGTAAAAAAATTGCCTCCATAAATAAAGTTCGCCCAGACAGCGTTTGTTTACTGAAGATGCTAAGAACTCTGGAATGACATTAATGTACTTAAAGCCTAATAGATATTTTTTTCCATAAGAATGAATGAGATACACTTTGATGTTTTCACAACATATTTACTATATGATTTAGAACAAAGACAGGACTTATTTTTACATATTGATTTCTAGTCACACTGTATCACATTTTGATATGAATTGTGTTTATAGATTTATAACGACATGTATTTAGAAGTATTAAAACTACCATAAATGATTTATAACATTTTTTTAAAACCCAGTTTGTTCGCAAAATGCAAAGTACAAGCATATTTTAGCCACAAATACGGTGTGTTTTTTATTATTTCATTAAGTCCTTTAAACTTTAATTGTATAAGTAACCATGTTAATTGAATATACAGGTTATCTTTGAACTGATTTATCATTTTAGAAATAATCACTATCAAATTATTAGTTTTATATAAAAAAAACAAAACGATGTTTGCTGCTGAAGTAAAGTAGCGGACTTATCATATATTTACTGTAAAACTGTCCAGGTTACAGCAAAGTGACATACCCGGCATGTCGGTTTTATCGTAGTCAACACATAAATGGCTAATGTTTCAACAAATAAGATGCATTATAATTTCTGATTACGATAACAATGACAAATATTAAATCAGTGCAATGGGTGAATATCGGATATAAAGTGCAATGAAACTAAACTTGAAAAGTAAACATAAGATTAGCATATATTTTTTTAAATGGCCGTTCATTTGACTTTTAAACTGTTAAATTTGCGTAGTAGACATGTCCTACTTTGAATTTGGAGAAGTCCATTCTAATCTTAAGGGTTTTCTTTTACAAAATGCTAAAATTAGGCTGCAAAAGAAGTAAAGCATTCAAATTAAATTTTCACAATAAGTTGATCCAAGTTTAATAGATCTTTTTATAAGAATAATTATCCGAGCATAGAATGCTTCATGTCAACTTAAGAGTGTTGTAATGATTAAGATATGTAGAACCCACATTAAAAGCAACAATAAATATACGAGGAGCAAAGGTTACATGCCATCAATCCACAAGCATTTCAGCAAGTCCGACAAGAAGATTGATTGTAAATATTTGTCCGGAGACATCTTTTAGATTAACCATACATCCAATAGGGCTATTCTGTCGTCAATCTGTGAGAATACGGGCTACTTTATTAATTGGCACACGACGGACCTACGTACTTATAAACAATTCACTGACAAGATTAGCCTATTAAGTATATTTTGGCTATCGTCCATGCTGCCATATATTTTTGTCTTATACACTTTATTACATTATCTCATATATTTGTAATATAGCTTTTGTTATTGAAGAAGCTGTATTATGATTTTATAACTTTTTGAATCTGCCAACACAATGATAAATTTCTTTTTAAAACACAAAGATAGGTATTTTTTTAATTTGCAAAAAACAGAATGCGGAGGCAAAAAAGATCTATAAGTTGGTTTGATGGGAAAGTCTTACTTAAAATACCAACATCTATTTCCATTTCTTAAGACTTATAAATATAATAATTATTGCCATCAGATATATGGCAACGTACCACACAGAGGCGTCATTACGGATTCTTATATTCATATGAAATTATAGGGTGACCCAAGTGATTACCATTTGTCCGGCATGAACTGAAATAGTGCAAATACAATAACTTCTTATCTATTTTCATATTAATATTTGTCAACATTTTGCTAGTGTTCTTTGTCATTGATATCCTACGAAACGAATTGTAAAAATGGTCATTTTTGTTTGTTGTTCTACTAACACGCTAAATGTGGTATGGTTTTCATGGTAATCTTTGTTGTTCTACTATAAGACTTATTGTGGTATGGTTTGAATGGTCAACTTGGTTTGTTGCTCTACTAAGAGACTTATCGTGGTATGGTTTGCATAATCAACATTGTTTGTTGCTCTACTAGCAGGCTAAATGTGGTATGGTTTGAATGGTCAACTTGGTTTGTTGTTCTACTAGCAGGCTAAATGTGGTATGGTTTAAATGGTCAACTTGGTTTGTTGTTCTACTAACACGCTAAATGTGGTATGGTTTTCATGGTCAGCGTGGTTTGTTGTTCTACTAGCAGGCTTATGTTGTTATGGTTTGCATAATCAACTTTGTTTGTTGCTCTACTAACAGTCTAAATGTGGTATGGTTTTCATGGTCAGCTTGGTTTGTTGTTCTATTAGCAGGTTTATCGTGGTATGGTTTGCATAATCAACTTTGTTTGTTGCTCTACTAACAGTCTAAATGTGGTATGGTTTTCATGGTCAACTTTGTTTGTTGTTCTACTAGCAGGCTTATCGTGGTGAAGTATTCATGATCAACGATTTTAATTTATTTCTGAGTATATTTCTTAAATAGCTTTTGCATATTTTTCTGTTTTAAGCGTCCCAGATAATTTTTGTAAGAAATTCATATTTTATGTTTTAGACCTTTGGAGTGGAGTTCCTTTTACTATAAGACAAATCATATGAAATAAACTACATTTTAACAAAAATGCAAGATAAAAAGTCCAATAGTTGTTCGTGTCAAAAAGTACGAATATGTGGAAATTATTGAAAGTAATTGTTTTATCGTATGGAATGACACTTTCGCACGTAATGAAGAGACCGTATGCATATTTCTTAACAATGAAACATAAGTCGTTTCGTGAACCGATTTATATGGTAAAGAATTCAACTACCAATGAACAAAAGCGATTCATGAATATTGCTAACCTGTCTTGTGTTAAAAAAATTATTCAAGAAGAGTTTGAAAAAGTTTCGGAAAGCTGTAACAAAAGACAGTTTTATCGCATATTTGAGACTTTATTATTCTCTTGAAACTAGATATACATTCTTGTGAGATTTGATTATTCCTTTGTGGAAGATATAAATACATTGTTATCTGATTTGACCCAAACAAGTCGATATTCTCTATAGAAATTTTCTCTCTTTAAATTATTTCTTATCTATTTTCTGAATCGCTTGCAGGACAATACTGTTCTAAATGTGGCAAAGGAAGCCTTATATATGGAATGTAACATTAAAATTACATTAGTGTATGCATCTACGGAAATTTTTCCTATCTTTAGTTGTTTATATGTCCGTTTTGGCAAATAACAAACCAGACCAGGCAATTCAGACAAAAATAGACCTAAACGTGTCAAGATTTATTCGAATCACCACATATCAGCTCCTATTTTTGTAACCAAAATAACCGTCTAGTGTCGAAGAGGTATTCTTTAATGAATGATATTTCATTCATAATAGCTTCGTCGAGGCACCAAAAGATCTGTATGTGCATTGGTTTCCTTTTTTTTTTTTTTGCAAAATACATAATGATATTAGTCTAAAATACCATAAATGTCAGGCGCGAAACATCTTATGCTATAAAATCTTAAGCATCATAATATAAAATCAAAAGTACCGCATAGTAGTACGAGGTATAAAATCGTAAATATTTTACATGATATATAATCTAAAATACTACATGTCTTGAGATGAATCTAAAATAACACATGGAATACATTCTAGACTAAACGGTGTTAAATAGCCGAGCCGATAAACAACGCTGAGACCGATATTAAATCTCAAATACCACACTCATGATGTAAAATCTAAAAGTCCACATTTTATAAAAGCTAAAATACCTCATGATATAAACCTAAATTCCACATGATATAAAAACTAAAAAACCTTATGATATAAGAGCTATAATACCACATGATATAAATGCTAAAATACCTCATGATATAAAAGCTATGATACCTCATAATATCAAAGCTAAAATACCTCATATAATGAAAGCTAAAATACCTCATGATATAAAAGCTATAATACCTCATGATAAAAAACCTTAAGTATCACATGATATAAAAGCTATAATACCTCATGGTATTAAAGCTATAATACCTCATGTTATAAAAGCTATAATACCTCATGTTATAAAAGCTATAATACCTCATGTTATAAAAGCTAAAATATCACATGATATAAAAGCTATAATACCTCATGTTATAAAAGCTAAAATATCACATGATATAAAAAGCTATAATACCTCATGTTATAAAAGCTATAATACCTCATGATATAAAAGCTATAATACCTCATGATATAAAAGCTATAATACCCCATGATATAAAAACTATAATACCTCTTGTTATAAAAGCTATAGTATCTAATGATAAAAGCCATAATAACACATGATATAAAAGCTAAAATATCACATGATATAAAAGCTAAAATACCTCATGATGTAAAAGCTAAAATACCTCATGATATTAAAGCTAAAATACAAGATAAAATGAAATTTTAAATACTTCGTGATATTAAATCTAAACTACCACATGATATAAAATCTATAATGCTTCATAATAATAAATCTTAAGTATCACATAATATTTAAAAGCTTAAACAGCACATGTTAATTTAACCATTAAAAATGTGCAAGTAAACGCAAATCAATAACTACATAATGTGACAGATTTAGAGTGATTTTTTATCTAAAATACATTATATTAAATAAGTGGTTCATAAGTTTATTTTCCCGGAATGCTATTTCACAAATTGAAATTATGTAACGAAGGATCAATATCAGGAAAAAGAGGAATATATATATAAATATATCATTTTCAAATGTAGTCTATACATCTATATGTCATATGCTTGAGAAATCAAATTTATTTTAAATGCGATATTGAAATGTATTACAACATTTATTTTCATTGACGTGAAGTGACTTTATGACTAAATAAAAATAATATATACTAATAGATTAATATGTAATGATAATTTTTTATGTATTTCTGAACTATATCACATGCGTGTATAAATAATTCTCAAGAACAAAAAGGTTAAAGTAATAATACGTTTAAAGTACGGTATCCGAAGTTCACATTTCTACTTGTGAACATTTCCGTAAGTACTTGGTTATTATAACAGACTGTCTTTGATACATTAGTCATTAGTTTACAGTCATTAGTTTACTCACTGAGCGTATCAAAGTCTCATTGCGACGTGATTTCTAGAGAGTATATTATGCAATATTCATTGCTAAGTATAATGAAATCGCATTTGATTGTAATAAAAAGAGGAACGAAATTTTTATCGTCTTAATTTTATTAATGCTCAGCCGCGATTCTATCGTGTGTCCGTCAGTACGTGCAATTTTCGTATCCAATCAATATCTTTTGTATTTTTGATGGATTTTTATGAAGGTATGCGAGATTTAACAAAATAAAGAAGATAAGCATGATGTAAGGTCAAGGAACACTTGAAGGTCAAAAGTGCAAGACTGTGCTTCAGGTTGCTTTATTTCTCTTACAATTTTAGAAATATTTTCAAAAATTGGGACCAATTCTTAACAATATTGACACGATATTGTACATGGCTTATGATCAAGGTCATCTTTGAAGGTAAATGTATTAAGCCTTCCTACCTTATGCCTCAATTAGCATGTGTAGGAATTTTATGAAACTTGTGGAAAATAAAAGTGTGCCAGCTTCAAACTAATATTACATTTTACACTTTTACGGTCGGCTTGAGAAGTTACCAAGCTGACACTCTATAGCAGTTTCGACAGAATATTTACGTAAAAAGGACTTGTTGAAATATTTAATTCTGTTAAGTTAAAGACGGTACATGTTTATTACACCACAGTCAAAATGATGGATTAGTTCTTCTATTAAGAATACATTGTTACCATGGAAACGTTTACGCCTGAATCTGTTGAAGATCTTGTAAAAAAGGAAAGAATATTGTTATTTCATTACTTACCAACATTTAGCGGGAAACCTAGATTTAACATTGTAATTGAACTTCAAGGAATGTCCAAATCCTATCTGTCCATTATTGTCACGAAGTTTGCAATATAATTTCAAATGACCGTTTCAAAACTCACATGATTATGTTTTTGAATAGGAAAACAGAAAGCTCGTCGTAGTTATCCTGATGTAAGTTAAACATCGATCGTCTTCTAATTATTCGAAATCCTTCAACCTCAGTCTCTTAGTCATTAAAAGACAAACACAAGCACTGTCACGCCCTTACAATAGCAGCTATAATATATTAAATAATACAATAATGCAACGAAATTTCTAAGATATAAGATCCATTTTTTTCTTTCTTTCTCTCAAGTTTGCGACACAGTTTCCATGGAAATTGAGCAAAACATAATATTTAGAAAATGTAGCGATGTGTAAAATGGCTACAGAGAGGGATACGGAATATGTATTGATCGAGACTCTGTGAATCAATAATCTTTGTAAGGAAATGATGCTGTGTCTCATGCAGTTTGACATTCCAGTTTTGTGAACTTTTAGTTTGTATGATACATTTAGATCAGTTTTTATGACTGTATAATCAGGTTTGATATCATAAAGCGGAAGATTGGAAGATTTCAGTTCCCATGTGAGATATCATGCGTCTTACTCGGCGGAAATCGTGATTTTTATACGAAATCAACGGAGTTAAGGCTCGCTAAATAAGGATTATACGGGTTTAGAGAGATGTAAGTGACATTTCGTTTCGTTGTTTCGTTAAAGACTTTTTATTATTCTTGTCTTAGTTTGCTGCGACAGCATTCAGACTGTCAAAAGTTCACACAGTTGTGAGACGAAGCTGTTAAAGACATGTACAATAATCGATTTCAGACGTCAACAGTATGATTTGATCAACAAAAATAATTAGAAAACAATGCTTACTTAATAAAGATATATTGCGCTTAAATTTGATATTTGAAAATACTGATAATTGCTATACAGTTTCTTGTAAAATAAACATATCTTTGAGTACACCAGTGAAGATATATTACGATTTTTAAAAAACTCTACACCCAATAGGTAAATACAGTATAAAGACATAGTGTCATTAAAAGAACTGGCAATTAAAAGACCAAATTAATTTGATCATTAATAAGTAATGCAGCTTTCTTAACATAGTTTGTGCATTCTGTTGATGAAATGAGTTGTTGCTTGTCCTTATCGTGTTTTGTGTTTAATTAAATGTAAAAATTAAAATTTATTTAAAAATCGTTAGAAATATCAAGATATTAAAGAAGACGGTCTTTTCGGTAATATATTGCTTCCTTAAAAAAATAAAGACAGGAAAAGAAAGAACAGAGTTTTTTTTTATTTATTTCGTTTTCTTTACTCGTGCTACCGTTCTCATTCTTACACGCGCATAATATTTTGGGAAAACATTAGTTTAAAAGAACTGACACCAAAAAACTTTTTTATCATGAATGTCCTACAATGTTCTTCATAGCTCTATATCTTTCTATTTGTCCTTGGTTCATATTGAAAGAATTTTTCCCTATGCGGTAAGGTATATTTCCTCACAATAGGCTAATTGGGGTTTTTTTAAAGGACATAATTTAAAAGCATATCAACTTTTTTTGAATACCAGATAAATCAGTACCTATACATAACCAAACCCATAAAACTCATTGAAGAAATAAATGTACTTAATTTCTAATTTTTATTTATTGAATATAAGTTGGCGGGGTATTTCAATTGTTATTATTTAGATGATAATATAATGCGTTCACAAATATATAAATCCTCGGTCGTTTAATTAACTCGACGAAACATTGCAGCTACAAATTACTTCTAATCTGGGTATTTAGTAAATTGTTTCTGTACAGGTGGAAAGTAAACATAGAAATCCTTCAAAGGTGAAATATGTAGGTATGTACAAAGAGTTCCATCTGGTAATACTTGCAAATCATACCACTCGCGAAATAAAATACTAATATAACATGTTTCCTGTGCAAATATCACTTTCAGCTCGAAGATGTATTTCATTTACATGTTCTTGATAAACCCACTCGCTTTAGAAAAAAAACAAGAATATGTAAGTTTATTTCGTAGACGGGGTTGAATTTCGAAAACCTAATTTGATGATACGTGTTCGTCGTAATCAATTCATTAAGGTGAAAAAAAATTGGATTTATCGTATATTTAAGGGTGAAATATTAATATTGATAAATAATTATAATAGTGTGGATAAATTTAAATGATAAGCTACGTTAACTAAGACACTGACTGACGAGAACCGGCAAAATGCTATAACTGTAAAAAAACGAATATTTGATAGTCACAGGTCTACTTACTTTCTCGGCGTCTTAACGGCGTCCTCTCAGACTCTGGAATGACGTCATCATCAGAGTCACCCTCCATTTTGAAAACTGTCAGCTGTATTGCAGACTTTGACCCCAGGACGCCTGATGAATTACGATCTTTGGAATGTATTATTTCAGGTTTTATCAGAAGTAGAACTTATTTGTCACATTGCTTGCTTTTGTGGGGTCTTCTGTGATATGAATAAGAAAATGATAAATTTTATAGGCTCGTAATAGATGATATAAGTATAGTTATATATTATCATGTAATATGAACATGATACATGATACATGCATTTAGCAAATTGGAAAATTTGCCATAACATGTAGTTTTTTTGTGATAAATTAACTGAACTCAAAAGTCTTTCGTGTCATTCGTCCCAAAAAACTATGCGAAGAAGTTGTCAGTTACTTGCAGAGATAAACACACAGCTGACAAGTACTGGAATAGAATCCAACCATCTGACAAGAGTGTGTATGTCGGTTTATGAAAACTAGACAGAGTACAAATGAAATGTGTTAAACAAACAGTGTAAACTTAATAAAACTTATAGTCAGACAATACTATTAGTAAATTAAATAAAATTATGACTGTGATAAAATGCTGAGTCGGCTAATAAACCTACTTAGTAAACATGAAATAGCCAAATTCGTATACATAATTTATGAAACAGA
Organism: Ruditapes philippinarum; assembly: GCF_026571515.1. Classification (NCBI taxonomy): domain Eukaryota; kingdom Metazoa; phylum Mollusca; class Bivalvia; order Venerida; family Veneridae; genus Ruditapes; species Ruditapes philippinarum. The sequence continues at coordinate 331,591 of NW_026862271.1, read as the reverse complement.
ACAAATATATGAATAAATAAACATACTTCAAACGAGGCGAGGTGAACCTTGGAACCTTAGAAATTAATAATTTAAACGACAGCTGAATATAATGGCACTTATTTCGAACTTTTATCAGTAATATTAACCAGGCATTCCATACAGACCGTCATAGCATTCAAACCTGGCACAAGTAATCGCATTATTAATTAAGTGAAACTAAGAAATTAAATACCTTTTTAACTTTTTTTAAGATCTTGAATTAGCATATAGTGTACTTTTTATCTTAATCAGCTAAAATAAAAAAAAACCTTGAAGTAATGAGCATCAGCTACCTCTCACATATCACTACCTTAAGATAACACTTGCGTAATGTGTATTCCTATTTACACCAATACTTGCAGAATTTATCGAATTTTAAACCAGAAAATAATTTAGAGAATAGCAGCAGAAGTTTCAAGAAATTATAGAAAATATTCGTGCACATAACACACATGTTTTATATATACAATGCTGCCATTCTCTGTCTGAATTAAATCATGGATGAAAAAAGAGCTGTTATAATCACTTAACATCTTAACATTGATTGCACGAGTAATGATAGTTTATATTATTGTTTTATTGAATAACACTTAAAATACCAAAAAACCAAATGTTGTTTATGGTATACTAAACAGATAAAGAACAATTGGTTAACAAATGAGGTATATTGAATGTTGTATCATAGTTTGGAGACCTTTCTGTATTTAAATCGTATAAATATACATGTACAGTGCGTTAACTGGAGTGCAGGTATAAGTTACCCGCACTCCAGAGCATGCCTATTGATTGGCTCATTTTTTCTAGGGTTTACTTATTGTGACGACAGAGAAAGAGAAAGCGATATAAATATCATATTCAAATGCTCGTTCATTGGTTACCTTTTTCTGGAGTGTCATATTGTAACAACAGGGAAGGTGTTTTATTTTCAACTATGATACAAAACAGAAAGAACATCGACTCGGGGGTACCCCCTCGTACAAATCAGATAGCCTCGTGTTTCGATGCTCTTTATATACATTTCTATTACTTAAATCTTCGAAAGACGAAAAATTATCTACATTCACAAGTGTTTAATGAAACCGACTTCAGCTGAGAAATTTCAAAATATTACCTAAAATGTGACAGAAATCCACGTAACACAGACTGTGCACTTCTTTCAAAAGATCCCCATTTTATCAACACGCATAAAAATAGATTACATTTAATCACTTTTAAGGTAGGACCTGCAAGTTTATTGTTTAAGTCACTTACATTCATCAGTCAAGCATACTCAAAACGTAACCCACATTCATTCCCTATATCAAATGTTATATGTTTCATAAAAACAGCTGTACTGCTTTTAAAAAATCATTCACCCATAACTATTTAGATCAGCATAATACATATGACATAAAACACTCGCGGCTGAACCGGATATTTTAAAGTGAAGTATTGATTTAAAAGCCTTTGGTGAATAAACCATTCATAAAATCTTTCTTAAATAGTTATATTTGACAATAAAACACAATTTTTCGCTTACTAAGTGTATTAAAACCCGCGGTGTAAGGAATTAATAAGATTTTTATAACTATTAACAAAGAAGGCATTTTAACAGTAATTGGAAAAAAGGGCACTTACTTTGTTTCTTTCATTGCTGTATTTCCTTTATCACTTAACCATACTTCAGATACAAGTTCCCGTGTTAACTTTATATTCTCACCACAATTATCACCATGTTTTGTTATAACGGTTTTCTTTGTTAACAAACGTTCAATACCTGTGAATATTTTACCAGATTCTGCAGTCAAAGTTACCGAGACGCTTGCTATCAATTTTTCCAATAATTGATTTAAGTTCAATGTCATACCGCTTCTAAAACTGATATAAACTTGAATATTGAAACAGTTGCAGCTTGCTACAAGCATGTGTTTTAAGGAAACAAAGAGGAAAAGAGTTCAGTGATAAAAAGAATGGATATGAAAAGTCACGTGTACACTGAATGACTTAAACACGCGGAAGTAAATCTCAAATAGTTGAAGGTATGTTAGATAAATGCTTAAAGATAGATGAGTACTTTCTTATGATTTTAGAGAATGGACTTAAATATTACACAATCATAATATCTCTCGATATAATATTGTAGAAGGGATTCATGTATAAATACGTCAGTGTATTATTGTTGCTGTCTGAAATAATAACGCGGGTGGATACATATTTATGTGCTTTAAGGTGTATAAAGCTATATATCTGCTGTAAAACGTATTGTTTGAATTAATAAAGGATACTTTAAAATTGTTTGTATGAAAAGAAAAAATACGACAGTTAATTTGCCATGCGAATGGCACATGAGCGAATGGCACAGGAACGAAATCATTGCTAAACGGAAAAAGAATACGTAAGTGGCAGAATAACATTTTGTTCCGGTAATATTCGTGTATATTAAATAACTGAGACATTTCTGTGTTAAAACTCTTTCAAGAATCAACCATAAGATTACTAAAACATTATATTTGTAGTGTTGATTAATTTTATAACAGTATTTTTTAAGATATAGCTTTATACCCTCAAGTGATTCTCTTAAATATTGCGGAGGTTGATCAGTAACATAATGGAATGTCTGTCTTATATAATTGTGTTTAACTTATCACAAAGATAACGAGTAAGTTCTTGTGTTTAGTCTCATTACAGAGTAATGGAATTCGATAAGAAAACAATAATGAATTATATTCCTACCAAAACTTTGATTTAAGAAATGTCATATTATTTTCAAACTTCATAGTTTCACATTTAATAGTGGTTATTATGTTAATGATTGGTGTAAGTTGCTAACCATCACTAAGGTTGCCAAGACGGAGTGGTCAGGGAGACAAGTAATCAATCAAAAGGAGAAGCGTAATAATGAAAGTTGCCCCCAAACTGATGTGTGGAAAAATCAATAGTATGGCTCAAAATAGCCTAATCATAAAAGTAAACTATATGAGGAAAACCCGAAGCGTCCGCCTGAATTATATATAGCTGAATGATTATTTCCCTCAAGGCTGATAAAACTGTTGTTTTGTCTTATCATTATTCTGCTTCCTATATAAAAAAATCATGCTAAAGTATTAAATCCAAATTGAAATGCCTATCTTCTTTAGCAATGATTTTCTAAACTTCATTCATTTTGCTAGCCGACATCTACTAGTTCCTCTGCCCTACAAACAAAACACAATAGATCATTAAAAAGTCAACAGTATTTTACCTTTAGGTAAACACTGAAGTGAAAGAGTAAATTATGTATACCGCGGCTGAACACGATTTTAATTCATATAAAGCTATTCTAAGTTAACCAAAATTCGAACAACCTTTAAAAATGTATGTGACAAGAAAATGGAATGGATGAATCACATGAATGTAATCGATTCTTATCGACTGTAGTAAAACGTAACTCACATGGGATAATTTTTTTTTTAAATGTAGCATATGTATTAGGCACCTCTTTAAAATCAATGGAAACGTTTGCTCTACATATACTCGTGAGAATTTATGCAGAAATCAAGGGGTTTTCTTCTTGTTAATGGCGACATATGTAGATGACATCTCGACTAATTTGTCTGTCGCGAGGATTAGACTTATCTTATTTTCAGGTCACCAGTTACAAAATAGCGTTACAATCATAATATAGATTTACATATATTTCACGCATATTTCTTTCATTTTGATTTGCTATAAGTATTTACATACTTAATTGCAATAAAAGTTTGAATTGAATATTATCAGACTTTATGGTGTTATGTCGGTTATAAGTGACATGTCTATATGTAGTATAATACAGCTTACATGCTTTCCATTAGATCTATTTTAATTGCATTACTTGTTCTTAATCAAGTCGCTTGTATTAATTACGAACACTATTTTCCTAAAACACTTTTGCTGCAACAATGTCGTCTCAATTTCAGTTATTTTCCCTCCGGTTTGTTCTTAATTTCCGGAAAAAAACTAGGTTAAATTTACATTATTTATTGCAGGTAACCATGGAAACTACAACAAGCGCGTTTGACATTCCGGTAAATTATATTTTGGGGAGATGCACATTTGGTAACTGGGACGACGACGACGAAGAGGCAGAGACCACCCTTAGTGTTCTTAATGTATCATACGTGGTCAAAGAAAGGATCGGACCATGGTGGAAAGGGGCGTGTTTTCGGAGGATCAAGCATAAGGTGGTGCTAAGAGATGCCAGCATGCACATGAAATCTGGGCAAATAACAGCGATTCTCGGCGGGTCAGGTATACATATATTATTTGTTGAAAACATTTCTTCTTTTCCAATTTCTATTTTTTTCTCAAATCTGTCAAGATTTCCTTCTCAAATTTCCTTAATCTTTGCTCATTACAAAACACTCATAATGATTCACCATGTAAAATGAAAATATTTTACTGATTAATGACTGATGAGACATTTCACTTAGTTTATTATCGTCAGAATGTCGATAGCAATTTGTGCCATGAAAATTGAAACACGCTTAAAATGTTTTCTTCTTATATACCTAATGATATATGTTTTATATGTTATGATTTAGGTTCAGGTAAAACATCATTGTTAGACTGTATAGCATCGAGAGCTAATGGTACTGTGTCAGGAAAGGTGTACTATAACAACATGGAGTGTACAAAAGATATAGCTCAAACATTTACAAGCTACGTCATGCAGGTATTATAGTGATATTTTGATTAAACAGCCACCTGTCTTAAGGAACCAATTACTTGAATTTGACTTTTTTTAAAGTGTTCCTTTAGTCTTTATTTCTCATTTAAATTTTAACATACAATATTGAACGACTAACTTGCGCGGGTATTAACCATTATTCAAAAGATAACGAGTTTTGATTTAATTGATCTGACGGTTTTTAGATATGTTGTTGAAAAAATATATAATAAAATATACATTTGTAAACCGAATATTTGTAATTAAGAAATTTATATTAAGTCTATCTCAACCAAGACAGTCATTCTGTTTTATACTTGAAATAGATATTATCTTTCCTTGAAGATAATTTCAATTCGCCGCTGGAAACTTTCTTTGAAATTAATTACCTATTTCATTTTTGTCAGTGTAATTTCTCTATTAATGTCTACAAAGTCATTAAACGTCTGAATTCAAAAATATTAATGATAAGATTCTGCTGGGAATATAGATCAGAAATTTTAAATTTCTCCAAATCAATAATGCAGTCAATTTTTTATTTGGTTGAGTTTTTCCGTCGCATCAACACAGTAAAGGTCGTATGGCGACTTTCCAGCTTTACTGGTCGGGGAAGACATCAAGTGCCCTTCCGTGCATAATGCATTCTATCATATTTAAACATTAAATCGTCATATTTTTTAAACAATGCTCTTTTAATCCTTTCTCATCCTTGCTATTTGATCTACTAGAATATTGATGATTATATGTTCTTTAAAATACTCAATTTATTTACCGGAGAAACTTTGATTCACGTTTTATGTTAGTAAAACAATGCGCTCACTTAAATACTTAATAAGGATAATACTGTAGGACAACTGCACACTGCTATACAGACTTTAAGGATATTATATACTGACAATGGCTTATGTAACTCCACAGGGGCACATTAAATTCTCTGTTTCACAGAATAATCGATTGGTATTTACTGACGTCGTCTGCTAGTTTCCCTTTAGGCGTTCATGTTTTCTTTCAGAAAAAGCTTTTAGTAGCATTTGTTATTCGATTTTATAACTCGATACAAGTAACTAAGTTAGAAATGAAAGACAAATATATACTATCTTGTCTGCTTCATGAGTCATAAAGATGAATTAATAAATAATAAGCCTTTCAAATGCAAGGTCAAGGGGCGAAATATTCTCTGATGCTAGATTCTGTAATAAAATTGCCATAGTAAGGATGTTAATAGATATTAAACTTGTACTGTTCAGACATTTTATCTCCGTAGTGGTCATAAAAGTTTCAACAACAATGGAACAAATAACATTCAAAATCAATGTCTTCGAAGTATCAAAGAATTCCTGAATGAAAAATCGATTTGATAAAACTATGGCATAAGAATACCACAGTCTTGCCGTGTCTTAGTTGTACGCAATTGTCTCAGACTAAGAACTCCCCAAAAGTTATTGGTTAGCCGTTACTGTCATGCCTGTACATGAACAACTTTTAGGTACATGCTCTATTTTAGTGTGTTTGTATTCTATTATTTCAGGCTGATAGATTGTTACCAAATCTTACAGTAAGAGAAACTCTACGATATAGTGCACAATTACGGTTGCCTGGTAACGCTTCAAAATTTGACATCGAAGAAAAGGTAAAGTTCATTTATATATGAATATGTTCATTTATATATAAATATATAATATCATATCATTTAAGGAACTCCATTGAGGTTCAGCTTAAATATGTATCATTTGAGTTTGTTTTTTACATAGATCAATGGGGGAAATAAAAAAAGAAAGATATGCAAAAGATTTTTAAGAAATGTACTCAGAAAAATATTGTTAATCGTATTTTTGAGTCTTTCTTGGTCCGATTTGGGTCATTTTCCACAAATGAAATAATTATTCTGAAAAAAGCAGAGTGAGCGAATGATCTAAAATTTTGCACACACTTTACTTATATAGACCTCAATCTAATCGGACATTAATCTCGGTGAATTATTTCCAGTTCCGTCATGTCAAAAAACCTCAGTGAAGTCCCTTTAAAACTTAATAGTTTTGAATCAATTTGAAAGTTTTGAATCAATATGAAATGCAATAATATTAAACATGAACATTTATACCAAATGGGATTTATATCACCTTATATGTTTATCTTTTTTTATTCGTTAATACAGTATACTTGCCCAGAATAATCTATAATTCATAAAAGTTCATTAGGAAAATTAGATTTGTAAGAATTTTGTTATTCATGTATTAAATATTCATTGACTGTACTGACGTATGTATGCTTAATTAGGTCAGTATTTATTTAATTGTCGTCTGTTTTCAAGGTCAGTAAGGTGATTATAGAGATGGGACTGAAAAACGTGGCCGACTCAAGGATAGGGGGCAGTATTATAAGGGGGATTTCCGGGGGAGAAAAGAGACGCGTCACAGTTGCTATACAGTTATTACAGAATCCAAGTATGTTGGTGTTTACATCTTTCCTCAAGGGGCAAAATGTTCGTCTTGCTACTCCGAGCGTTGAGTAAAATCATTAATGGAAATAAACTGATAAGTTGATCAGCGCATATCTGTTCAGTTCTGTTCACATTATATCTAATTATATCTCTTTAAGTATTCAAAGATGATTAATATGCACATTTTATAGACCTTTTTACGACGCGGTCTGTTGCTATTAAAAATCGACCGGATGTAGTATTTTCTCACGCATGCGCAATCTTTGATGGGCAAAATATCATCGCCCTACCTGGAAATGCAGTAGAAGTTCACAGACAATTCTAAATACATTGTCGGTTAAAATTAAAAAATATTAAATAACTTAAATACAAAAAGAAAAAGATGCCTTTACAGCTTAGTAGCCAAGAGTGCTATAACAGGATATCCATGGAAAGCCCTTTGCGACCACGCCGGACTTGAAAATCATTGAAATAATTGTTGTAAAAATGTGGAAATAGATTTTTATCAAGAAAAAAGATCTACATTATACTTCATGAAATAATCCAAGTAAGATATTTATATAGCCTATGAAATCGAAGTTAATTATCATTCTGAAAAAAAGTCAGAACATATGATAATGTAAGTTCATGAAAATGTTTCTAGTATTCAGATTACCTTATTTTATTCTTCACCCGATTTATACAGCGATGCCAAAAAGTCACATATACATGTTTAAGCAAATCTACAAAATCTTTAGAAGTTTAGGCCATTTACCAGATAGCGTAGCAAAACACATTTTAACCAGTTTATTTTCACACATTTTCAAAATCTAGGTAAATGCATCCCACACTATTTGTCACATCACAAAAATAATTCCAAACCTTAATAAAATAGGTATATGTAAAATTATTAAATTTTACCAGGACTTTTGTATGCGCTTTTGAATCACCGAATTAGTTAGTCAGCATATTTTAATGACACCTTTAACGAGTATTTTAAAGGACGATATATCCAAATAACGTATTTCAGCACACTTAATTGCAAGAGATGGTTAAATTCTTATGCTTGTATACGAAGGTACTTTGTCAGAATCGAATATGAAAGACCCTGAATTAATGCGTAAATGCAGAAACGCTCAAGCCAATTACTTAGATTCACTTTTACATCGGTAATTAACCAAAATAAATATCCTAAATGTATGATTAATCATTTAGATTAAATCAAATTGTAAATGAAGTTGTTAAATACTGATCTTTTCTTACCTTATGCGATTTTTTTTTGCCATATGCAGAATGCGCATGCGCGAAATGCTACTTCCGTTTCTATGGAATATCGTAGAGTAAAAAGGTCTATATCATAAATGTACGAACGGGTTTTTGTTTGCATACAAATTCACAGTATGTTTATGTCGCCAATTAAAAGCTACGTTATTTTAATTCTGCCACCTGATCTTTTAATTTGAAAAAAAATAACAATATCCTGTTTCTGTCTATGTATGGTAAATCATTTGTGGATATTTTAAGACTTCGTTATTCAAATGTCATGAAATTGAGATGAAAATAACCGAACATATTCTTAGTACGGATTTAGCCTCTTACATTATAATGAAATTAGATATATCATATTAATTAACAAGTGATTTAATTTTATCTTCAATGCATATATGGTCATTAGATTAATATTGTGCCTTATGATTATAAGATTTTTGCTCATAATATGCGTAATTTTATTCAGCTATTTCTAAGATATTGCGACATTTGATTCGTTGTATACCTGAAAAGGGATTGGGTAATCAATATTTAATAAGAATGTTCAACTTATGAAATACAGTCCTTTTATTTATAGATAGTCAAATATTGTCTTGCCAATTTAAACATACAACAACAACAACAACGACGACAACAACAACATCTAATTTAAAATGCCTCTATTATGTTTCTTTTGTTTTCTTTTTTTTATAAAAAAGTTTGCTTTAATATTAAGACTTGTTTTCACGCGGACCTGTTCAAGATAGATTTCATGTTTTCTTTGACTACTTACTAATGATAAACAACATTTTCTAGAAATATTGCTTCTGGATGAACCAACTTCCGGTTTAGATTCGTTCACGGCGAGAAGTTTGATTTCCTCTCTGGCAGACCTAGCCCACAACAGCAAGAAAATAGTGCTTCTAACAATTCACCAGCCAAGATCTGAAATATTTAAACTGTTTGATCAGGTAAGCCACAGAAAAACATATTTTTTTTACCTAATGGTGATGTTTTGAGCAAAGCAAAAGAACATTACTATGAAACACTATAAGAATTTAGTAAGTGATCATTATATTTTAATACAATGATTGTAACATGCCTTGCATTTATTTCGGGTAGACAAATTACACGTTAACAGCCAAAAAGTGGCAAGACCTATTTCGGTGATTTTATCGCTTGATAACATTAGGATGCGCATCATTATATCACTCGAGCTACGCCCTCGTCATAAAATTTCGTCACATCCGAACTCCAAACAGTGATGTTATTGAGAGATAAAATCACTGTTTGGTATATATTTTTTCTTAATTCAGCGTGACAATGAAAAAAATGAGCACGATAACGCTTTCAGCGAAATAAGCTACATTGTATATATTTAAAAAAAATACTATTTTAATTGTTGATTATTTTTTTCGAATCAGAATACATGTATATAAAAGAAAACAATTATGGCCACATATAAAGTTATTTTGACTTGAATGTATACTCACCACTTATACTTGGATTGGCATAATGTCACTTTAATAAAGACACAGTTTGTTGATATTGTCGCCAATTCAATAATCTGAACAAGGAAAGTCAAATTAAATATTTTAGATTTTACATTTATTTGTTGTACAATGCCATTCCTTATTCCAGCTTAGATTCTACAAGATAAAATTTGTTTACAATTCACACGATCTCGAAATATCCTCTATTATTTAATTCTTTTTTTAAAACATCTAATTTGGAACATAAATATTTAAGTTCTTTACAAAATCTCACAAATGTAAACAAACAAGGATGAATAAATAGCTCATTTTCTTTATATATTCAGTAATCATTTGTTATGAATTTCTATACAGATTATGGCTAATATTTTTACTTTACTAGATGGTTTGAATTATCTCTTAAAATAGCATCTACCTATTGTATTTTACTGCTATTTTGTTACTTTGTATTTATAAAAAAAACACATCACAAGTTTTTCCTTATTTGTCGAGATGTGCGTACCTTTGAAAACGAAGAGAAAATGATATTCTTTATAATTTATTACAGGTTGCTTTATTATCCCGAGGACAAATGGTTTATTTTGGACCCGCAGATAAAATGGTTCCCTACTTCAGCGAGCTCGGGTACCAGTGTCCTACATACACAAATCCATCCGACTATTTTGGTATATGACTTCTTTATGCTTTCAATGAAATACAACAATATGTTTTTAATGCTTTTAGTGACTTATTTACAATGGATTTAAGTACTTAAACAATGATTCGGTAAAATATCATCAAAAATAGACTTTTTGTACTTTGCTTCTTAAATTACTGACAATATGAATAAGCCAGATGTTATGATTTTATTTTTTATATTTAGTTGATTTGGCAAGCGTGGATAGACGTGACAATGGACGACAAGAAGAGTCGTCTGAAAGAGTTAAAGAACTTGCTACATCATACAGCAACTCCACCATGCACAAAGATGTCGTCTACCAGATAATCGAGGATACTATGAAACCTACCACGGGCAGACAACTCTTCACACAGAAAATAACTTACTACAGACCACAGAAATCCGGCTTCTTCAGAACATTATATACTTTACTAGGGTTTGTTGGATTTTTGTTTTGTTTTATTCAGAGCTGTTTTTAAACGTATTTTCAGTACACATATAATTCATGAAGCATGTTATTTACTTAATAATTATGTACGTCAAAATATTCGCCCGTTCATATCCAGAGGGTGAGAAGAACAAATACTAAATAAACAGAAAATAAACTATGGTTTAATATGTTTCAAAAGTCATTTTGCCAAAGTATTTCTCAATATATAATCATCCTCATCTTCAGTAATCGCCTCTCTCTTCATAGAGCGTAATCAGGATGAAATATTACCTAAGTGGAAATATATAATCAAGTTCCGGTCTCAATTTCATTTCAGTTCCTGCTTTAATTACACAAGGATCCGGTTTTAATTACATAAGGATCCGGTTTTAATTTCTCAGAAATATTCAAAATATGTTTCCACTTACTACTAAGGAGACAAAATCAACATCTGTTAAATTCACTAAATACAAACATTATACCCACTTATACACATTTAATGTACGAGTACATGGTAACTGTTGGTAGAATATATCTTGTTACATATCAGTGAGACGAGCATCACACTAAATACTGTATTCCGATATAACGGACAAGTCGCTTGAATGATTAAATTCTAAAATCTCGCCTTTTAACCCAACGGAATGAGCTTTAAAACATCCAATTAATCCTTTCACACAGATTCATTTACGATAAAAACTGAAAAATGTAAGAATCGGCGAAAACAAGCGTTATTTTTCTACTTTGTGATCATGATTTCTGCAAGCGTATATTGGTACTGTTCCAACTAAATCGTTTTACTATACATTGTAGGCGGATGACAATGAATGTATTCCGGGACAGAACGAGTTACCTATCTAGAATATTCATGCTGTCATTGTTTGTCCCGTTTATATGCGTATTCCTTGGTCATCTTGGACGGAACCAGACCAGTGTACAAGATAGGATTGGTTTATTGTACCAAAGTTCACAAGTCCCGCCATACGTCGCCGCTTTAAACGCGGCAGGGTTATGTAAGTTTTAACATTTATCATACACTTAATGCTTACCTGTTTTATTCAAATGTCTGTATTATCACCATTTTGTACTATTAATATTGGAGCCCATAATATATAATGTTGTTGGACTTAGTATGGCTTTCTACGTACAATTATATCTCTTATCATTGGTGTTTAAAGGTAAAAAATCTGTACCGTAATCTGTTACCATTTAAAGCTCTACAATATATTCAAATGCATCATTTAGTCCTTTAAGACACGACCGTACTAAGGTTATTTGTCTATAGATTTTAGTCCTTAATATTACAATGAGGCATGATACTATATTCCAGTTCCGCCGTTGAGAGATTTATACTACAGGGAGTGTTCTGATGGTCTGTACTCGCCGACAACGTTCCTGTTAGCATATGTGATGCACATCATGCCGTTCACAATTGTCAGCTCAGGAATATTCTCTAGTGTCGTATACTGGTAAGCTGATGATACATCAACATAAGTGAGCCTTTATGTTTGATTGTCCATCTCCATAATATGCAACTGAACATACCGGCTTAAAATGCTGTATATCGTATTTGAAAGCACTTGGGAGAGATAGCCCACACTAAATTCTCTAACAAAGTGGTTTATGCAATAACAGGATAACCAAGTCTTAATATTACATTAAATTGGTTGTTTTTTTCATGAACATTGTCAAGCTCTGTGTACGAGGTTCTGTGGTGGCATATTTTCCTCCTGGTCTAAGCTGATCAGATTTACAATTAAGCTGCTTTACTTTGCAATTAGAGCCTTATTAACGTGGAATTCAATCTGACATAAAAAGCTCACTCTGTATACTCACCATGATAAACTTTTGAAATTTATTACAGATTTGTAAACAGAAATTATGATGGATTGTTATCATTAATGCTATATAATTGATGAAAATTGAAGCATTGTACTCAAATTATCAGCGGAGTATAAAATAAATGATATTGTGAACGGCCATGATAACACATGTATTATATAATCTGTGAATAGTAGCCACTGTTATACAATTTTTTTCTTATTCTTTTTATATACATATATTGAGCATGTTTAACTAATTAATATTACGATTCTGTTGAAGTGAATGAATCATTTGTGAGTTCTTCAAGCGCTTTAACACCAACATTCTAATCGACATTAAAATGTTATCACATTATTATGTTTTCAGGGTTACTGGACTACAGCCATTGACAGAAAAGTTTATACACTTCTCTTCTCTAATATTCTTCCTGAACTTCTTCGGTGAAATAATGTGTGTGCTAGTGATGGGTGCTTTCATGAACCCTGTCTTGGCAACAAGCACTTCCGGTTTGATATTGTCTGCTTCAGGACTGATGGCGTCAGGATTCTTAAGGTGTTTATGTTTGAAGCTTTTTTCTGCAATATTTCTGCCAAATGTACGAATTTGTAATTTTAAAATCATATGAACATGCTACGATAAAAAAGACGATATTAATGATATAAATATGTTGTTCATCAGTTGAAATAAAATATTTTGTAATGTTGCATTCACAATTATCTGTTTATTTTACTGCCTGAATTCATTACAAGATACATGTACACTCGTATATGGACAAACTCAATATCTACCATTCTTATATTTTATTATTATATACAGATTGGTCGGATTGTCGTTCATTTAAGATACTTTGACGACTATTATCGAATACCAATAACGTTTTTAATGAGTCAGTAGTAAATAACTATTATTCTGTCCTTCATTTTAGAAATTTGGACAAAATGATACCAATCTTTCAATGGATAGCTTGGGGGAATATCTTCAAGTACGCCGGAGAAATTCTTGCAGCAAACGAATTCCATGATTTGGATCTCTCGTGTGGTAAAAATGGTGAGATAAGTCTTGTCAAATTGTAAAAGATAACCTGATTATTTCTTTATAAATTCAATTTAGTATAAGTATCTAGAAGTAGACTTTGTTCATCTATATATGTTTTAATTATGCTTTGAAAGTGTTGCAAAAATATGTAATAGAAAAAGATTTGTTGATGGATACAATATTTTTTAATGATTATTCTTAAGACTTGCTTTTTTCAAATCAATACAAAAACATGTAGTATTGCAAAGAAATAATAGGTGCAATTTAGACTTAGACTTTTAGACTCAAATGTCTCATGTTTTGTTACAAAAGAAATGTATACAGTAAATCATCATATTCTTGTACTTTAAGTCACTGTCTCATTTTAATTATTTTCAGGCACATTTTGTTTCCCTAACGGTGACACGTTTTTGAAATTAGTGTATCCGGAAGCTGTTGACAATTTGACACGTAATTTCTGGGCTGTAGGAGGATTTACAACTGCCACGTTTATATGTGTCATAGTGGTATTCAAGTTACGTGGAATACCGAACTTGAGTTGAGTTACTGTTGATGAATATAATGTACAGTTGGGCGCAATGAACAGTGAAGATTATCATTGACTCGTGAAATAAAATATACTTTCTTGTTTAAAATATCTCAGATATTTTTATGGCAAATGACATCGCTGTTGTGATGTTCTGTATTTGCAACTGATAACTTTAAACTAATTTAAGCTAATTTAAGCTATAGTGAACCTTTGTTATAGGAACATTTGTGTTTTGATAGTGTTTTGAAGTATTACATAAGGTGACTGTGATATTCTTTTATTCATTAAATGTTGTTTTTATATAGCTTTTCAAAATATTCGGCTGCCAGGAAAGCATTGAGTTACATTGAAGTGTATGCCTGCATATCAAAGTTAAAACAACTTAATCAAAACTTAATAGTTCGGTTGACTTGAATGTACTTTTCCCCTGCAGTTGCCTGATATTTTGTTGTATATTTGTGCTATTTTATTATTGTAATTGCATAGATAATCGTGAACAATTTAATACGAAACAAACTGACTCGGTCTCCAAAGAATCAAGTTTTTAAAACATCTCTTTGAGAGTGAAAACAATTTCTTAAGCTAACATTGATTTATAAGTGAATTAATGTGTTTTGTTCGTACTATAATGAAATTCATACCTTTAAGGCAATTACTTTATCTTATTATTTGTTGTTGAAAATCTTTTTTGAATTCCCTTTCGCATGCTACTTAAGGAAACGAGAAGGAAACCTTGCGTTGTTGCCATGGTTTTAATGACTTTCTTTATGTAGTGCAAAGTAAATTGATTTCTTATATATGTACTACCAAAGATTCATTTTTGTATGAATAACTTGTATAAATAATGTGATTTTGTTGCTATTTTTTTGTCCAAAAGATGAATAAAAAAAAGAGTTTAAAATATAAATTTTATTTCCAATTGATATGTTTAAATAAGCATTCATATCCTCAAAAAACCCAAACCTAAGCTAAATCTGAAATGGATAAGAGTATAAATAAATTGTTCTTATTGAACCCTTACAAAAGGCAAAATGGCCAATGATGGCTGCAAAATTATGACAAGAAAGCAAAATTTCCAAAAGAAAAATCCGACTTCGATTGGATATTCGAATTCTCGTTTCATGACGTTCTTGATTTAAGACAGAGAACATGCTTTGTTACTTACTGGCAATTTCATGAACAAAACAAAGCATACAAAAGGAGTACATTATAAGTATAACAATCGCTTTTAATATGCTTTTATGACTTAAGTGTACCAATTATAGAGTGTCCCGGTTATGACAGGTTGGTGTACAATATCATTTCTATCATAATTTCATATTGTCTAGACAAAGATTGCGATAAACTAATTAAATCAAGTACAGCAAAGCAAATATTATTGACCGTGCAAAAATCTTGCCAGTCCACTCTTAAACTCTAGTACGATACATCATTTTACCTCTATCTCAATATGCTATATTAGATAATTATCAGTGTATACATCATTAAAACATTGATGACTGTGATTTTATATCAGACAACCAGTCAGTAGCCAGACAACAATTCATTAGTTATCTGATGTCCCATCATTACATATGATAAAATGAGTGTTGATACTTCAATGACAAGTCACATGAATGCCTACGCAACAGATCCAGGACAGCTAACTTAATTAAATACTAGGAGAATATTTTAAGTCAGTGATTATAATAAAGGTCAAACCACAATCAATAGATGCATACTTGGTGTAGAAATGCACAAGACCTCTAATCAACATTTAGAAATTCGTAGCAGAAAGATGCAAAGGTATCAGAAAGCCAAAGATTCAATTGTCAAATGCATTTTTCACTAGTTGGAAAATATATACAGTAATCGCAATTAGTACCTTTAATAACCACGCGCCCTATCTTTATGTTTGTAATAAGTATAAGATATGTCTTAAAGATAAAGATACTCTCCCATTTTAAAACAATATCAAGGAGTGGGTAAAGCTTGAAATAATATATCAAATTGTTAAACTCACAGGTACTTATGTATCTAACGAGAAATTGTGTTTTCTATGGAGTTGGAACTCAAAACTACAGGAACAAAACGCTCTAGACGACTAAGATAAAGAATCTCTGCCACAGTTGTCAAAGGTTTTATTTAGGATGTCCTACCTTCTTATCCTAAATCGTTTGACTGATATATTTCAAATAGAGTACATTTGTACGAACTGTTATCTCCGTGTACATTAAGTAGAATAGGTTCAAGCGTTATCGCATATCGTAATTTAAAACAAAAATGTAAACAAGATAGACAAAATGAAGGTCATTTCAT
The DNA here is from genome assembly GCF_026571515.1 of Ruditapes philippinarum. Lineage (NCBI taxonomy): Eukaryota > Metazoa > Mollusca > Bivalvia > Venerida > Veneridae > Ruditapes > Ruditapes philippinarum. The sequence goes on along the minus strand of NW_026862271.1, from coordinate 314,970 downwards.
ATAAATACCCTAAAATAGAATTTAGGATCATCGATTGATTCTGTTAAAGGCACTTCACAGTTTGACAACTTTAAGGGAGGTAAAAAGGAACATGGATTTACGACTGAACACAAACGGACAAGGAAACACTTATGGATCTATTTCATACACTAGCGAGACAACATTTCAAAATACACATAGCTTGAGCTTTAATCCTAAATCGAATAAAGTTTCACCTGTGAATGACTTTTCTGAAGTATCGTTATCCCCAGAAGAGTCACCTTCTACGCTAAATATATCTGATGTGACTTATGTTGTAAGGGAATATGTTGGGCCATGGTGGAATGGAGCATGTTTCAGAAAAACGCGACGAAAAACTGTTCTTCAAAACATTTCATTACAGGTCAAATCTGGAGAAATAACAGCGATTCTAGGAAATTCGGGTATGTAGCTGTAAGACCTAATACTAAAGTGAAATGTCTGAATGGTACTCAATCTATCATTGTACCATTAAGTACATAATAAATATAGGACAAACATAATAATTCTCTATGACGATTTATTTTTAAAAGGAACAAACTTTCTTAAATATCGACTTAAATAATTACATATATTCAAGACGTGAATGTAGAAGATATCATAACAATTACAATCATGTGTATTTTGGTATTAACTTTCAGGGTCAGGAAAGACTTCGCTTTTGGATATTATATCGTGCAGATCATCTGGCTCGGTTGTCGGTAATGTATGTTTCAACAACGTTAAATGTACCCGTGACGTCATCCAGCAGCGTGCTACCTACGTCATGCAAGCTGATCGTTTGTTACCGAATCTTACAGTACGAGAAACATTACGCTACACTGCCCGACTAAAATTACCGGGAAACAAAACATCAAAAGAGATAGACAAACAGGTAAACCAAAACAACCAATGATTATGATTATATTTAATCCAGTTCAATCTTGCTAATGTATGTTTATGTTTTTATGATAACAAACGTACAAGAATTACTTAAGGAATGGTTAAATTAGAATAATACTTCACTAACTTGGAGTTCAGGAATGTTTGTTTTTCACAAACTAAATTAGGTGTTTCCATATTTTGATTGTCGGAAATGTGTGTGTAGTTTAAAAAATGTGATAAACTATTCATAGTACCTTGTGAACAAATCATTTCAATTTTTCAGTTTATAATTATGTTACATCTTCATTTTTACTTCTTTATTTCAAACATTTTGATAAGAGGATAGTTCAAAACAACGCAGACTATAATCTCATCAAGTTATCAAGTTGAACATTATTATTTATCTTAAACGATTAGAAATATTACAACAAATCTTAGTCAGTATAAGGCACACATCCGACCAGAAGCGATGCAGGACGGCATCAAATCGCCATTAATTGGACCGAAAACGGTTTTATTTGTGTCTTTAAAGAAATTAGTACGGTGTAAATGTATGTTGAAGACAATTTACAGACAAAAATAAAGAAGTGTAATTGTATAAGTTTAGGTTATAGTCTATGAAATTTTAACATATCTCAAACATGTTTAACAGCTTTAACACTCTATACAATGCATTAGATTCTCTGAGGAAACAAATATATGTGGAATGCATACACATATTTAACTTGCAAAATAGTCCTGTCTCATCAAATAACTCAAAAGGTAACTTATATAATCTATGGGTTATTGGAGAATAGGCGCAAATAATTACATAAAAGAGTAAACTGAATATATAATTAGGGATGTCACAAAATACCAAAATAAAAAATAAACCTTATTTGGTCATAAGACTCTCAGAAAGGCTGTTTACATACGTGGAGTGGATTTTATCTTCTTGCGACGATACAATTCAAGAACACGTTTTTTATTTACAGGTATCACAAGTAATTATTCAAATGGGTTTGAAAGATGTTGCTGACTCAAGGATAGGAAGTAGTATCATCCGTGGAATCTCAGGAGGAGAGCAAAGACGAGTTACCATAGCAATACAGTTACTTAAAGATCCAGGTAAATAATTTTGTATTGTACAATTCTCCGAGAAAATATTTATATGTACGTAAATGTTTGAGGTTTTGTTACAAACTTTTTGTCATTAAAAATAATTCCATTGCTATCCGCTATTTTAGAAACAAAATTCTTTGATTTTGTCCAAGGTATGATAATTGCTCAAACCGGCTTTACTGCATTGTTAGGTCATAACCTGCCGACATATTTTTTTCTATGAATAAGACGGCTATGAGGTCTTTACATAGTTGCAACGAGGTTGGATGTTGTTCAGAGCTTCATTCCACGAACTTAGCTCTCCCTATACTATCTTAATTGTCATCAATATAAAAAATGGAAGATTCCCTGTAGATAATAAATTTAGATAAATTAGAAAAAATAAAACATCTTCTGTTTCTTCTGTATAATTATAAGCCTTCTGTTACAGACATGATACTCCTTGACGAACCAACCTCTGGTCTAGACAGCTACACAGCTCGCTACCTGGTCACAAATCTCCGTGATTTAGCTCTACAGGGTAAAGTTGTCTTGTTAACAATCCACCAACCTAGTTCAGATATCTTTCACATGTTTGATCAGATTGGAATCATGTCAAAGGGACAGATGGTGTATTGTGGACCTGCCAAAGAGATGGTTCCTTATTTCACAGCCCTTGGTTATCCTTGTGATAGATATACAAACCCCTTAGACAGATATGGTAAGTTAAAGAGAAATTATATGCCAAATATTTGGATATATCTCAAATCAATAACAGTATGACTGCTAAAGTTTGCTTTGGAATTTAATGATATATACCATTATGCACGCCCTTTTATCGGCTATTACAAATATACGAATATTCTTACACATAAAATGAATTAAAAATATTTATATATCTAGATTAAAATGTATCTTCTATTTTAAAACAGCATCAAGCTTGTATTAAAATGTATATTAACATAGTACAGATTATATTATTGTATTGGTGAATATGATCATACAGTTGATGTGGCAAGTATAGATAGAAGAGATAAAGAAAAAGAACATGAAAGTACGAAACGTGTTTCTAGTCTGGTTGAAGCTTTCCAGAACTCAGCATTGCATCTTACTACGGTACAAAACATCAGAAATGAGTCTTCAAGACCTGTTTCGGCAAGCTCAAGTTATGGTATCAAGAAACAAAAGGGCCCGGGCTATTTTAGAGTATTAGTGACGCTCCTCAGGTAGAAAGCATATACAATCTTGGGTTCTTTTGAGCTACAATTATAACTTTACTACATGTCAGTATTCTTAGCAATCAGATGTCTTTATATTGTTAATTAATGAGATATTTTCAATCCATATTTAAGAGGTAGTCTTACCAATTTATACGTCATGCATTAAGATATAAAAGTTACAGTATGGAGAAAAAAGAAATCATTTTATAAATTAATACTTTTATATTTAAAAAGTTTTATGTTTTCTCAAAGAAGTACAAGCAGACAGCGTCTTTTGGCAGCTCTGGACATTTAAAATCTAAATACGTGTGTAAAAACAATATAATGTAAAACTGATATATCATATATCTTATTTATCATTGATTTAACAGCACTCAATATTACTATGCTGATATGTTGCAGAAGTATCAAGAAGAAATATCTTCTCTGTTTATCTGTTGGTAACATCAATCTTATATCTGAACACTTTGGATACTAAGTAATTTCTCTTTCTTATTCTTCAGTCGAATGAACACAAATCTATTTCGGGACAGAAAGGACTATTTTGCAAGACTGTTTCTGTTGCCACTCTTTGTTGTTTTCATTTTAATCTTTCTTGGACGATTGAAACACACCCAGTCAAGCATTCAGGACCGTGTTGGCTTATTGTATCAGTCGTCTACGGTACCACCATTCATGGGAATAATAAACAGTATAGCACTATGTAAATATACCATTGTTCCTATGAATAAATTTTTAAAAAGTTTGACGCTAATAAAAAAAAACAACAATTTAAACAGCTCACAGGGAGCGACTTAGTAGATGGCTGTTTTATACATTTTTTATTATAAGCGTCTACCGTTTCAATTGTTGGCGTACTGTTCATATTTCGCGCGTTTTTAACCCAGAAACACGCAACGCTATTGGTGACAGTTTTGGAAAATAGACGCTCAGAAATTTTTAAATTTAGGTCTTCTCATTGGACGAAAAAGTAGGACAAAGACAAAATATACTTTGTCATTGAGAGTCTTTTATCTGCATAGCGATAGCTTTTTTTAATGTGATAGTCTTTCAGTATTACTTATTGTATTTCATAAAGGGATCATACTAGTTCAAATCTTGTTTATATTTCGGATCCAGTTACTTCCCCATTATTGTGATATTGTCAAATTATGTCGTTAGCTTACAGAACAACTTTGTAAGTGTCACCACTAATTAGTATTCTAGTCGATCAGATCATTTCACTGCATATAAAATTACTTTTCAGTTTCATGTTTGCGGAACCTTTATTACCGGGAAAGTCGTGACGGGTTATATGGAATAATCACTTTCTTATTGGCGTATACCATTCATATAATACCATTCCACATTGTATCAAGCATCATTTTCAGCAGTATCGTTTACTGGTATTTATCCTTTGATGTTTTTTAAGTTTTGTTTACATAATGGAGACTCAGTTATAAATATACAAAGACAATATCATACATGCACTTAAAAAGATATAATAATCTATAGAAGAATTTCTTTTTCATCATGTTTTTAATGTAACATTTAATACGAAAGTAAATCACAGTAATAGTTAAATGTAATTAATAAGTCATATTCGGCACAGAATTATTTTAATTTTCTCTCTCAATACAGGGTAACAGGCATGCATCCGGGATTTGACAGATTTGCTCTGTACACCCTGGATGTATTCATCCTACAATACTGGGGAGAAATGCTGACGATAGCTTGTCTAGGGATATTTATGAATGCCAATTTGGCTAACAGTGTATCTGCGTTGCTGCAGGCAGCAACAGTAGTTATTGCATCGGGATTTCTAAAGTAATTATATTTTTTTCCATCCATGTTGTACAATGGACTGTATTGTTTTAAGTGACATTATGCTAATTTCTTTTCATTGTCAAGTTGAGCTAAACTGAATATTTGTTTTAAAAGATTAAATGTTATAATGGTGATTGACAAACCGTTAATATTAGAAAAATGTTTACAGTTAGTGTATAAATCTGCCTTAAATATAAAAAAGAATGCCCCAAGTAACTTGTTTGAAGAAAATATCTGAACATGTAGAAAAAATGTTACTTTCTGTAAAAATGATTCTGTGTTTATCTTCAGGAACACCGCGTCTTTAATTAAACCTTTCAAGTGGTTGAGTTGGATTCTGCTACATAAATACAATGGTGAAATTCTAGTTGCCAACGAATTTCGTGATCTAGAACTTGATTGTAATTTAAATGGTGAGTCTTTTCAATACCTGAATGTGAGGCACATAATAACGATAATTGCATAAGGGTCATGAGTAATATTGACCTTTCCACGGTCATAAATATGTTCAATCTATCTCTGACTTCCATGATTTTTAGGTTTTATCTAAATAAGTAATCTCATTGTTCTTGTTCTTGTAGTATTATTACATTATGCTACAAAGACATTAATGTTACAACACTTTATAAAAATTCCTAGCTGCATTAATTTATATCAGCTGCCCATTCCATACGATCTACTTCTATGCATATTAATGACAATTTAATTAAGAATACTGCGTTGTCATAAAGAAAATTAAAGAAGCATAACAAGTGGCTAACATTCATAAGATTCATTAATACATATGACATCTAAATTATTATGTTGTAATCATTTATTTTTCATAACATGAACAGAGACTGCAGTTTGTATTCCAAATGGTAATTTATATATCGACGCATACTATCCTGGAGCCGATGACCATCTTGCACGGAATTTCGGTGCAGTTGGAGCATATGCTGTTGGAACATTGATACTTGCAATGCTAGCTTTTAAAGCCGGAGGACTGAGAAATCTTCACTGAACGACTATTTAAATGGGTGCAAATTGCAATAATCTACACAAGTCTTTGGAAGTTCTTAAAGATGTTGTTTTGCTGTTTTCTGAAGTTTTCATATAACAAAATGTTATTGCTTCGATGAAAAAAAAAAACCTAGTTTACGTTGACAGTGTTATGTTTTGCATTACATACCGAACCATCCACAATCACGTGGATAAGTGTCATAATTTAAGAGTACACATGTATATGAATAGTTAGAGCTAATGCAGAAAATTATATTCTCTATACGCTCAACATTGTTTTTGACGGAAGTTGTGGCAAATTGAATAGGATAATATTTACCTGCTTATATATCATTTAAATTCACTTGACCAGGCTAACTTGAAGGTATGTTTCGATTAAATGATTTGAACTCCAGTTAAAGGAACTTCACTGAGGTCCGAAAGCATAAAACATAAAATTTGAAAAGTGTACATAAAACAAACCGAGCACTTATAATAAAGATATGAGAAGGATATACTCAGAATCAATTAGAAAATCGATATTTAGTACGATTCTAAGCTTTTTGATTTAACGTTAGTTTGCACCTATTGAAAAATCTGAAATTTTGCACATTAGTTATAAGTAAAGATTTACATCATAGACATGGCATAAAATCACGAAAAATGAAAAAAATCCAGTCCTGTCCTTATAATCTAAAATGACTTATAAAATATTCATACTTAACTTTTACCATAATCTTCTTCATACAGAACTAGAAATGTGTCGTCACGCCACTGATGCCCCCGCATGTAGCCAAAATTTCAGATGTTATAATATTTAGTTCCAAATTTGTTTGCACAAATTATTTTTTTTCATTTTAAGTTCAAAGCCCTTAAAACTATTCATTGTTAACATTTTGTAAATTGCATATTGCATATTTCTAGCCAAATTAATGGCTACATACATTTCCACAAAAGTATGAGTGCTGAAACTGAAAATTTAAAACTTTTCTAACATTCAAGGGAGATAACTTTGTCCAAAATCATTGAATCACGACCAAATTCAAACTTGAACTGCTTATTCCTAAGATGTATCTATATGTCAAATTTGAGTTAAATGTGTACAACCATTGGGGAGATAATGAACTGAAACTTAAAATTTCTGATTTTTTTTTCAAAGTTCAAGAGGGATGACTCTGTCAGCTATCATCAAACCATGACCAAATTGGAAATTGACCAATGCATTCTTATCCATATCTTTAATTTAATATGTCATTCCGTTGACATATCCATATGTCAAATTTATGTTGAATATGTAACACTGTTGGGGAGATAATGAACAGAAACTGAAAATTTCATATTATTTTCAAAGTGAAAGGGGCATCGCTCTGCAAAAAATCATGGAACCAAATTCGAACTTGGCCTGCGCATTTCTTTAACATATCCATACGTCAAATTTGAGTTGAATGTGTAATACTGTTGGGGAGATAATGAACGGAAACTGAAAATTTCATATTATTTTCAAAGTAAAAGGGGTATTACTCTACCAAGAAGCATCGAACCATGACCAAATTTGAACTTGACCTGTATTTTTTCATGACATATCCATATGTCAAGTTTGAGTTGAATGTGTAAGACCGTTGGGGAGATAATGAGCGGAAACTGAAAATTAAATTTCATATTATTTTCAAAGTAAAAGGGACATAACTCTGCTAAAAATCATCAAACCATTACCAAATACGAACTTGACCTGTATTTTCTCATGACACACACACACACACACACACACACACACACACACACACACATATATATATATATATATATATATATATATATATATATATATATATATATATATATATATATATATATATATATATATATATGCCAAATTTGAGTTGAATGTGTGCAACCGTTACCAAGATAATGAACGGAAACTGATGATGACGGAATGACAGAATTAGGGAATGACGGAAGGACGGAATGACGGAACAGGGAAACACTATATGCTCAGCCATTATATGGCGGGGACATAAAAATATTGAACATAGTTCTGCATGTAAGCATTAAAGATTTGGTGTACACATATAAGTATTTGTTTATATCAACTCTAAGTTTAAAGGAGCATTTCCCTCAGAATTGATTTATTTTTCCTATTTTAAAATGGCACACTTGAGTTTTTTAACGTTTAAATAGTAGTTTTAGTGTTTGTGTACCTTTTCTCCTAAAGAAATTTGAGATGAATGAATTCTTTTTTGGTAATGTAAACAAAATACAATATAGTATTCTGACTTTGAAACAGAATTCAAAGCCACTATACCTCTAGCAAAAAACCTATGTTTAGCTATTTTGGAAACTTAACAGGACACCAAAAATGAAGGAGTTTGAAAAATAACAATTAAAACATTCTTGGCCTTAAATATATATGAAAAAAAAAACAACAACAAATTACTAAGATCGTATATCTCTATAAGAAAAGAACACACCTTTTAAAAGAAAATGTCCCGTTTCGTAATTTTGAATATGAACAAATGTGTTATGTTTATTTTTGATGACGCTTGGTATATAATCAATGATAGTCATCCTAGTAGTGTGTCCTTCAGTGATATGACAATGAAATGCAAATGTGATTTAATAGTTTGCAATCTGGTCAGACTGATAAACGCTTCACCTACAAAATGTAGATAATATGTATTTATGTATAAGTTGATCACTTACGTTTAAATTGAGTAAAGTTCAATAGTGCGTACTGAAGTTTTTAAATTCAGTATAAATGAAATAAAAATGCATATTAATTAAAAATTGGATATAACTTGTATAGTTGTTATTAGGTTTGATAGGTAGCTGATCACTTATCACGTGCTTTATATATATGTTGTATTCATTGAGAATTCTTTATAAATAAAACTTATCATGGACGCAAAACTGATACAGTCAAATAACCTTGGTAGCTACGGTTCCACATCTTGTTCATATCACAATGGCTTCTCAAAAGCAAACGGGATGTTCTATGAAAGAAGAGATGATAAAGTATCGCCAATTACTGACATACCTGTACTGAACTCATCACTAAATATATCAAATGTATTTTACGTTGTAAAAGAATGGATCGGACCTTGGTGGACAGGAGCGTGTTTTAGAAAAACTAGACGGAAAATTGTTCTTCAGGATGTTTCTTTACAAGTTAAAGCAGGAGAAATTACGGCGATTCTAGGCAATTCAGGCATGTTACTTTTTTTGTTTGAACATGTAACTTTCCATTCAAACCAGTTTGTATTTATTCACATATGCGCAAATTATCAAAACCATTTATCATACAGATGATTTTTTTGCTGATATGAACTGGCGTATAAATACATGCTGACCAGTAAATGTAAAATATTTGGTGATCTCTTGACCTTCGTTATATTTTTAGGATCGGGTAAGACCTCACTGCTGGATGTAATATCTAGTCGGTCCACCGGAGACGTCAGTGGCCAGGTATATCTTAACAACGTTAAATGTACTCGGGATGTCATCCAACAATATGCTACGTATGTTATGCAGGCTGATAGGCTGTTACCTAACTTAACTGTTAGAGAAACGTTAAGATACACTGCAAAGCTGAAATTACCAGGACATGTAACAACAGATGATATTGAACGGAAGGTAAAATTACTTCTTTAAGACTGAAATAAAGATGAATATATACGAATGTCTTGTTAGATAGACATATATTAAAACAACAAAGTAAATACAAAAAGAGTTTTCTTTAAAAAACAGATATCATAATATCATTGATATTCAAAAGAGGACTGTCAAATTCCTTAGCACTTAGTTAGCGTGTTAGCAAGTTTAAAAACGCTATTTGATTAAAATATTGACATTTTACACCTGCTTCAATTTACCGCTTGTATCAATTTCTTTGTAACACTATTGAATTAATTACGACATAAAACATGGCATCATAGGTAAAACGAAGCCGAATTTTGTAGACGACTTTGAATAAATGGAACCTAAGAGTAAGAGAATGTAAGAAATTTCGTAATAGATACAGAAATGAGTATGTTTCAATTAACCCTTGATTTACTGGGACCGAAATTATTAGCTTAAGTCACCTGTTAAATTGACAATTCCAAACAATGAGAGATTCACAAGTTTATAAAACATATTTCAAAAGGTTAAGGGTTAAAGTCCGCAGTGAAGGATGTAGAGAGTTATTTCTTTTAGGTTTCAAATGTAATACAACAAATGGGTTTGAAAGATGTTGCTGACTCAAGAATAGGAAGTAGTATAATTCGTGGAATCTCAGGGGGAGAGCAAAGACGAGTTACCATAGCAATACAGTTGCTTAAAGATCCAGGTATTAATCATTGTACACTACATTGTATTACGACCTTCTTATGAATATATTTAACTTAAATACATATAAACTCTCGTTTAACCGATGACTTTCTATATAAAAAAACCCTTGAAGTTACATATATATGAGCTATTGTTTGACCGATCGGTTTCTTCCCTTATTTTATTAAGATACGATTATCTAAATTTATGATGTATGTTCTTATGATGTAAGTGTTTTACACGTTAATAATATGTTTTGGATGAAAAAAGATCTGTAACACAATATAACATTTAGGTAAGTATTCGAAGTAATACACTAATGATATTTCCGAACTTCTCAAATATTGCTTAATATGTTGATATAACATTCCATTTTTTGACAAACAGATATGGTTTTGTTGGACGAACCTACATCAGGTTTGGACAGCTACACTGCTCGTTACCTGGTTAGAAATCTTCGTGATCTCGCTAAACAAGGGAAAATTGTACTCTTAACAATCCATCAACCTAGTTCAGATATATTCCACATGTTTGATCAGATTGGAATCATGTCAAAGGGACAGATGGTGTATTGTGGACCTGCCAAAGAGATGGTTCCTTATTTTACAGCCCTTGGTTATCCTTGTGATAGATATACAAACCCTTTAGACAGATATGGTAAGTTAAATGGACATTAATGTAATGTTCAATATATTAAACAGTTTAATTAGTGTAAATGTTAACATAGACTGATATTTATGGAGAGATATGCAAATTTATATTAATTTATTCAACGGAAAATAGTAATATCTATCTATTGAAATATCCAAGATAAAAAATTCCGTTGATGTCCTTAATTCAAATATTGATATCATAGTTCAATGAGGTCTGCTTGAAATGTTACTGGAGAGTTTGAACGTGTAAATAACTATATTATTATCAATTAACATTATTTTTTTTCCGGACAAAATATCCAATAATGCCGAAGCAAATGACACAAACAGTTATTGCTTTTGTCTAGCAGGGATTAAAATATGTCTCTGCCGATTCATTTGTCATCATGATGAAACCAAGTTACTTTTTAATGAATAAGTCCAAAGTTACAAGTGAGGTAACTATACATTACAAGTTTTGATTTTGTTGGTTGGTTGGTTTTGTTTCAGCTTTATTGGTAAAGGAAGACCTACAATGTAAACTACATATAAAAAGCACGCATTTGCAACTTAAAACAAATTATACATTATTTTCTACAAAATCAGTCTTACATCAGGAATTTTAATTTCTCCTACATATTTAATGGTCATCTTGATACTTGTATTTCTTGTAGTCGATGTTTCAAGCATAGATCGTCGAGATTTGGAAAGGCAATGTGAAAGTACGAAACGTGTAGAAAGTCTAGTTGAAGCTTTTCAGAACTCGCAAATTCACCAACAAACTCTTCACAATATTAGTGAAGCTATAACTGGAATTTATGTTCGCAAGTCCAAAAATGGCAAAGCATATAGTAGCGGACCAAGCTATTTAAGGGTGCTTCTGACACTTGTTGGGTAAAGTACATTTTTAGTTTGTTGTTTCTGTTATAATTCCATCAACTTTCCTGTTAAGAATACAATATTAATTGTTTAGGATAATGATGTAAAAAGCATCTTATAACTTATTATTATTATGCAAAAATGAAATAAGACAACAAGTCATGTGGAACTTAAACTAATTCACAAACATAAAAAGAAATATTTCACAATAAATCTGTTGACTAAGTATTATCATTCCTATTATACAACAAAAAATAAATAAAAAATTATTTCAAAAACCCGTTTTATGATTATGTTTCTATTTATGTTTTTGGTTAAATTTTGCAGCCGAATGTATACTAACGTCTTTAGAGATCGGAAAGACTACTTTGCCCGTATCTTTTTACTTCCGTTGTTTATGGTGTTCATCATCATTTTCTTGGGAAGGCTTAAACACACCCAGACAAGTATCCAGGACCGTATTGGTCTCATCTATAACGCGTCTACAGGTCCTCCCTTCATGGGTATCATTAACAGCATTGCACTCTGTAAGTAACTAAAACTTACACGAACCAATACATAAAGAATCTCTTTGATATTTATTTTATTGTTCTTGTTTTATTCAATCTAAATCTTCCATTAAACACATGTATCGAGTAAGAAACATTATAAAGGAACATGTATTGGTATTCCAAATTCAACCATTGTCACGCATAACCCCGTGATAGGGGCTTAGATGGCAGCTTGTATTAACCACTACCGTCCATGAAAAGACTTAATTAAAAACGAGCAAGAAAGCATTTTAATTTTGCTGGTTTTGTTTTTGACATTATGCAATTTCGTATAATTTGTGTGGAGTTTTACCTAAAATAATTCGCATAGCTTAGTGGTTAACTTGTCAAACAAGACATCTAAGGATTGCTGACCGTGGGGTTCAAACCCTGTCGGGAACAAACTTTCGTTTCCTTGTGCTAGAACATTCACACTCTAACATCTTATATTGGTTCGTTCAAGGAACGGATTTTTAAAATATTTCTATAGCTAATTGCTTCCAACACAATCGAATTTATATAAATTCTGTATAATGTAAAGAATTACACAATGTGTTTATTTTATTTACTTATTTAAATGATGCATTCTTAATCTTCAGTTTTATGTTTGCGGGATTTATACTACCGTGAGAGTCGAGACGGATTGTATGGACCTGCGACATTCTTGATAGCGTACTCCATACATGTCATACCTTTCAATATTGTGTCGAGTGCCATATTTAGCAGTATTATATACTGGTATGTTATTCTATACAACTGTTTTATCCTATATATATGTACTTATGAATGTGCAAATAAGGTTCATTACGTCTCTTAGTATTCTCTAACATGCACACTCTATCATGAACAGACTCAATCTAACCGAGATTGCAACATTTTCAGTTTTGCCGATTTAGACGGTCTTTTTAGATATTTTTTTTCAACTTCTGATTCGGTTTATTACATGTAGTTTTTGCGAATCGCTATCAATTAAAAATATCATTCTGTCTAAATGGATCGTTTAAATATGTTGAAGGCAGTTTTAGGGAATAGATAATTATTGTCTAGTATTGTGCAGGAATTGTATAAGCATCAAACTGAAGAAGTAATGGTATTAACTAACATACAATAATCATTATAATTATAGGGTTTGTGGGATGTATCCAAGTGCTGATAGGTTTGGGATATTTACGCTCGAGGTGTTCATGCTGCATTATTGGGGAGAGATATTGACTGTTGCCTGTCTTGGAATGTTTATGAATCCCAATTTAGCCAACAGTGTTGCAGCTTTACTCCAGTCAGCTGCCGTAATCATTGCGTCAGGATATGTTAAGTAAGTATTTGGTTTATCGTTGGAAACAGCCCAAAACGCGTTACTGAAAAAATTAAGATCGGACATTTCTTTTTGTGAAAAAAACAAAACAAAACAACATTGTAAAACGTTAAAAGACATTTATTATCAAATTGTTTTCACATTTAATTTAAAGTGTGTGTATTATTTATAAATTATTTTAGAACAGAATATTATTATTTATCATATTAAAATGTTCATACTGAATCCTTTTAAGCGTTATTAACATTTTTCAAGCAATATTGTATAAGAATATCCATAAGGTACAGTTCTATTGTTTACTTTAATACTTAAAATACTTATAGAAATTGTGCCAATTGTAGACCACCTTTACAGTGATATTATACCCATCAAAGGGTAAATAAAGAGTGAACTGATGAAAGAAAAAAACAGTTTACATTTTGTCATAATTCCTTTCAATGTTATGATTTATTTCGCATAGACGATAAAGATTTCACGTGGTCCAAGGAAATTTCTGTAAATATTCATCGGAATTTACCTGTAATACTTATTAGATTTTACACAACGTTGAATACAAAATGCGAGGCCATGGCTTATTTTTGTTTTCAGGACATTAGACACACTTGTAAAACCAATGGAGTGGTTAAGCTATATACTTATTCATAGATACGCTGGGGCCATCTTTATAGCAAACGAGTTTAAAGACCTACAACTAGACTGTGATCGTAATGGTTAGTGAAAAGAAATTTCTGTATCGTCTATTATCATAACAAGATATAGAGGATATTTGTTTGTTTTGCATGTAAGATTGAAATATAATTTCACTGAGTGAACACCAGATGCAATATTTTCACGAGTGGCGTAGCCACGAGTGAAAATATAATAGCTGGTGTTCACGAATGAAATATATTTCAATCTTATATGTAAAACAAATAAATTTTCTTTTTATTTCATGCTTTTTAAGTGATTTTAAGTACTTTTTTACTGATTTTGCCGCGTAACGTCGCGCATTCTCCCTTTTGACATCATCACATCATGACGTCACATTATCAATTTTGAAATATAGGACTGTTACATTTCTCTAATTTTGTTACATTTTTAACATTATGTATGATGCCATCGACTTTCTTTTCCTAAAGAAGCAAAATTTACGCAAGACGGCATTTTTTTCTGCCTGTTATTCCATTTAGTTATGACAGTGAAAATTATATTTTATAAATTTCACTAGTGGTTTATCAGAATATAATCATCTGATATATTACAATAAAACACTGGAAGGCATGAAATAAAAAGACTTATGTCCACAACCGTTTTAGATTCCATACAATTTCATACAATTTACTGTTGTTTTAGTGTTGTGTTCTAGGGGTGTGGTTGGTAGCTTGCATTAACTACCACCGTCCATGAACAGGCCGAATGCAACAATTTCAAGTTTGCAGTATTAGCCGAACTTTGACTATTTTATAAGATAACCAGAAGGATACTTACTTGGCTCAGTCTAGTACATCTTGAAATATTACAGTGTTAATTCTTTACGATGGTAGTCTTTTCGAAAAGTGTGTACTGAGTATTCATGAATACATCTTGTTTTATGAGATACATAATATAAAGAAAATGTTTTTATGGGAAGTTGTGATTATACTAAAGAAAATTAAATTATAAATTAGATGTGATACATGGGTTTTGACGTTATATATAAATATCAAACTTATATTTGTCCTTACAGAAACAATTTGTCGTTGATATATAGCTTTGCATTTGATTCATTGTTTCCTTGTTGTGTGATATATTATTGTTATTTTCTATTTTAGTGACGCTTAACTGTATAGATAACGGGAACGAGTTTATTAACAAGTACTATCCTGATGCAGACAAGCATATAGCGGAAAACTTCGGATATTTAGCAGCATATCTTGTTGCGACCCTAATATTTGCTATAACTGTTTTCAAATTAGCTGGACTACGAAATTTACATTAGTTTCATTACTTAATGATATTTTACAAAAATTTACAAAGCTTACGTTTTCATACCAGCAAAGTTGGTGATGTAACGCGATTTTGTATGGTGCAATCTCATTAAAACCAAATCATCAGTTTCGCTCAAAGCATAGCTAGAAAGATAGTAAGCTAAAGGTGGTGGTACGTCAGATTTATCGAGATTCTTCTTGGGTTGTAACTGTACATACCAGTTTAGTGTAATTTGAAATAAATAAGTCTGCTTACAAACTAAGTCGTTTTTAGATTATTTTAGTTCTTATGATGTTTGATGTTTGTGACAATTTATTTTACTTTGTTGTTTTTAATTTATTGATGAGTGCTACATAAGGTATTGATATTTGTAAGTCTTTTTTTATTTTCATATGTGGAATGCTTGAAATGATTATAATATTGTATAATTACTCACATATCATAATGTTGTTAAAATAAACTGTTCCATTTTATATACTTTTATATGCACGTCTCATAGTCTCTGACCCTGTTTCGAAATTCAATTCTATTTTGTTCTGCTTGTTTTTTTTGTTTTTTTTTGACAAACGCATTCTTTTACATGGGATTCGTGCTTTCAAATGGAATTTAAGGTTCCATGAAAGCCGCCATTTGAACACATATGCGGATAATTTTATGAATAAATATTGAATTCTGCATATGCCGGTGCTAGGGGCCGTGGACAGTAGCTTTTATTAAACAATAGTGTCCTTGAGCAGGCACAATCAAATCGAGCCTGGAACAATTTCAATTTTGCCTTTTTTGGCGTTCTTTAAAGTTTCCACTGTTTTACAATTGATAACATTATTAAGCACATCATTGTGAACATCATATTTTGTTAGTACTATATGGAGTAAATTTTTATTTAAATGTTCCGTATCTATATTGTAGTGATTTGTTCGTCCTTTATCAAGACTGAATGATAGTAAAATAGTACTGTGGGAAATATTATGTCCAAATAACAGTTGGCTTATAAATACAGTACACTTTTGTGACGATAAAACACACGCGCACACACACATTTACATACCCGCTCGCACATTGAAATAAATTATTTACTTCTAGCGTTGGGTATTTCAAAGGAATACAAATTCCGTTAAGATGTTGAAATATAGCCGATTAAGGTTCTTTATCTTAAATGATGATAACTTGATCAATTATAAAGCCATGAGGTCTCAATTTGTGTGTACATTTTACTATATCATAATGCAACACAAAAACAGAATGCGACCAGGAAACAATTTCTAAAAATACTAACAATACTAATAAAACGACTGCAAACTGAAAATAAAAAATGTAAGCAGTCAGAAATTTCGTTTTACAGCCAAATAAATGGACTTTGTAAAATCTGCGCAGCGATTACGTAACCCTTTATTAAAATTAATAATGCCCTCTATATAACCCCTGTTGTTATCCATTAAAAAACTAGCTGACCCTACATACATAAAAAGGGCACAATGTTATCAGGTATAAAAGTTTGTATGTTGTGGAAGTTAAAACGACATTGATTCCAGAATCATAATTGCCTGTCACAGTAACGAATGCATTTTAACAAACACATTTATTTGTGAGTATTTCTCACAAATACAAGATTAGAGTGGTTATAAATTGCTGTACGTCCACGCTAGCTTAAATATCATTCAAAATGCTTTGCGTGAAAATACACTGTTGAAAGTATGTCATTATAACGAATGTAAGACAGTCATACTTCAATTAATTTCCTATTATATTCAAATAAAGTAATACGGTTGTAATACATAGTGTATTTTCTACATATTAACAATAGAAGTTATCTTTGTCCTGTTTACAATAACACTGATTACAAAAGTATATATGAATGTATCACATTGATAAACTTTAGTGGTTATAAAACATTGTCACTTTCATGTACATAGACAGTCTTATTATTAAAATGCTTTGACCTAAGATAAAGTTATTTCTAATATTTACAGTCGGTGAAATTTGAAACTCGTGTAAACTGTATATTTTACGCTACAGCAGGTATCTAGTATACTATTGGACGTAAGTGATCATTAAAGATTTATTAAAAAGTGCAGATCGTATTTTTGTGTGTATTTTATTTAGTAATAATATTTTCATACTTGATTTGTACGAGTAATAAGTATAACATGGACACAACAAGACTTATACAGTCAAATAGTCTTGGGAGTTATGGTTCCACAGCGTATTCTGCACCAGATGGCTTTATTAGAGCCAATGGGATGCATTTTGACACAAAAGACGATAAAGTAACACCAATACCAGGAGTATCTACTGTGCAATCAACACTGAATATATCTAATGTATGTTACGTTGTGAAGGAATGGGTAGGACCGTGGTGGACAGGGGCGTGTTTTAGAAAAATAAGACGGAAAATAGTTCTTCGGGATATTTGTTTGCAAGTGAAAACAGGAGAGCTCACGGCAATTCTTGGCAATTCAGGTATGCAATTTTTAGCTCATTTAAAATGTCCATTTAAGTCAGTTTATATCAATTAAGGTATGAGATGATTATGAACCATTTATCATTTCAGTATATATAGAGAATGTTTTTTCTTCTATTATGTAAAACTTAAATATGCTTCTCTGAACGAAGTTATTGATGAAGAATTTTGTAAAAGCCTGTGCTAACAATACATGTTAATGCAGAATGATATACTTTGTACAATAGGTGATACTTAGGCATTTATGTAACATTCGATAGCAATGTCTTTGCATATATTATTTATTCAGGATCGGGTAAGACCTCACTGCTAGATGTAATATCTAGTCGGTCCACCGGAGATGTCAATGGCCAGGTATATCTTAACAACGTTAAATGTACTCGTGACGTCATCCAACAATATGCTACGTACGTCATGCAGGCTGATCGGCTGTTACCTAACTTAACTGTTAGAGAAACGTTAAGATACACTGCAAAGCTGAAATTACCAGGACATGTAACAACCGATGGTATTGAACGGAAGGTAGTTTTCTTTTATAAAGTAGTAAAATAACTACTTTGCAGGATTATAGCAATCCTTTCAACAAATATTAAATGATGTGAAATAAAAGAAATGTAATGTAATTAGCTCAATTATCTGTGTAGATTTTCTAATGACGTATCTTAGCGTTTGAATGTATGACCGGAAATGAATAAGGAATTGATGTTCAAATTGAATGTTTATATGTGATAACTAAAATGTATGCCTTCATGAGGTTGTTACATGAAAACATGGACTAAATTTATATCGAGAAGAAGTAAATTTGATACATCTTTGTCAACGTAGTTTATTTCATAATTGTAATAAAAATTGAAGGTAGCTAAAGTAATACAGCAAATGGGTCTAAAAGATGTTGCTGACTCAAGGATAGGAAGTAATATAATTCGTGGAATCTCTGGGGGAGAGCAAAGACGAGTTACCATAGCAATACAGTTACTTAAAGATCCAGGTAATATATATTGATTTCTCCAAATAAACATCTTGACATATAACAATTTGTAAGTATTATGCATCCCATGAAACAGTAAATTGTAAATCATTCTCTTCCTAGTTTTATGTAACCTTTAGTCTATTGCCCTGTTGATTAAGGATGTGCGAAATGTCCTATTTAAAAACTCATCTATTTATTTAAGGGAAGTCGCATCTTTACTGTACTGTAACAAACCTTACTTTTTTACTTAAAATGATTTTTTTTCACAGATATACGAGTATCTGACACTTAGAAATAACGATTCTATTCTGCTTAATTTTTGGTTAGTTCTGTTAAATTTAAGTGACATCTGTTCAAACTTGGATTTGTTTTCATTTTCTGCTTCTCTAGATTTCGTTGGTTCCCTTTTAAAAATTGTTTGTTATAGATATAATTTAATTGTTCTGCTAAAATAAAGCCTTGCTGGTTTTGTTACAATAATTTATTTGTTCTTTTACAAACATGGTTTATTTATTATACCAAATAAAATACATTGTTGAATAAGTTATCGAAATGATTTTGTTGGTTATTTCATAGATATGATCTTGTTGGCTTTGTTTAAGACATAATTTTGTTAATTTTGATATAGATATGGTTTTGTTGGACGAACCAACATCAGGTTTGGACAGTTACACTGCTCGTTACCTGGTCAGAAATCTTCGTGATCTGGCTAAACAAGGGAAAATTGTGCTGTTAACAATCCACCAACCTAGTTCAGATATCTTCAACATGTTTGATCAGATTGGAATCATGTCAAAGGGACAGATGGTGTATTGTGGACCTGCCAAAGAGATGGTTCCTTATTTCACTGCCCTTGGTTATCCTTGTGATAGATATACCAATCCTTTAGACAGATATGGTAAGTTATAGGGAAATTATGTCGTTACTTAGATATGCAATGCAACTTAAATCTTTGAGGCATATTTTGAAGGGATTTACTATTAATACTAGATGATATCTATATGTTGTACGAATCAACAGTTTCATATCTTGTATTGCTGATCAAATGAATGTACTTAAGATTAATATTACACAAATTACACAATACAATACAATATAACACATAACGAGTAAATTTAAAGTCTATATTTTGTATTGACGAGTCGTTGATTTTAAAATATGAAATTTTTTTATCGTTTAAAACTTAACATAAAATGCGTAACAATAAAACGTAAAACAAAATACATTAATAGAAAATAAACAATAACCAATATTTATAGTTATATTAATTGAATGATTTGTTTAAAGACATACTCTAGTCTTAAGGGTTTTTTTTCAATGAAAGTTTAACTTATTTTCACCAAATTTATTTATAATAAAACACCCCAAAGCAATACAGTGCAATACAGTAAAATACCCTTAAGTCTTTCTCTTTTGTGACAGTCGATGTTGCTAGCATAGATCGTCGTGATTTAGAAAGACAATATGAAAGTACGAAACGAGTAGATAGTTTAGTAGAAGCTTTTCAAAACTCGCATATAAACCAACAAACTCTCCACAATATAAGAAATGCCATGAATGAAAATGATGGCCGTAAGCTTGGTAGTGGTAGTGAAGCAGGTAGCGGACCAAGTTATATGAGGGTGCTACTAACACTTATAGGGTAAATCATTATTTTACTGAATCAATAGAGATTATTGGTTGAAACTTTCTTTTTCTTATATCATTATCTTTTGTTACGTTACAAATAAAAACAAGCCATCGCATCTATTTGGACAGTAATTTGTGAAATGTCTCAAATCTGCTGTTTTGCAATTTTGAATAGATTATTCAGATAATGTAAAATTAAAAAAAACAAACACTACTACAGATATAAGACATTTTATAAATATAAAATGACAGAGACTCCATATTTGTAAGATTATGAAAAACTTACTAACGAGACTATTACACCCATGACGGTTACTTTGTCATTGGTAATGAATTAATATGCTTTGCTTTCACATGTCTATAATAATGAATTTAGCGGTAATGAACAAATCTTTTTTTTCCCAGCCGGATGTATACTAACGTGTTTAGAGATCGAAAGGACTACTTTGCTCGTATTTTTCTACTCCCCTTGTTTATGGTGTTCATCATCATTTTCTTGGGAAGGCTTAAACACACCCAGACAAGTATCCAGGACCGTATTGGTCTGATCTACAACGCTACCACAGGCCCTCCCTTCATGGGCATCATTAACAGCATTGCACTTTGTACGTATAATCATTTACTTGCAAAAACATGTACATATATCATGCAGAAATCAGTAAAAATAAGTGTTAATTCAATTATTACTTAATAACGTAACATTTATTGTGATATATTTTGACCAAGACATACTTGTTGTCTGATTCTATGACATCTGATTCTTGAAATATTTCTTTTTTTTCTTTTAAACATATTTTAACTTGAAAAAACGAGAGGATCAGGATGGCAAAATGTTCAACAAAACGCAGGCGCAGGCAAAATTTATACAAATATATTCGAAGACCAGATGTTTGTTGATGCCTCGTATATTTTGTAGATGTACACCAACGTTTAAACTTATTATTGTCAACATAATCGGTTCAATTTTCAGTTTTATGTTTGCGGGATTTATACTACCGTGAGAGTCGAGACGGATTGTATGGACCTGCGACATTCTTGATAGCTTACTCCATACATGTCATACCCTTCAATATTGTGTCGAGTGCCATATTTAGCAGTATTATATACTGGTATGGTAAAATTTTATATAAATCACAATTTCCACAAGACATAGCTATTTATAGACTGCATTTACTTCTTGCTCAGGTATCTTTTAAAGTACAAATAGCGGTTGATATAGCATTACAGTAAATTTGTCTTAGAGAAAAGTAAATTGCGTTTTTAACTATTATATGCACAATGAGTGATCTGATTAAGCACAAATGCTTTTTTGTTATCTAATTGTAAAAGTACTATTTACATATTTTGTAGGATTTCTTTCCCCTTTCTCATTTACAGGGTTTGCGGGATGTACCCAAGTGCCGATAGATTTGGTATATTTACACTCGAGGTGTTCATGCTGCATTATTGGGGAGAGATATTGACTGTTGCCTGTCTAGGAATGTTTATGAATCCAAATTTAGCCAACAGTGTTGCTGTTCTGCTGCAGTCAGTTGCTGTCATTGCAGCGTCAGGATATATTAAGTATGATCTATATTTGTGTGACAAAATTCCTTGAACGGAAATTTTGCAAAATCTATTCAAGTTTACATTGTTGAAACATTTCCTTGACAATTTACGGAAAATGAGTTAAATTTGGGATGACATTCATTTAAATTCATCTAGAGAAATAGAGAAGGTTATATATTTAAAAGAATAGATTTGCATGTAGGTTGAAAACACGCATTATATATCATTTCTTTGTCGTCAAAGTAATTTAAAAATAAAACTTTGTAAGTGAGTTTTCCTTCTCGTCGATTTTGAAAATTTCCAAAAAAAGACATTGAATGTGACCGTAACGATGTATTAAAAGCTATGCTTTTCAGTGTAAGTAAAGGTACTCTACAGATGAATAAGATATCAATGATTGTTTGAAAGGTTTTATTAAAAAATGTATTATTATTATTTTCTTTTATGAATAAAGGTCACATTTTGTCTAGTGTAACTTCAGTGTAACAATTTTTCCAACGTCTGTAAAATATATTTCCTTTTTAGAACATTAGATACCCTGGTTGAACCAATGGAGTGGTTAAGCTATATACTAATACATAGATATTCTGCAGCCATTTTTGTAGCAAACGAGTTTAAAGACCTTGACTTTGACTGTGATCGGAATGGTAAGTTTGAAGACATTGGCATACAATAAAAAATGACTGCAAATGCTCCGATACCTGACCAAAATAAGTGTTGTGTTTTTTACTAATTTCTTCCTGTATAAAAGTAGGAAAATCTTTTAGTCATCCCATGCAAAGTATTAGAATATCAAATCGCATTAATAATATCAGTATAACTTGAATTAATATTTATCTTACCTTATGTATTTCTATTTTATATGAACTACATAGTATAATGAATTTATAGTACCAAAATATTTGATACATTTCAGTGACGTTAAATTGTATTGAAAGTGGAAATGATTACCTAAACAAATATTACCCTGGTGCTGTGGATGATATTGCAAACAACTTCGGATATTTAGCAGCTTATTTGGCAGGGACTCTAATATTTGCTATTATCGTCTTCAAATTATCTGGTTTACGAAATTTACATTGACACATTTGTAAAGATTTGTGTGATACCTGTTGTTAAATGTAATATATTTTATATTGACCAAGATTTATGGTCAGTTATGTTTCTTGTAGATATTTTTATGAAATGAAAGAAATAAACGAAACAGATTTGAATTAAAGTATGTTGTGTTTATCTTCTGTCAAAACGGTACTGCAATAAAACAATAACAATTCTCTAAAAATGTCAAGTTTTTGTTTTCGGTAAAAGTTACACCATTAAATAGTATAAATGAACGTCAAAACGAATATAGTATACTTTGCTTGTGGTTAATTTATTTAAAAGTATAAATGAACGTCAAAACGAATATAATATACTTTGTTTGCAGTTAATTTATTTAGATTATGGTACTATGATTGTCAAAATTTCAAATTGTCAAAATAAATACACTATATTTAGCTTGTAGTTGAACGTATTAAGACTGATAGTATAAAGGTAAAAATTAATGTAATATATTCTGCTTGCTGTATTTATGTTAAAATGAATGTGATATATTTTGTTTTCAGTTAAATCTACTAGATTTGATGGTATGAATGTCAAAGGGAATACAATGTATTTTGCTTGCGGTATTTATGTACAAATAAATGTAAAGTGTTTTGTCTTCAGTTAAATCGATTAGATTTGATAGTGTGAATGTCAAAATGAATGTAACATGATTTGTATTAGATTTGATAGCATGAATGTCAAACTGTATGTAATGTGATTTGCTAGCAATTACATTTATTAGATTTGATGGTAGGAGTTTTCAAAATGAGTGTAATATTTTTTGCTTGCTGTTTAAATTAATTAGATTTGATATTAAGAAATATAAGATATATAAATGATTTTGATAGTACTGATACCAAAATTAGATAGATATTTTTTTTCTGTTTTCATCCTCTTATTCCAAATGTCACCTAAAATTCCTTCATAACTCATTTCAGAATAAAGTAACTTTAGTAATCATTGGACAATGACTTAATAAACATAAATATTTTTCTGTTAAAATTTTTTTAATCCATAACATTTAGTTTTTTCTCTCCAAATATTCACATCTTTAAATGATATGTAAGAGTGTATGTTAGGTACCATAATAATATTCTCTTTCTGATATGTCATGTTGAATTATTTTGGTTTTTGTTGTTGTTGTTTCATTCATTTTTAAATCCTGATAGTAGATAAAAATGACGTAATGACTGTTTTAACATTGATTTGCACCGAATATATGTATATGTATGTCATATTTGGTTTACTTAGGATTTAACTTAATAGCGATCAAGCTTAGATTAAAAATTTATTATTGTTATTTTAACATACCTGTAATGTTACCAAGCAATTCATTAGATATTAATAAAAAATGTCATAGTTCATTTACAATAGATAAAACATCAATTTAAACAATATTTAGTAGCGGTCATGTAATTCACAACTTAATCCTCTTTGCAGGAAGACTTTTATACTTGAACAATTTTTAACTGCTTTGGTGGTATATAAATTTTCTTCATCGATTCAATTTAATGTCTAAAACTACTATCTTTACTTATAATGTTAACGGAATTTCTGGAAAAGACAAGAGAATTGCTATTTTTCAATGGTTGAAAACACAAAAGGTTGACATAAGCCTTCTCCAAGAAGTGCATTTCAAACAGGCTGATAAAGAAAAGTGGGAAAAAGAATGGGATGGAACAATAATTAATAGTGGGAATTCAAGTAATCAGTTAGGCGTATCAGTTCTTTTCAGAAATGGTTTAAATATTCACATTCTAAATACTTTTGAAATTGAGATCGGACGTGTATTAGCACTTCATGTAAAGATTGAAAACAAAGAGGTATTTATCATAAATGTATACGGCCCAAATAAAGATGATATTGATATTTTCTGTAAATTAGAAGCCTTCATTAAAGACAGAAGTGATCACCTTTTTTATTATAGGAGGAGATTTTAATGTAGTGCTAGAACCTAATATTGACAAACAAGGTGGTAACCCTCATACACATTTGAAATGTCGCAAAAAAATAAAAAGTATACTTGAAACTTTTCAACTTAATGATATATTTCGGGTACAAAATCCGTTCACTAAAAGATTTACTTGGCGCTCAAAAGTACGGTTAAATATAGCGTGTAGATTAGATTATTTTGTTCTTTCAAATGATTTGGTAAATATTGTTGAAAAATCTGGCATAAAGCCTAGTTTTAAATCTGATCATTCAATAGCATATGTAACTTTAAATTTTGATCCTATAGTGAGAGGACCTGGTGTTTTTAAACTAAATAATAGTTTACTTTTAAATATGGAATTTAAAGACAGAATTAAAAATGCCATAACTGAAATACGTTCTCTTAATACAGACACAAACCCTTTAGTCAGATGGGAAGTTATTAAAAGTACAATACGAAATGAAACTATAAGATTTTCAAAATATAAAAAGAAAACAGAAACAGAACAAATTCAAAAACTTATGACAGAAATCGAAAAAATTGAAACTGAGATAGCCTGCAATTTTGACGAAAATTTAAATAGAAATTTAGAATTGAAAAAATCAGAAATAGAACAATTTCATAATGAAAATATCAATGGAATTATAACGAGAATAAAAAGTTTTAAATTAGACAACAGTGAAAAAAACATTAAATTGCTAAAAAATTTAGAGACTAGAAATGCTGAAAGAAAACTTATTAATAATCTAAATGTCAATGGTAATGTTACGTCAAACCAAAATGAAATTCTGAATGAGCAAAAAAAATACTATGAAAGTCTGTACAGTGAAAAGATACAAAGAGACTCAACATATGACTTTTATGATGAAAATAAAATCCCTAAACTAAACGACAACGAGCAAGTATTATGTGAAGGAATTATTACAGAAGGAGAGTGTATCGAAGCAATTAAAACCATGAAAAATGGGAAAAGTCCTGGATCAGATGGTATAAACGTTGAATTTTAAAAAAATGTTTTGGAATGAAATTAAAAATGATCTAATAAATTCTCTTAATTATTCATTCGAAACTGAATATTTAAGTCAGTTGCAGGCACAGAGTTTAATTACCTTAATCCAAAACCAAAAAAAGATTTATCATTCTTTCAAACTGGCGGCCAATAAGTTTATTGAACGTTGACTATAAAATACTGAGTAAAGTAATTGCTAATAGAATTAAACGTGTACTAAATAACTTGATCGACAATAGCCAAACTGGATTTATTAAAGGCAGATACATTGGTGAAAATATAAGATTGATTTATGATGTAATCGAGTACGCAGAACAAACGAAAAACCTGGAATATTATTTTTTGCTGATTTTGAAAAAGCTTTTGATAGTTTGAATCATAATTTTATTTTAAAAACACTCGATCTATTTAACTTTGGACCAAATTTAAAAATGTGGGTAAAATTGTTATACAAAAATCCAACAAGTTGTATTCTTTACAATGGTTTCTTGTCGGACTCATTTAATATCAGACAAGGAGTCCGACAAGGCTGTCCTTTATCTCCTTACATTTTTATTTTAGCAATTGAACTCCTCTCCATAGCAATAAGAGAAAATACAAATATTAAAGGATTTAATATATTTGATATAGAAGTAAAAAGCAGCATGTTTGCTGATGATGCAACAATATTATTAGATGGTACAAATAACAGTTTCAAAGAAATGTTATATATATTTGAACAATTTTCATTCATCTCGGGTCTAAATCTTAATTATAGTAAATGTACAGCTCTAAGAATAGGCCCACTGCGAAACCAGCACGACCTTATATATTGTAGAAAAAAATATAGTAATATTTCATGGACATCAGAAAGTGTCAAAACACTAGGAATAACATTTCATTCAAAAACTGACCATATCCTCAAATTAAATTACGATAACAGATTATCTCAATTCCAAATAGACATAAACAGATGGAAAGCTAGACATCTCACAACAATTGGTAATATCTCAGTATTGAAATCATTAATAATTCCAAAATTAACTTTCCTGTTTTCTGTTCTACCCAATCCTCCAAATAAAACTGTAAATACAATTAAACAACAATGTTATGAATTTATATGGAGCTCAAAAAGGGATAAAGTCAAACGGGATGTAATAATACAGGAGTACAAAAACGGAGGTCTAAATATGATTGACATTCCTATATTTTTGAACTCAATAAAATCGAACTGGATAAAAAGAATAATAAACGATTCAAATGATGGGTTGTGGAAAGAAATAATAAAGAAAAATATAAATCATTTAGGTGGAATATCTATATTTAAATGCAATATAAACACAAAAGATATATTGAAATTTAAAATCAAAAATAAATTTATACACGAAGTATTAGTAGCTTGGAGTGAAATCAATTTTAATGAAAATCCGAAAAATATTTCAGAACAAATTCTTTGGCAAAATTCAAACATAAAAAATAACAATAGCCTTCTCTATTTCAGACAGTGGAGAAACAAAAATATATACCATGTAAAAGATATCTATGATATAAACGCAAAAAAATTTAAAACTTTTAGTCAATTAAAAACTGAATATAACATTCCTAATACTGAGTTTTTAAATTACCATAGACTTATCTCTTCAATCCCAAAATGTTGGAAAAGAAAATTAGATAATGTCATTCTTTCTGTAACAACTGAGGAAATAAATATTTATGAGCTTTTAGAAAAAACAGAAACACATCTCCTAAATAGAAAATTAACACAGGTTCAAAAAGAAAGAAAGCTAAAATACCAGAATGAAAAACTAAAATCCCAGTTAAAATGGGAGGCAGTATTTCCAGATAAAAATTTCAATTGGCAACAAATATATTTGAATGCGTTTGATATTTGTAAGGATAATATTTTGCAAAATTTTTATTTTGATTTCCTACATAGAAATATTGCAACTAACAAATTTCTCTTTAGATGTAAATTAGTGGAGTCTAGTCTTTGTGATTTTTGTAATATGGAAATAGATAGCATAGAACATATATTTTGGACCTGTCAACAAACACAAATTTTCTGGAATGAATTGTTTAAATGGTTGGTTGAAATTGGTATACTTGCAACCCAAGACAAATTTTTGTCCTTTTTTCATTCACGAAATAAAATTTTATCATATATTCTCTTATTTGCCAAATATTATATATATATAGTTGTAAAACAAAAAAGAAAATACCAAATAATCTTGTGTTTAAAAGAAAATTGATTGATAGAATATCTTTAGAAAAATACATAGCATTTCAAAATGATTCTCTTGCTGATTTCAACAGGAAGTGGAATAACTTTCTAATAATGTTATAAGAACTGATTGATGATATGTCAGAAGTATATTACCAAAGCAGCCTTTCTTTCTTAATATTACCATTTTTTTTTATCTTATCGTAGTTTTTTTATTCTCTTGCAAATTATCCTTTTATATTATAGCACCTCCCCAAATTGTCAGCATTTTTCCAACTGACTCAAGATTTTTTTTTTTTTTAAATTGATTTAACAAAACTCTATCTTGTTTAAAATATAATATCCTTTCTCTTAACTTTTTCTTAAAGAGATTCACGTTTAAGCTCTTTGAAATTATTTTAAAATGTCTACAACAACATATATATTAGTTTGTAACGTATGTTATGTAAAATAATTAATTGAAAAATGTAAAATGAATGTATTATGTAAAAAGGAAAAGTAAATAAAAGGGCCTTAAACGTGGTTCCAAAAAAAAAAAAAAAAAAAAAAATAATAACTGGCAAAAAGCAGATTGAGGCACTGATTTTTTCGTGTTGCGTATGAGTTTGGAAGAGTAACTAAAGACAAACACGAGAGCTTAGATAGTTAATTCGTTCTTTAATAGACCTCACCAAAATCTGCATAGGGCATGAACCAAGTTTAAAAATTGTCCCCCCCCCCGAGGAAGTCACATGATTTTAGATTGACTCGTATTGGAAAGCCTTTTTTGAAACTTCTTGTCCGAAACCCACAAAAAACCTAGGTATTTAGCGAATTGTTTTGACTGGTAGAATATCATTAAGTTTGTTTAAATTATTATCTAGAATTCAACATTTACCCTACCATTGTGTAACTTTTTACATTCACTTTGACAGTATGATAAAAATATTTTCTCCCGAGACACTAAAACGCACAGCACGTACATATCTGTTTTGTAGTTTAAATGCTAATCTTATGGACCTAAGTAAAATAGAGAAAGTAAGAATCCGTAAAGAAAGTTCAAAAATGGCAAAATTGATGCAGGCTCGGTTTAATTGAGCTCGTTCGTGGACGGTACTGACAAGTGCAAACTACCGTCCTTTCTCCATAGCACCGGTTAAAGCAGAATTCAACATTTAAACATGACACTGGTGAAATTTTTGAAGATGACATATTTGATATGTAGTACTGTCTGTAAGACACTTTACACCACACAGTATCTGAATGACTATAAATTGTATGTATACAATGTTATGTTGAATAAAATATATGTTATGTTATATACATAATTCATATTCCTTGGGCCGGTGAACGATCTAGTGATTATATCACTTGTCAAAATATAGTATGTGCAAAAGTTTGGTCATATTGAAAATGTTGTTGTGATGTTAACAACATTAAAAACCTAATTTTTCAACTCTGCTCCATTTTCTAAGCAATTCTTAAAAAAAAATCATATACATCTAGTACATGTATAGATTAAAACCACAACTAATTACTCGAGATCATAGCTTTAAAAGCGTGTACGTGCATTATGAATTACATATTTTACTTAAAATGATAATTTTATTGTGTCTTTATTTATACTGCGCATACTGAGGACATTGTATAAGCATTTTATTTTTCAAAATAAATTAGCTGATATGCAGATGTTTACTCTAATTATGCATACAAACTAACGTCAATGTTATCATGAGGCCTTTAAATGTAAATATCTAGGTATGTTATCTGCATATCAAGTGATTTAATGCAATTGAACAAACACTGCATCCAGTCAGTAAAGGCCTCAACAGACGGTAGGATTTTGAAGTACAACACCAATTAAAACTAAGATGCACAGACAAATCTTAATGTGTGAAGGCTACTATTATTTGATTTCGGAAACCTTAAGTCTAGATGTAAGGGATAGGACATGTTCTATTTTAAAAATCTTGTCGTACAGATCTTTACAGACCTCCCACAATGACAAGTAACAGATAACCAAATTATCTCCTATAATGGGTGTAATGAATGAAATTCCAGAACAATTAGGGCTACAAGGTAAACATAGTCGTAACATGGGGT
The DNA here is from genome assembly GCF_026571515.1 of Ruditapes philippinarum. Classification (NCBI taxonomy): domain Eukaryota; kingdom Metazoa; phylum Mollusca; class Bivalvia; order Venerida; family Veneridae; genus Ruditapes; species Ruditapes philippinarum. The sequence continues at coordinate 284,481 of NW_026862271.1, read as the reverse complement.
AAAAATGATGTTGAAAAACTCTTCAGACCCAAAGTTGTGTTATGTTCGAATCCCAAATCATTCCGAAAATGATTATGTCACGGTATTGAATTGTTCTCTAATAAGGGGAGGGGAGGTAGTTTATAGGCGGCCAGATAGCTTAGTCAGTAGAGCCGCAGTAGCGGCAGTACGGTATTCCGAGGGTCCCAGGTTTGAGTCTCGGTCAGGCTTCACATTAAAAACAAGAGGGCCATGATGGCCCTGAGGTCGCTAACCTGTATAAAGGCACCCGGAGCGGGGCCAGTTTAAACCCCAGGGCTTTTATTTGAACAAACTTAGAAGACACCCATTAGAAGATGTTTCACAATGTTAAGTTTTTACTACACACATATAATGAAAAACAATGATCTACTCCCCCCCCCCGTCAGGGCCAATTTTAATTCAGGGGCTTTGATTTGAACAAACTTGGTAGATACCAATAAGAAGATGTTTCATGCTAAACATCTAAGCCCTAGCTCATTGGGTTTTTTAAAAGAAGATTTTTTAAGTTTTTACTAAACACATATAAGGAAAATAAATGACACCCGGGGCGGGGCCAGTTTTGACCCAAGGGCTTTTATTTGAACAAACTTTGTAGACACTCACTAGAAGATGTTTCATGCTTTATATCTAAACTCCAGCTATTTGGGTTTTTTCAAAAAAGTTTTTTTAAGTTTTAGCTAAACACATATAAGGAAAATCAATGACCCCCTGGGACGGGGCCAATTTTTACCCCAGGGCTTTTATTTGAACAAACTTGGTAGACACCCATTAGAACATGTTTCATGCTAAATATCTTAGCTCTAGCTCTTTGAGTTCTTTAAAAGAAGATATTTTAAGTTTTTACTATATGCATATAGGGAAAATCAAGACCCCCTGGGGCGGGGCCAATTTTGACCCTAGGGCTTTTATTTGAACAAACTTGGTAGACACTAATTAGAAGATGTTTCATGCTAAATATCTTAGCTCTAGCTCTTTGGGTTCTGTAAAAGAAGATTTTTAAGTTTTTACTATATGCATACCGGAAAATTCAAAGACACCCTGGGGCGGGGCCAATTTTGACCCCAGGGCTTTTATTTGAACAAACTTGGTAGACACTCACTAGAAGATGTTTCATGCTTAATATCTAAACTCTAGCTATCTGGGTTTTTTCAAAGAAGATTTTAAGTTTTTGCTATACACTGGCATATAAGGAAAATCAATGACCCCCGGGGCGGGGCCAATTTTGACCCCAGGGCTTTTATTTGAACAAATTTTGTAGACACTCACTAGAAGATGTTTCATGCTTAATATCTAAACTCCAACTATTTGGGTTTTTTCAAAGAGAATTTTAAAATTTTGCTATGCACATATAAGGAAAATCAATGACCCCTGGGACAGGGCCAATTTTGACCCCAGGGCTTTTATTTGAACAAACTTGGTAGACACCCATTAGAACATGTTTCATGCTAAATATCTTAGCTCTAGCTTTTTGAGTTCTTTAAAAGAAGATTTTTTAAGTTTTTACTATATGCATATAGGGAAAATCAATGACCCCCTGGGGCGGGGCCAATTTTGACCCTAGGACTTTTATTTGAACAAACTTGGTAGCCACTCATTAGAAGATGTTTCATGCTAAATATCTTAGCTGTAGCTCTTTGGGTTCTTTAAAAGAAGATTTTTTAAGTTTTTACTATATGCATATAGGGAAAATCAAAGACCTCCTGGGACGGGGCCAATTTCGACCCACGGGCTTTTATTTGAACAAACTTTGTAGACTCTCACTAGAAGATGTTTCATGCTTAATATCTAAACTCCAGCTATTTGGGTTTTTTCCAAGAAGATTTTTTAAGTTTTTGCTATACACATATAAGGAAAATCAATGACCCCCTGGGACAGGGCCAATTTTGACCCCAGGGCTTTTATTTGAACAAACTTGGTAGACACCCATTAGAACATGTTTCATGCTAAATATCTTAGCTCTAGCTCTTTGAGTTCTTTAAAAGAAGATTTTTTAAGTTTTTACTATATGCATAAATTATAGGGAAAATCAATGACCCCCTGGGGCGGGGCCAATTTTGACCCAAGGGCTTTGATTTTAACAAACTTGGTAGACACTCATTAGAAGATGTTTCATACCAAATATCTAAGCTCTAGCTCTTAGGGTTTTTTTTAAAAAAAAAATTTTAAGTTTTTCCTGTTGGTTGCCATGGCAACCAGAGTTTTTAATGGAATTTAAATTTTTGAACAACTTTGAAAGTGGTCCACCTAAGGATCATTTCTGTAAAGTTTGGTTGCAATTGGCCATGTGGTTTAGGAGGAGATGTTGTTTGAAAAGTTTGACGCCATTTTTTGAAGGACGCACGACGCACGGACGCACGACGGACGCAGAGTGATGACAAAAGCTCACCCTTGAGCACTTTGTGCTCAGGTGAGCTAAAAATGGAGGTGTTTCAATCATTACTCATGGCGAAATAAAGTATTTAATGAGTAAAGTATGTAAAGGATCAATGTAAAGGGATCCTTTTTAGGGGAAACCTCAGATGATTCTTACAGTGTAGAATTACCGTCTGAATACAAGTGTTGTATAGTTTCGAAAATTGTACATCTTATCTCTAATTAGTGCTGTACAACTAAATCCTACCGTCTGTTGAGGCCTTAACGTAGCATGTTTGTAATTTATCAGGTTTATTTGAAAAGTAAATACACATATACTTCAAACTCTGTAGTAAATAATATGGTATTGATCACCTCGCCCCAATCAATAGATTTACTAAGTGACTTTTGGTGTAGTAAAGTAAGATGAGTCACGAATGTACTAACACTGAAAAGATCATATTGCGACTTTTCAGCTTTACTGGTGGAGGAAGACAAAAGGTGCCTCTGCGTGCATTATTTCAGGTATGAACGGACTAACGATGTTTCGTAAACTAGATGGATTGCTTTCTTACATGAAATAATCCAAAGTACTATTTGTTTATATTTAAAGTCATAGTCAATTTTAGAATATCCATTGCCATATAATCATAACCAAATCCGGAATATGTCATTTGCACATTCTGTTTGCCACTGACATTCTTTTTCTAAAAAAGACTAAATGTACTTTTCGTTTTCATCTCTAAGTCGACTTTGACACGATATAACGATATACGAAAGATGTTTGATATGTAAATGTGCAATAAATCACAGCGCTAATATCTCATTTGGAACACCTCGACTATAAACTATGATTAACAAGGTCAACAAGGTATAAGTTTACGTCGAGCACCGAGAAGTTGCGATTGACTTAAATAGGTTTTTTAAATAATTAAATATGCTAAGAACGTATAGTTTCGGTTTCATTTTTGGATTTTTGTTTGACTATTTATACCTTGACTTATAACCAATTGGAATTTAAAGGCCCAACTGGACTATAAAAGCCAGCAGATGGCGCTAGGGCAGGTTTCTTATTAATTGTATGCATGCTTCACTTCAGGGACCCCTTTTCAAAGATTTAAGAGTAATTACCAAAGCATCAAAACAACATTTGGCATGTATGTAGGCATAGATATTTTTGATAAAGATTGACCAAAATTATTCAAAATATAACTTTGTTAAGTGCATTTCTGGAAAAAAATACTGGCTGTCAAATTTGAATTTCCCTGGGAGGAGCCATGTGATCACAACAGGTCATGAACCTTCAGTAGTAAACAAAAGCACGTGGCAGTGTTTATTTCAGGGAGGGAGATATTTAGCAGACGACACATTGGAAAGCTGAATGCATGATAAGAAAAACAATAACTTTTACTGACCTGGCTTTATCAAAGAGTATTTATATCCAACAAATTTACAATAATCCATGAATCTATGATTTGTTTTTTAATTTCAAAGTACTGATTTAACTTGTATTGAAATGGTTTCTGCTTAAGCCGGTGCTAGGGGGCGTGGACGGTAACTTGCACTTTCCAGTACCGTCCATGAACAGGCTCAATCAAACCGAGCCTGCAACATTTTCAATTTTGCCGTGTTGGGTTTTCTTTAGGGATTCTGTATTTATCTCTTTAATGATCACATCCGTGTTATTTGTGCCGTGTGGCGGCTGTAAAAAGTCTCCCCGTACATTTAATCAATTATGTTATATTTTAGATCCTTAAAGATCGTTCAGCACGACATTATTGTTGCGCTTGTGGTATTTTTATTTTCAACCTTTCGACATTTTCTAGTTGGGTGGTTCCAATATTCCTACTTGAATAATGTTGAATCACCCTTAGGATACGTTGCCTGCTTTTTATGACGTCTTATCTGTGATACGCAGGCTTCATAACCTCTGATCCCCTTTTAAAATTCCATTTTATTTAGTTCCGCCCATTGTTTTCTCGTTTAGGGCACACGCTTTTTATTACTTGGGGACCATACGCCGCTTTTCATGGAATGGCACTCCTGTGTCACATTGAACGTGCCATGATAACCGCCGTATGAACACATCTGTAGATGTTTCTAAATTCAAAATTTTACTAAACCATGTTTAAATGTTGAATTCTGCTTAAGCCGGTGCTAGGGGGCGTGGACGGTAACTTGCACTTTCCAGTACCGTCCATGAACAGGCTCAATCAAACCGAGCCTGCAACATTTTCAATTTTGCCGTGTTGGGCCTTCTTTAGGGATTCTGCATTTATCTCTTTAATGATCACATTCGTGTCATTTGTGCCGTGTGGCGGCTGTTAAAAGTCTCCCCGTACATTTAATCAATGATGTTATATTTTCGATCCTTAAAGATCGTTCAGCACGACATTATTGTTGCGCTTGTGGTATTTTTATTTTCAACCTTTCGGCATTTTCTAGTTGGGTGGTTCCAATATTCCTACTTGAATAATGTTGAATCACCCTTAGGATATGTTGCCTGCTTTTAAAATTTGTCTTTTGACGTCTTATCTGTGATACGCAGGCTTCATAACCTCTGATCCCCTTTCAAAATTCCATTTTATTTAGTTCCGCCCATTGTTTTCTCGTTTAGGGCACACGCTTTTTTTACTTGGGGACCATACGCCGCTTTTCATGGAATGACACTCCTGTGTCACATTGAAGGTTCCATGATAACCGCCGTATGAACACATCTGTAGATGTTTCTAAATTCAAAATTTTACTAAACCATGTTTGAATGTTGAATTCTGCTTAAGCCGATGATAGGGGGCGTGGACGGTAACTTGCACTTTCCAGTACCGTCCATGAACAGGCTCAATCAAACCGAGCCTGCAACATTTTCAATTTTGCCGTGTTGGGCTTTCTTTAGGGATTCTGTATTTATCTCTTTAAACATCATGAAAACAGTAAAAGTAACTTCCAGGTATATTTCATTTACACTATATTTTGTTGTAAATATCTTGTAGTCAAGAATTACATTTCACAAATATTAATCAATCTAAATGTTGCATATGTATAAAAATTTTATACATTAAAAGTTTAAAAATATTTTCAATTTCTATCAAGAACATTTTTAGCACGTTGTTCCTAAAAGAAATGTCCCATGTAAGGCACATCCTTTTGATTTGGATATAATTGTCTGACTTGATGAAGGACACATACAGCATTCCAGTAAAAAAAGTTCAAAAAAAATATCTAGACAAGATGGCTTGATAATGTCTTTAATTAATCTGTGAGTTATTAAACCCATGAAACTTCTCCTGTGTAAAATCAGCTGTTTTTGTTTATATTCTCTGCAGGTAAACACTGCATGCTATTTTAAGCTCAGGGTTTGTAACAGACAGTTTTACATCACTGATTAGTCACACCCACAAATACTCGCTGCTGCAGCAGCGAATGTTGCACTTTAACATAAAGCTAGATTTGACATTGGAATAAAAAGAACCAACGGTGAGTAGACTGTTTCGTTATCACCCAGACGAAAACTTAAACTAAATTAAACTATTTTCAAAATTGAATATCAATTTTTGCTTGTTAAAACAGTTAATTTTTGGACGATCAACTGAGTCAGGTCATAATATATTTAAGGTATGATCCACCTAATGCATTACCTCCACTTTGAAGAGTATTCAAATAGCCTAGAACTACTGTCACTTGCATTGTAACTGAGGGGCGTGGGTTCAAGCCCCAGAAGCGACAACATTTTTTTTTTCTTTCTTTTTTTTTTGAACATTATTTGTGTCTCTCATATCACTCTTGAGAAGAAAAAAGTGTTTCATTTGAATAATGAAAATATTAATGGTATTTATTGGCTAAATTGTGCCAATTTTTTTTTATCAAATATGGTACCTGATGTTTTCAAAGTCTAATAAAATAAAAACTAGACGGTAAAAGTATTTTATAAAAAAGTATTTTATATTTGACAGGCGCAACCAGTATACTTTTAAGAAAATTTATGCAAACTTTGAAAACAGCCCCTGATTTGAGTAAATTTAAGTGATATTTTGAAAAAGGCCCGCCAAGTAGAAAAATGACCAAACAAGTACTTAAAAAGGGTGGGGTAGGGTAACATTTATAAACATATTTCAAACATTTTGAGTAGAAACAATAATTTTGCTGGGTCATTTGTAAGCTGAATGCTATTATTTGTTTCTCAAAAATGTTCTGTAGGAAAACATTTTTTCATAAAGATTATAAAAAAGAATATTTAGAGTTTCTCATTTCTGAAAAAGAGCCCTTCTAATAGCCAAGTTTTACTTAAGAAAAATCTCCATAACTCGTAAACCATACGGTAAACTTTGTTTAAATTTTGCATTATTGTGTCTTTTAAGGTATATAACTGACCTATGTTGTCAATTTATAGTTCCTTATAGTGCCCATTAGGGGGCTCATACCTTAAAATATTTCTTTTGCATGAAGTACTGAAAGGTGGTTTATTATATGCTGATATTTGTATTCCATCGATCTGTAATCATTCGTTATCAACGATTTCTTAACAAAAAACTAGGTTAATGCTGACCAAATTTTCATAGAATGATCCCAAACATCTGAGATAAGACCCAGTTGATCTGATATATCAAAGTATTACATATTTATGGTCTGGTAGTCACTGGACCTTAAATTGGATCGTGACAAATCCTCCTTTATTTAAAACTTAAGATATTTTATTTGCAACATTGCCAGGTAGTCAACTATAAAATAACAAGAACACATGTTGCTGCAATGCAGCAATTGAGAAACTCCACTCTGCGCTCATTACAGATACCTTACCAAATCATTTCTGCGCCCAAGTTATTTTCTATTTAGATTAAGGAGTAGTGTACATTGTTCCGGGTGTTTTGTAAATAATTTAAATTTGCATAGCTATAATTATCGTATGTACTGTCCATGACAGAGGGGCCAGATATTAAATTTTAAAAAATGCTTAAACTGATGCCTACCTGGTAAGGAAAGTAATTCCAATACAAACAAAACGCCTGGGCTCCTTGCCATTGGTTCTTGTTGCTGGGTCATGTGGGGGTTGCGTTCATTGAACGCCGCCTTTCCTCGTTGATCTTGTTTATCATATTTTACAAGACTTGTAAATATGTGACATGACAGTAGTGCAACATTGTTCTGTCTGTGTCACTACTGTAGTCAGTAATATTACATGATAAAGAATATCAAAGCATGTACATTTTCTTATTCACCTATAATGCTACTCACTTACTACAAATATCAACAACTAATCATTGTAGGAAATATTAATATCCGCATGTAAATAAGCCAAATCGACTTTATTTTTCTAAATGTCCATTACATGTTTCGCGCCAAATTGTATATCATGTTAAACAAGACAGGCATTGATGCAAAGCATCAAATGACGTCCAAGCAAGAAATGCAGCAAGTGACTATGAACTAGTAGACATCACAAAGATTTAAGGATCAGGATCAAGATCAGGATTTAATTTAAAAACTCAAATATTCTCCATTATTTATCCTCATAGATTAAATATTCAGTGTTAACTTGATAAAACTGGACTTGAAATAGCATGTTTATGAAATTTTAGAATAATTTATTATTATTTTTACAAGATATGAACATTTTACAGTTGATCCTTATTTTGATCTTGATCCTAAAATTGATCCTCATTTTGATCCGATTGTTTTTGTATTTGTTTTGTTATTTGTTCATTTTATCCCAAAATAGATTGGTTTCTTTGCAAATAAACAATTATTCATATTTCGAATATGTACCATTTAATTCTAGCCTAATACGATCAGTTTTAGTTTCATAAAGCAATGAAAATAAAATCAGGATCATCTGACCCTGATCTTTTCATTGTGAACACGGGGCCTTTTGACCAGATATTCTTTTAAACTTTTCAATGGTTAATTGGATTTTACCAGAATTGTACATGCATATCATAGATGAATGGGCGGACAAAAGACATTGTTCATCATGAACTTTGGTCGGCTTGCTAAAAAAATATATTAAATGTTTTTTTCTTTGGAACATACAAAACAGTAGCCTTTATTATAAATGTAACAAATATACAAACAGCATATAAAAATAGTAATGAAAGAGACTAATATTGTAATATAACAGGCATTTTTATCTATCAAATTAAGAAAAATGGTTTCTTTTGATGCCTTGGACTTAAGACACAGTAGCTATATTTTAAGTCTCAGATAAATACTGAAAGAAGAATACACACTGGAATGAAAAAAAATTGGGATGAATTTCTTATTTTAGACCAAATTCAGGATGTTTTCGTTATACGCGTTAACAAAAATAATGGTACATTTAAAATCATGAATAAAGGTGCATGGCATGTTGATATATTGAAACATTATTTATCAATGGAAGACTGTTACCTGTATTTTAGACAGGAATCATAGGGTATGAGGAAATTCACTAACATCATGATCATGCAGTCAAAGATATAAAAGCTACTTGACATAGGTTATAAATAAAGAGCTTTACATGAAAGAAATCGAAAGGAAATTGGCTTCCGAATTTATTTTAAGCTGTAAATCGAAGGGATTAATTGATAAAAATCGGGTCCATGGACAAAAAAAGTAACACAAATAGCGCCACGCCTTTGGGCGCGGAGCACTAAAATCATGTCTTTTGAATTAAGGTTTATTACTTTCAGTTTGGATAGATGTCAGACCGGACTGTGTCGGGTGCTGCGTTTAGTGAACGTTGCCTTGCCTTGTTGATTTTTGTTCATTCTTCCTGTCTGAAAATGCACGGCTCATATCCAAGATACTAAACATGTGTTATTGTTTAAACTAGAAATGTGTCCATAGGACACGGATGCCCCCACACGCCACTGTTCTGTCAATCTTATGACTCTAGGTCAAATATTTTTTGGACTACATGTGCCACAAGTTGAAAACTAAAAATCAACAAAGGGCCATAATTCTGTTAAATTTGGTCGCAGCAAAAATTCCTTCCTTTACTACCATCTACACATTAAGGTTGTTAATCCCTGGAAGTTTAAGCAAAATCTGCCATCCGGTTTAAGAGGAGTTGCGTTCACAAAATTTCTACATAGTATATAATGAAAAAAACCAACAAAGGGCCATAATTCTGTTAAATTTAGTTGCAGCAAAAATTCCTTCCTTTACTGCCATCTACACATTAAGGTTGTTCATCCCTAGAAGTTTAAGCAAAATCTGCCATCCGGTTTAAGAGGAATCGCATTCACAAAATTTCTACATAGTATATAGTGAAAAAATCAACAAAGGGCCATAATTCTGTAAAATTTGGTCGCAGCAAAAATTCCTCCCTTTACTACCATCTACACCTTAAGGTTGTTCATCCCTGTAAGTTTAAGCAAAATCTGTCATCCGATTTAAGAGGAGTTGCGTCAATCTTATGACTCTAGGTCAAATATTTTTTGGACTACATGTGCCACAAGTTTAAAACTAAAAATCAACAAAGGGCCATAATTCTGTTGAATTTGGTCGCAGCAAAATTCCTTCCTTTACTGCCATCTACACATTAAGGTTGTTAATCCCTGGAAGTTTAAGCAAAATCTGCCATCCGGTTTAAGAGGAGTTGCGTTAACAAAATTTCTACATAGTATATAATGAAAAAATCAACAAATGGCCATAATTCTGTTAAATTTGGTTGCAGCAAAAATTCCTTCTTTTACTGCAATTAATATGCGGCAATCTACACATTAAGGTTGTTCATCCCTGGAAGTGTAAGCAAAATCTGCCATCCGGTTTAAGAGAAGTCGCGTTCACAAGATTTCGGGACGTACGGACGGTCTGACGGACAAATGCAACGCTATATGCTCCCACATTGTGGGAATGTGGGAGCATAAAAAAGTTTCCACTCAAGCCGGTGCAAGGGGGCGTGAGGGATGTTGCACTTTTTCATATCCTTACGTACACAATCAAACCCGAGTCTACAAATTTCATATAATTTGCTGTCTTATATGTTTCCGAAGGATCACTTTTTTTCCAGATATTTATACATCACAACAATGCTGTTAGTTGCCCCGTACTTCACTTCAGTGTCGTTATATATTTCTGGTCTTTCGGGTTGAGAATTGAGTACCAAACACGCTGATGGTAAGTGGCGTGAGGGATGTTACACTTTTTTATTATCCCTTATGTCTAGACTCAATCAAACCGAGTCTACAATTATCATGTAATTTTGTTGTTTAAAATGCTTTCCGAGCGACCATTTTTTCAAGATTAATGTTGTTTCATACCGTTTTGGTGACACTTTTGCTTGTGTCCCTTGTTGTTTTCTCGTCTACGGTAAGTTTCTTCCCCTTTGCCCCTAGTTTTATTTCTTTAAATTACCCCCCCCCCCTTCCCCGGATCTCCTGTCCCCTTTGACTTTGTTGACCTATTGTTCGGTCATTTTTTTGTTTTCTTTTAATTTCATTATCAGTTATTCCTAATGAGTTAAAAAATATTCACATTTTAATGATTTGCCTATTCGTGCTCTGCCTTGTACCCTGTCCTGTTTTTGTTTGGGGTCCGCCTGGGCTCCTTTTCACTGGTTCTTGTTGCAGGGTCGTATGGGGGTTGCGTTCATTGAACGCCGCCTTTCCTTGTTGATCTTGTTTATCATATTTTCTTCATAAATACTAAAATAGAGAAAAACAGAAAAATCTGGAAACAAAGTGATCCCTCGGAAGCATTAATCACAACAAAATTACAAGAGAATTGCAGACTCGGTTTGACTGAGTCTGTACATGAGGGATAATGAAAATGTGCAACATCCCTCACGCCCCCTAGCACCGGCTTGAGCGGTACTCAATTCTCAACACTTAATAGTGCTGTCATCAATAATCACGAAGAACCAGAAAAATATAACAACACTGAAGTGAAGTACGGGGCAACTTTTTACGGCTGCCACACAGCACTTGAAAAAAATAAATAGATAAATACAGAATCCCTAAAGAAATAGATAAATACAGAATCCCTAAAGAAAGCCCAACACGGCAAAATTGAAAATGTTGCAGGCTCGGTTTGATTGAGCCTGTTCATGGACGGTCCTGGAAAGTGCAAGTTACCGTCCACGCCCCCTAGCACCGGCTTAAGCAGAATTCAACATTTAAACATGAAATAGTAAAATTTTTAGAAACATCCGCAGATGTGTTCATACGGCGGTTATCATGGAACCTTCAATGTGACACTGTAGTGCCATTCCCTGAAAAGCGGCGTATGGTCCCCAAGTAATAAAAAGCGTGTGCCCTAAACGAGAAAACAATGGGCGGAACTAAATAAAATGGAATTTTGAAAGGGTTAAGAGGTTATGAAGCCTGCGTATCACATATAAGACGTCTAAAGACAAATTTAAAAAGCAGGCAACATATCCTAAGGGTGATTCAACATTATTTAAGTAGGAATATTGGAACCACCAAACTAGAAATGCCGAAAAGTTGAAACTAAAAATACCACAAGCACAACAATAATGTCGTGCTGAACGATCTTTAAGGATCGAAAATATAACATCATTGACGGGGAGACTTTTTACAGCCGCCACACGGCACAAATAACACGGATGTGATCATAAAATAGATAAATACAGAATCCCTAAAGAAAGCCCAACACGACAAAATTGAAAATGTTGCAGCAGACTCGATTTGATTGAGTCTGTCCATGGACAAATGTAAGTTACCGTCCATGCCCCCCTAGCAGAATTCAACATTTAAGCACCAAAATGGTGACATTTTGAATTTAGAAACATCCGCGAATGTTTTCATATGGCAGTTATCATGGAACTTTCAATGTGACACGATGGTGCCATTCCATGAAAAGCGGCGTATGGTCCCCAAATAATAGAAAAAGTGTGCCCTTAACGAGAAACAAATAGGCGGAACTTATCAAAATGGAATTTTAGAAGGGGATCAGAGGTTATGAAGCCTGTTTACCACAGACAAGACGTCAACAGAAAATTTAAAAAGCAGGCAATATATCTTAAGGGTGTGATTATACAGTAATCAAGTTGGAACACCTGAACCACCCGAGTTGAAAAAGGCCAAATAGAAGAAACTAAAAGTACCACATAACATGTATACACAACAATAATGTTGTGTTGAACGATCTTCAAGGATCGAAAATATAGCATCATTGATTAAATGTACGGGGAGACTTTTTACAGCCGCCACACGGCACAAATAGCACGGATGTCACAATAAAATAGAGAAAATCAGAGTCCCTAACGAAGGCCCAACACGACAAAATTGAAAAAGCAGACGATCAAACACCAATTATACAATTGATAAAGTTATCCAATAGTACGTTTTTGTAGTTAATACATGCAGGCGATACTGTTCGGTTGAAGAAATCACAAACACATATATAAAATGTATTTAGGTATATGTAATGGAGATTTATGGTAAAAAAACAAATGACTGACGGTTTTAATTTAGAACAACTTGAATAGATATAACCTCAACAACTTATTCTGGTGAATTTTGAACTTTGGGATTCCATAAATATGTTAAACAAAATGACAATTAGATTTGATTACATGCTGAATCTAGACTGTTATCTAAATAAGCAGGTGTTCCTAAAATGGAAATGTAATCCTGAGTAAAAAATGTAACAAAAGTATCTGCTTTAAAATGCATATTTTCATTTCATATTTGATCAAACAGAAAATTAAACAAGAGGGCCATAATGGCCCTATATCGCTCACCTTAGGGAATAGATCTTAACTGGATTTTTCTTATTTAAAACAAGCAACATGTTTATAAAATACTTTAATGTTATTTAGTTAGTGTCAAATGTAAAATAGATGAATACAGAATCCCTAAAGAAAGCCCAACACGGCAAAATTGAAAATGTTGCAGGCTCGGTTTGATTGAGCCTGTTCATGGACGGTACTGGAAAGTGCAAGTTACCGTCCACGCCCCCTAGCACCGGCTTAAGCAGAATTCAACATTTAAACGTGAAATAGTAAAATTTTGAATTTAGAAACATCCGCAGATGTGTTCATACGGCGGTTATCATGGAACCTTCAATGTGACACTTCCGTGCCATTCCATGAAAAGCGGCGTATGGTCCCCAAGTAATAAAAAGCGTGTGCCCTAAACGAGAAAACAATGGGCGGAACTAAATAAAATGGAATTTTGAAAGGGGATCGGAGGTTATGAAGCCTGCGTATCACAGATAAGACGTCAAAAGACAAATTTAAAAAAGCAGGCAACATATCCTAAGGGTGATTCAACATTATTCAAGTAGGAATATTGGAACCACCCAACTAGAAAATGCCGAAAACTTGAAACTAAAAATACCACAAGCACAACAATAATGTCGTGCTGAACGATCTTCAAGGATCGAAAATATAACATCATTGATTAAATGTACGGGGAGACTTTTTACAGCCGCCACACGGCACAAATAACACGGATGTGATCATAAAATAGATGAATACAGAATCCCTAAAGAAAGCCCAACACGGCAAAATTGAAAATGTTGCAGGCTCGGTTTGATTGAGCCTGTTCATGGACGGTACTGGAAAGTGCAAGTTACCGTCCACGCCCCCTAGCACCGGCTTAAGCAGAATTCAACATTTAAACGTGAAATAGTAAAATTTTGAATTTAGAAACATCCGCAGATGTGTTCATACGGCGGTTATCATGGTCAACAGCAACAGGAATGCAATCAAGTGTATAGAAATACCTCTTTTTTCTTTTCTTTAAAGTAAAATGGGTCAAGGACAAAAATGACCGGGTTGCATTTGTATACCAAATAACATGACTTATGAGTCTGTGATGTTACAAAAATGTACTACCATTGACCATTAATGTTGAACATTTAACTAAGTCGGTAAACAGGAAGTGGATAAGGGATAGACCTGAACTTATTAATGCAGTCACATTACCAAACATCAAGAGGCTGTGTTATGTAGTTGCTGAGAAAACTGTTACGGAAACTTCCTTCCATTTACAATTAATGCCGAAAATTTAACTAAGTCATCAAACGGGAAGTGGATGAGCCACATACCTAAAATCATATCCCATTGTATGTGGCTACATGTTGATGCTGTATACCAAATATCAAGAGGCTGTGATAAGTATTTGCTGAGAAAATTGTTACGAAAAATTCCTACCATTGACCATTATTATGAATTAAACTAAGTCAGTAAACATGAAGTGGATGAGTGACAGGCCTGAAATCGAAACCCATGGTATGGAACAATGTGTTAATGCTGTATAATAAATATTATGAGGTTCTCTAGAGTAGTTGCTGAGAAAACTGTTACCAAAAATGACCCAACCAATTCGCCTGCCTGCCTGGAATCAAGTCTCAATACATGATGGTAAACAGTATTTTTTTTGCATATGATTATGTAAATTTTTTCGAAAACCAGTATTATAGTTGTACCAGATATCCCATTAGATTTTAAATATTAAAATATTTTTTGATAAAAGTGTTTACTCAGGGGTATCATGTTGGGGACAGGATCTAACCCCCAAGCATCTGTGGTTTTCTGTATTTATCTATTTTATCATATAAGGACACCCCTTTCTACAAAAACTTCTTCCTGTTCACATGAGTGGCTCTATACACAGGTTTAATCATAAAATTAAATCATGTAAAATGTTATTAAAAAAAACAACAACAAAAAACAGCAGGGATCTCAGGAAGGTCAGAATTTTCCGTGGCAGACTGTTTGGCAAAAAATTTTCATGAGTCAAATCACTTTTTTCTTGTGTTATTTTTCTACACGAATCATTTTCATGTTTTCAGAAATTACTGTTTGGGAAGTCATTTAGAGTAGATTTTCAAGTTTAAATTGATAACTATTGTAAGGTTAGGCAATTATCAGCTTCTTGCTTAGTTAACATGATAAAGATAATTAAGTATTTCTAGCACCATGGATAATTACCATAATTATTGTTCCATTTTCACTTACATTTATTGAGGTGATTAACACATGTGTACATGCAGGGGTAAAAGTTACAAATACTGAAAGAAAAAGTTGGGGGCCACGGGGCCGCTAGGACCCCCGGAGGGTCCAGGGAAACGCCCTGGCTAGGGGTCCAGGGGCTGGATGCCCTCGGAAGCTTTTGCAATTTAGTGAATTTAAAAGCTCAAAAAAAGGCTCAGATACATACTAAAGTGCTTTATTTATCTTCAGATGTAAGTAATCTGATATGTTAAAATTTACAAAAATTCACTGAGCAATACTATTTAAGCAATATATACACATTCCCACATAACAAAATTATGTTCATTCTTTTACTATTTTCAATTTCATATCTTAAATTTAATCCTTTTCCATTGTCTTCCACTTGTTGATGCAGCACACTCTCAACTGACTTGACAATTTCTTCAGATGCGGAAACATTTTGAATTCTCTCAATCCTAAATGATCCATTACTACTTGACTAGTTCTATCATCAAAGTACTGAAAGATTATATTCAGTACTTTGTTATTGTTTTTTGTTAGTTGCCCCATACATATTCAAAGATATTAACTTATCTTTCACTTTTGACTTCACTCCATCCTTAAGGTCTTAGACCCATCATTGACATATCAAGAAGGAAAAGAGGAAGGAAAACACCAGTACCTGCAAGACTGACAGTCTTTTGTCAAAATACATGTATATGAGCCGTGTCACGACAAAACCAACATAATGGGTTTGCAACCAGCATGGATCCAGACCAGCCCATGCTGTTCGCTATCAGTTTCTCTACTTGTAATAGAGTTGGAAAGCAAACAGCATGGATCCTGATCAGACTGCATGGATGCGCAGGCTGATCTGGATCCATGCTGGTCGCAAACCCATTACGTTGGTTTTGTCGTGACACGGCTCATATGTTTGTTCTGTAAGTAAAAAAAACCAGCACAAATCACTTTACCTACCTGACTGATAGGACATGCCTTCAAGAGCTTTTTAAATTTGTCTTTTGACGTCTTATCTGTGATACGCAGGCTTCATAACCTCAGTTCCCCTTTCAAAATTCCATTTTATTTAGTTCTGCCCATTGTTTTCTCGTTTCGGGCACACGCATTTTTTTACTTGGGGACCATATGCCGCTTTTCATGGAATGGCACTAATGTGTCGCATTGAAGGTTCCATGATAACCGTCATATGAATACATCTGCGGATGTTTCAAAATTCCAAATTGTACCAGTTCATGTTAAATGTTGAATTCTGCTTAAGCCGGTGCTAGGGGGCGTGGACGGTAAATTGCACTTAACAGTACCGTCCATGAACAGGCTCAATCAAACCGAGCCTGCAACATTTTCAATTTTGTTCTGTTGGACTTTCTTTAGGGATTCTGTATTTATCTGTTTCTTGAGCACCTTGTGTTATTGACCGCTCTTGTTTTAGTTGAAGTCGCCGCCGCTTAGTCGATGGCAGTGCCGATCTTTCCTGGACACGCTTCCTATGCTTCTGGCATTTATCTGCATATCTGAGGCTGTGGACACCAGGGGAAAGACCTGCCTCGGAGTGTACCTGAAAGCAGTAATCAGATTATTTAGCACACTTTAAAATGACATATTCAGTCAAACATGGATATTGTAAGAAAAGAATTTTCTTGATC
This sequence comes from Ruditapes philippinarum, assembly GCF_026571515.1. Classification (NCBI taxonomy): domain Eukaryota; kingdom Metazoa; phylum Mollusca; class Bivalvia; order Venerida; family Veneridae; genus Ruditapes; species Ruditapes philippinarum. The sequence goes on along the minus strand of NW_026862271.1, from coordinate 267,564 downwards.
TATATATAAACCCGCGCAAAAATAATTCAGATAAAATGGGAACTATTCATAACTCTTTACTATTGTTGAGGAAAACTGCATTATGATTTTTGTAAAAGTAACACCATTATTCAATAAAGTTTGCTTTTTACACCAACAATTTATACATTCCATCAAGGTGCATAGTGGTCTATAAGCAATATATTTCTTCATTATCACTCAACATTTTCAACAGCAATTGCTTATATCTTTATATAAAAGTCATCTTGTGGATTGTTTGTCTCATAAAACTGACCGGCATACAGGTCCTATCTGCACAAAGCATAACAGAAAATTTAATGAAAATCTTTCCAAAGTTCTAGATAATAGAGTATTTACCTTAAGATCATCACCTGTCAACATCTTGTTCCTTGAATAATAACAGTGCTGAACTGGAACAGCTGAACAAAAACAACAAACTTCAATAAACAATTAACATCAATCAACCGTCAAACAAACATTCCAACATTATTTTGGCAATACATCCAACTAAATCATGAAAATTATTCTTTTTTTTTTCAAAGGCTTCAACAATCTGAAAGAGACTGTTTTCTCTTTCTCAAATATAAATCAATGCTTATTACTTTATGAATGTTCTTTATTTTTCGAGTGATGGTTGAAGTTTGCCAAAATTATGCATGAAAAATTCACAAATATATGTAATACTGAAAACAATTAATACCAAGGAAATAGGGTCTCCAGAACTACTATACCACAAATGAAAGGTTGTTATGACTTTCTTAATTGTTGTTCAAAACTATGTCTGTACTGGTCTAACATTTGTAAATAAAATAACAAGCAAACTAAACAGAACAAACTTAAACAGTAATAAGATATGTACCTTTGAAATGTAGTGACGCCCTTCATTGATGAATGCTGCTGTGGCCTTCACTCTAAAATCCAAAGATTCTGAATTCCCATAATGAAGGGACTTTGGAGCCCTCATGGTGACCTCTCTGTTGGCGTGCTCGCACTGCTGACTCGAACCTAGGTCTGCGAGCTGGGGAGCCTTCATCACAACTGGTTCAAACAGTTTTTCTAGCTGAGATCTAAGGTGGTCGTCCTTAAGCGGTCCTTTGTAGGGCAGGCTTCTGTGTGAGTATTTAACACTGCGGTCACGCTTGTACCCACACCATCGAGGCTGGCACATTGTATGGTCTGCGAATTGATGAGGTACTAAAGCTTTCAGATTTTCTTCTAGTCCCTTTGGATCACCTTGATTCTTTGCTAGAATATACTTCACACATTTCTGAATGTGTAAGATCACTAACTTACTGAGCTTTGTGCTTTTGTCCGCCTGAAGAGCATATAGCTTCTTTCCAATGTTTTTCACTATATGATTTCTGTCAAAAAATATGATAAACAAGATCAACAAGGAAAGGCGGCGTTCAATGAACGCAAATTTCTTTTTCAAGCTAATGTTTGATTTGGATTTCAGACGAGCTATCATGGTGTTATCTCCATCGCCTTCAATCACTTCCACAGGGGTTCCGTCCTTGTGTAGCTCACATACACCCCGCTCACCCGATACACTTTCCATAAGCCTGGCACTTCCTGTGTGATCATGAACACAACGATGATTTCGTACTGCCTCTGAAGGTCTATTTCTTTTCCACCATTTGCAAACTCCGCATGTCCGATGACTAACGACTGCTTTCACTACTTTCTTTCCATACTGTGCCTTGCTCATGAAGAAGGTGTGAGCTGTAAAATTACATATGAACAACTAATGACATCTGTGTATCATTTTGCTTTCTGTTGGAAAACTTAAACATCTATTTACAAAAAGCAACAATAAATACTAGAACCCACCATGAAAAAAAAAATCTGGAAACAAAGTGATCCCTTGGAAGCATTAATCACAACAAAATTACATGAGAATTCACATTCCAAGATGGTAGTCTTCTCAGAGCAAACACTTAATCAAAACATTGCCTACTCTCTCTCTCTATCTCTATCCCCTCATACACAATCACAACAAACTAAGTACATTTCGATTGCAAATTGCCTTAACGGTTAAAATTTTGTATGTGTTTAGACACTCTTCACTACTGCTGGTGTTGCGATTAAACTGGTAAGTTAGTTTATAACTTATTACTTACAAGTCAAGCTGTCAAAGCCACGTTTGTGCCAGGCAGTATCTACAGCACAAGACATTCCTGTTCTAGAGTGACAAGGGAACTTCGATGCCAGACAAACTCGACTTGATGGTGTTTTCTGTGCCCGAGACAGCATTGGATGTTTTTTTTATGTTTTCTAACTTGATAACGTCTCCTGTAATATGCAGAAGAAATATGCTTTGAGAGACAAAAGCTTTCCTTATTTTATCAGAATGTGGGTCAGAATATTAACGCTATACATGTTGGGAAAAAAATGTTGTCTGCTAAATGTTGTCTGGTATATGTATTTTTGGCCATTTTTCTTAACAATTGGTACAAATAGTGTCTGATTGGCTTGGAACCTGTCCAGATGCTGATTTAATTGGCATCTGCATTAATTCCAATCAGTTTGCAAAGGCCTGTGTCCTTTTTAGTAAGGTTCACTTCATGATTTGACAGACAGTTTACAATATTAGTACTCTTTTTTGTACCTTTTCAAAGCGGAGGAGAGTCTCACATTATCAGTTTCATCATTATCCTCATCTACATCAGTCCAATCATCATCCACCTGGTTGTCAGGTTGTAACATCAATCTAGCGAGTAAAGAAAAATAATAAGCAAAATTCTGTGAGAACTATATATAAGAATGGAATGAACAGTAAACTTGTAAATAAAATACTTTCAGCTGTGAAAATTTATAAATTATAGATCTGTTATGCTCCTGCTTATGATAATGGATATCTTTATAAATGCTATATGACTGTAAATAGACTTACTTTAGTTTAGGGGAGACATCTGGAAGTGGACATACACCAAGATCTTCGATAAGGCCTTCCATCCTGTCAGCAGCTCTCTTGGACTCAGCTTCAGCCACTTCCCTGAAATATAAATGCTATCTTGACCGTGTGTAAACAAAAACATTTTAATGTTATGTGTCAGGGTTCGAAATGCCCGGATTCTTCGAACCCTGTCATCTTTATAGTTAATTGATTATGATGGTATTTATACAATTATAGTACAATAATAGTATTTTTAAAATGTACAGCCAGACTGTTCATCTAACCATCATTCATGGGAAAATCCAGTTCAATACAAAGAAAACAAGCATTATAGCTTGGCATTCCCAGAGCAAATCATCATTCAATATCCACATTTTCATTGACCATGTAAATGAACAATTTAGAAATTGTTGATGCAAGCAATTATCTGAATCTTACTTCATTTCTTGATGGAAGGCATCCTTGGCTGCCTCACAAGTTGACATGTCGGCCACATGTTCAACAATGTTTCCAGCCCGTCTCTCCATGGTCTTTAGGTTTTTGTTACTAATTGGCTTCAGGTTCAATGCAGCCAGGAAGCTATTTACACGTACGGGCCCACCTAAACTGTCGATCATTGCTAAAAATACCAAACAATAGAAGCAATGAAGCAAAATGTTTGATTGAAACCATTTACATCTAAATCTTATCATTAAAATTGGCATATATTATATGTATTGATGTAACATCCACGAATGGTCACATGAATGGTCACAGCAGTACGCTCGACCTATTATTGTTATTCGGTATTTGAAAGGATAATGCCACAGTTTTTATGTATGTATTGCAGCATAAGTGTTAGTACATGTGCAATATGAATACAGCTTACTTACAGTAAAATGTGTTACAGGTTTATTTACACATAAATTTGTAAATGATCACTGCTGATAGTGATATATGTCATCATAAACAGCTGGACATTTAATAAGTTCTTGTAGTTCGTGACAAATAAAGCTGGGGGGAGTGTAACAGTACAGAGAAATCACTTACAGATGGGATTTAGACATGATGTATGATGTGACGGTGCAGTTTACTTCTAAAATTGATTGATTACAGAAAAAAAACTGTCAATGTATTTATACACTGGTATCATATACAATATAACAATAGCTGTATACGTGTTTTTTTTATTTATTTATTAAAAAAAAGACTAAACTTAATCGTCTAAAATACATACCGGTTCCCAGCTTCGTGTTGACAACAAAACTTGGAATTCCCTTCGACTTTTCCCGACGATGTGTCTTCCCATAAGGAACAATGTTAATTTCTTCACAGTCATTATTTGTACATTTCACATAAAGGTATCCCCCAAGACCCCTCTGTAACTCGCCCACAATGTTAAAAAGCGTCAGTGGAACTGGTCCAAGACCACAGAATTTGCAACACTTTAAACCAGAAAGAAGAACATCAAACTCAACGATTCTACGACCTGTCTTCCAGCCCATCCTTGACACATTTTTAGGCAATTTCGGCTGGCATTCACAGTCTTGTCCATTACACAAATGTGCTCCAACATAATTGTGATCTTCTATAACATTCGACTGCTTCTTTAATCGCCGAGAATTCACAACTTTCTTGTAACGGCCTGTTTTATCGCGGACTTTCATTTTGACATTTACGGTGAAGGACGTTTCATATAATCTCTAAACAAAGTGGTGGATTTCAAACATCCGATAATTTCAACGAATTGTTGTGAATTTGGATATTATATTGTTAATATACCAAACAAATAGCAGTTATTTAATTTTTGTTTACAATACTTTTTATGAAAACGCAATTTGTAACGTTTATATTTTTTAGAGAATAACTAAGCCGACCTAAGCCGAGTAATCCCGAAGTTCCTCCGTATCCGTTACGAGGAAGGGCGGAGTTAGGCGAAATTTCACGATCTAATGATCTAATTAGACTCTAGAGAGTGGCTAAACTACACAGAGAAATGATCTTACTTGGTCTAAGTTTCTTTTAGTGGTCCTCATCTTCAGCTCCTCTTGATTAAGAAGCACCTTTTTTTCTGTTCGAATTTGTCTAGTTGATCGTTTTGGAACAGACTTCACAAAAGCCCATTGCATTTGGTTTCTTCAACCAAGCATCCCATTTTTCACCTTTAGAGTCCTTTTCCGCTAACCACTCTCACCTCCATTTGTTTTTTGCACCTTTTTTTAGATCGTTAGTATTAACACTTCACTGTTGTTGTCATTGTATTTGTACATGTATGTATTTTGACATCAAATGACTATGCAACAAACGATTTCATTGGCTGGTAAAAATAACGACGACCAATCAAATCTGATCTTGTTTAAATTTAACTAGCTCAATTTTTCATCGGCAATCTCCGTATTGTAATTGTTTTGATTCGTATATTTCCCATTTTGTGCAAACAGGTCTGAGACGGACAAATTTATTTAAAATAATATATCAAGCATTATCAAGCAATGTGCACACGCTAATTAATGAGGCATGCACACACACCCTTCCCGATTTCTCATCGGATTTAAGTCATTCAGAAAAATGACATCGGAGATCGCCGAAAATACGGAATTCCGTCAAACATAAAATTTTAGTAATCATATCACGGGAGGTGATATTTACATAAATACTAAATGTCATCCCTTAATACTTCACAGATTGTGAACAAAATACCTGTTTCAACGAAGCACACCGATAATTGTATTCATCTTCTTTTCTTTGTTTTGAAATACGAGTTTATGTTACAAAATTTCTCAATTTCCTTGTTCAAGGCCGCCATTTCGTCCTACTTCCGGTCGGTTAGTTTTGTAAATAGGTCAGATTGATACAGATGTTTTCTGGACAAAAATGTTGACACAAGACTGATTGATATGCATTATTTAATGATTTGAATTGTATGTTTATGATCAGAATGAAATATAATGACATAAATCGTTCAGCAGATTCAGTAAAACCAGCGTACACAAGTTGAAATATATGATTTTACCCGCAAACCGGAGGAAGAATTTAAGTAATATCCGTACTGTGAATTAAACTTTTATCTTAATCAGCTTTTTTGTGAAAAAAATACAACATTTTTGTTTACTTTCGTTTCTTTGTGCAATATCTTACACAATAAAATGTGCAAGTCAATGTCAAGAACCAAAATATATTACATTTTATTTCGGAAATGACACAGTCTCCTTTCTGGTGGTGTTACGAAATTAATGGAAGAATCTATTATTAAATGGGGAAATCAACTTCACTTTAGCTCTGAAATTTGGGCTATTCTGATTGACTTTGTTTTGAATTAACATTCACATCCAACAACATTTTCATCTTTCTAATGCTTTAACAGAAAAATCCTCATCTGTTGAGACAAAAGATACAAGATACACTTTTTCAATTTATCCCTACAAAGACAGTCTATACAATCTTGCAATTAAAAAAAACCCTTTAACCCCCAAAACAGAGACCAATTTTCAACTCTAGACCATAATTTGAATATACGTTGTAGAATCCAACAAGCTTATGCCTTGTGAGAAATATCTAAGCTCTAGCCCTTTCCATTTTGAAGTATAAGACCTTTTAAGTTTTTTCTTTTAGTTGCCATAGCAACCAGAGTTTAGCATGGAATAGCATTCTTTGAACAATTTTGATAGAGCTTCATACAAGGAGTATTCCTGCCAAGTTTCATTAATATTGGCCAAGTGGTGTTTTAGAAGATGTCGTTTAAATAAAATGTGGACGGACGCGGGACACCGGACGCCATTTGATTGGCCATCCTAAAAGCTCATCTGCACTATGTGCAAGGTGAGCTAAAAACATAAATATGAAACAATTATCTACAGCACAGGTGTTCTATTCGGCGCGTATGTAACCCTCCTACCTCTGCAAAACCATGTAAACTTCAGTATCTGTCATTTGAAGCATTAATCACAACAAAATTAAATGAAAATTGCAGCCTCGGATTGTCTGAGTAGTTTCAAATGTTATTGTAGCATTATGTTGTAAAAGTTGTAAAAATTATACAGCAACAATTAACAATTTCTTTAAACAACATCTCAAAATAGAGAAAAACAGAATCCCTTAAGAAAGACCAACACGGCAAAATTGAAAATGTTGCAGGCTCGGTTTGATTGAGCCTGTTCATGGACGGTACTGGAAAGTGGAAGTTACCGTCCACGCCCGGGCCCTAGCACCGGCTTAAGCAAAATTCAACATTTAAACACGAAACATGGTGAAATTTTGAATTTAGAGACATCCGCAGATGTGTTCATACGGCGATTATCATGGAACCTTCAATGTGACACAGTAGTGCCATTTCATGAAAAGCGACGTATGGTCCCCAAGTAAAAGAATGCGTGTGCCCTAAACGAGAAAACAATGGGCGGAACTAAATAAAATGGGATTTTGAAAAGGGATCTGAGGTTATAAATCCTGCGTTTTACAGACACTACATCAAAAGACAAATTTTATAAGCAGGCAACATACCCTAAGGGTGATTATACAGTATTCAAGTAGGAATACTGGAACCACCCAAGTTGAAAAATGCCAAATAGAAGAAACTATAAATACCACATAACATGTATACACAACGATTATGTCGTGCTGAACGATGTTCAAGGATCGAAAATATAACATCTTTGATTAAATGTACGGGGAGACTTTTTACGGCCGCCACACGGCACAAATAACACTGATGTGACCATAAAGTAGAGAAAAACAGAATCCCTAAGGAAAGACCAACACGGAAAAATTGAAAATGTTGCAGGCTCTGTTTGATTGAGCCTGTTTATGGACGGTACTGGAAAGTGCAAGTTACCGTCCACGCCCCCTAGGACCGGCTTAAGCAGAATTCAACATTTAAACACGAAAAATGGTGAAATTTTGAATGTAGAGACATCCGCAAAGTTATAATGCACAGTTACCAAACTTTACACGAATGATCTTGGGTGGTCCCCTGCCAAAGTTGTTCAAATGGTTACGGTCTGTTGCATAAGTAGGCCACGGGGCTAGAAAAGGAGTTTAAAAAAATGTACACTTAAATCTTCTTGTCTGAAAGTACAAGGCCTAGAGCTTTGATTTTTTGTTATATTGGTATATGATATCACCTATAGGTCATCTACCAAAGTTGTTCAAATTATAGCCCGGGGGATCAAAAATGGCCCCGTCCCGGGGGCCATAGGTTTTCAATATATGTATATAGTAAAAACTTAAAATCTTCTTGTCTAAAGGTACAAGGCTTAGTGCTCAGATATTTCGTATGTAATATCACCTATAGGTCCTCTACCTAGATTGTTCAAATAATAGCCCTGGGGTCAAAATTGGCCCCGCCCCAGGGGGTCATATAGGTTTTCCTTATATGTATGTAGTAAAAAACTTAAAAAATCGACTTGTTTGAAGAGCTGCGATATTTGGCATATAATATTATCTATAGGTGCTCTACCAAAGTTGTTCAAATTATAGCCCTAGGGTCAAAATTGGCCCAGCCCCAGGTAGGTCATAGGTTTTCCTTATATGTAAATAGTAGAAACTAAAAAAATCGACTTGTTTGAAGGTACAAGGCTTAGAGCTAAGATATTTGGTATATAATATCACCTATAGGTCCTCTACCAAAGTTGTTCAAATTTAAGCCCTGGGGTCAAAATTGACCTCGCTCCGGGGGTCATAGGTTTTCCTTATATGTATATAGTAGAAACTTAAAAAAAACTTCTCCTCTGAATTGACAAAGGCTACAGGTTAGATATTTAGCATGAAGCATTGTGTAGTGGAACTCTACCAAGATTGTTTAAATTATAGCCCTAGGGTCAAAATTGGCCCCGTTTGTTTGTTTGTTTGTTTCATTTTACGCCTTTTCCCAACAGTATTTCAGACATATAGGCGGGTAGTTTCCTAACCATCGTTCCTGGAGAGTTACACCAGTACTAGACTACCTTCCTCCGTGCTAAACTACCAAAGCATCTCCCGGGGATCGAACCCACGCCAGAGAGGTAACTGGATTAGAAGTCATCGACTCTAAACCCTCGACCACGGAGACAAAGGCTACAGGTTAGATATTTAGCATGAAGCATTGTGTAGTGGAACTCTACCAAGATTGTTCAAATTATAGCCCTAGGGTCAAAATTGGCCCCGCCCCGGGTCATAGGTTTTCCTTATATGTATATCCGCCTATATGACTGAAGTATTGTTGGGAAAAGGCGTAAAATGAAACAAATAAATTATATGTATATAGTAAAAACTGTACCCATCCACAAACTTTAACCTTTACAAGCTTCCTACTCAATCCGTAAACTTTATTATATGTAATTTATTTTGTAAATATGTGGATTATAAATAAAATATTGTTTAAACTAAACTTTATTGTCTTAAAACATCAACTCCAGTTTTGTATATTTTTAAGAACTGGTTACTTCACTTTTGTATATCAATTCAATTTAGTACTCAGGTGAGCGCATTGGGGCCAATGACCCCCTTGTTTAATATTTTTGTGGGAAATAGTGGAAATTGAATTGAAAGTATATATCAAATATAAAACATATTTCAAATGAACAATAATGCAGTTTACAAGGTTTTGGAGAGGACGGAGGGTTGTAGAGTATGTAAGGGGGGGGGGGTGGAGGTAGTGACCAATCAACGCGTCGAACACCTGTGATCTACAGAATATGATTAAATCACCTAACTTAATCACTGAGCATGAATTGCTTTATTTATATTCTTTTTCAGTATAAAAAACAAAGGTGATGACTTCGTACAAAAATGATGGGGACTGTGTTCCTGTTCAATCCATGCCCAATGGCGTCTTTATACCGTCGAATGGACAAATGAATGGACATTTTATTTATGCTGGTAAGATACAATTTTACACTTAAATAGGTGTTTATGCATTCAGTATCTGACAAGTAAGAATGTCAATAATTTCGTAAACTAAAACTTTTCGTGTATCACATAAAGCATCATAAAGCAATCGTGCCAATTAACAATGTGTTTTTAAAAGTAGTCCTCTGTTTCATTTAGGTGATCAGATATGCATTCGTGAAATGCCGCAACAATGGAGGCCAACCAAATGGAGTAGAGAAGTACATACGTTTTGCTTAAAAACCGCAATATATCAAAAATAGAATAGTTTGTTTTTATTAGATAATGTATCTCAAACTAGAACTCCATGAGTCGGATGTGTCGCCTTGTGAACAACAGTATAGCTGTCACTTAGGCACTTTCTTGTTAAATATAGGTTATATATAAACACGACTCTTACAATATACATGGACCTTGAACTTTAGTCGCATTTGAACTGATTGTAAAAATGCTACATCAGGATTGATGTAGAATGAATAGCTTTATTGTGTTGGAGAAATGACCCGGACAAAAATAAAGTGTAATAATTAACATAGGGCAATAAATCATGAAGTACATAGTAACGGTTCTTATATATGCAATGCTCTTTTTCTCAATGAGATATATCATCCTATGAAGTTTCAAGTCCATAGCTTTTATAGTTTAGGTGAAATGGCCGGGACAAAATTAAAAGTATTATATTATAAACAAAGAGCAACAACTCAAAAATTAAGAAGCGCAGAGTATCCGTTTTTAAGCACTGCACTTTTTCATAATGAGATCTGTCATCCTATGAAGTTTCAAGTCCATAGCTTTTATAGTTTAGGAGAAATGGCCCGGACAAAAATAATAATGAAAATTAACAAAGGGCAATTACTCAAACACATACGTGCAGAGTACCGGTTCTTGTGCACTGCTCTTTTTCTTAATGAGATCTATCATCCTATGAAGTTTCAAGTCCATAGCTTTTATAGTTTAGGAGAAATGGCCAAGACAAACATAAAGTATGGAAATTAACAAAGGACAATAACTCAAAAAATAAGAAATGCAAATACCGGCTTTTGTGAACTGCAATTCTTCTAAATGAGATCAATCATCCTATGAAACTTCAAGTCCATAGTTTTGATAGTTTAGGAGAAATTGCGATACAACAACACATTTTAAAAAGCATAATTTGAAGCTAATGCTTTTCTAACCATTTTAAAACGTGGTAATGGAAAAATGCAAGCATGTCGTAATGATCAATATTTACAGAAAGAGAAAACTTGTCAAAACATTCATTCATAGATCTAGAAAATTTGAGATTGATGCACTTACTTTCGCGCTAATTTTTCAAACATTTTGACGGATAACACCTTTATGTACTTTATCTGTTAGTCAAAAGTTATGTAAAGTTTCATCAAACATTGAAAGAGAGAGGCAGGACATGTCAAAATGTGAAGACAGAATCTTGTTATTTAATGTGTGTTCTACTTAACATTTACAGTATGTACGATTAGAACTCTAACAACGGTATAATCGAAATTGCTAAATGTTGATTTTTGTAATTGTCATCACTTTCAAATTATATTTCTCTTTATTTTGTAATAGCATCTAGATTGTATGAAAGACGATTTAATTAGGTTTACACCAAAAGAAGATCCGTCAGTCACACGCACACGGATATTGATGATTGGACTTGTTGGCGCGGGAAAATCCAGCTTCTATAATACCATTGACTCCGTATTCCGGAATCGTATAACTCAGCGCGCAACTTGTGGTAGCGCAGAAGAAAGCCTTACAAAAAATGTAAATAATTGTTTTCTTAACCTGTTGACTATGTAAAATCAATTTCAAAGAACACGCAAAATTTAGTTTTCTTGTTCTCATGTTTTCATTTAACGACTACACATAAAGTTTATAATTTTAGTTTATTTGTGTATTTTGAATTCCAAGTGTCATAATCCTCGTCGCATGCAGATCGTTACCATTGTCACTATGAAAGTATAATTATGTATCACACTTAATCCTTAAAATTTCAAATGAAATATCTAAAAGTATCTTCATTATTTAAGTATAACACCTACGCTATAAAAGATCAAAGTGGTACAGACATGAACTTCTGTTTATGTGACACACGCGGAATGGAAGAACTCAATGGTCTTCATCATGATGACTGCAAATATTTATTGGATGGACACATAAAAGACCACTACGAGGTATTGCTACTTTGCAATTGTCAAAATACATGTTATAAGATTATAGAATACTCATTCAAAATTCCATTTTATTTAGTTCCGCACATTGTTTACTCGTTTAGGGCACAGCTTTCTATTAGCTTGGGATCATATGCCGCTTTTCATGGAATGGCACTAACAGGTCACATTGAAGGTTCCATGATAACTGCCGTATGAACACATCTGCGGATATTTCTAAATTCAATATTTTACCATTTCCTACTTAAATGTTGAATTTTGCTTAAGCCGGTGTAAAGGCATGGACGGTAGTTTGCACGTAACAGTACCGTCCATGAACAGACTCAATCAAACCGAGCCTGCAACATTTTCAATTTTGTCGTTTTGGACTTTCTGTAGGATTTCTGTTATTTTCTCTATTTTATTGCCACATCAGCGTTTTTTTTGCCGTGTGGAGGCTGTTAAAAGTTTCCCCGTACATTCAATCAGAGTTGTTATATGTCCGATCCTTATAGATCGTTCGGCACGACATTTTTTGTTGTGTTTATCATATATTTAAGTTTTAACTATTTGGCCATTTTCTATTTGGGTGGTTCCAATATTCCTACTTGAATAATATTGAATCATCCTTATGAAATGTTGCCAGCTTTTTAGTCCCCTACCGGTTTACCGCGATAACGCAAAATGTACGGAAAATATTTTTATGAAACTTGATATATGGATAGATGGCAGTATGGAGATTATGCATGTCTTTTTCTTTTCTTCATATGTTGAAAATTCTGGTTGCTATGGCAACAAATAGACTGAAAATATGGCAAATTTTTACACATAACCTGGATCCCGCGATAACGCAAGAGTGCTGAAAATATTTTTATGAAACTTGATATATGGATAGATGGCAGTATGGAGATTATGCACGTCTTTTTCTTTTTTTTCCTATGCTGAAAATTCTGGTTGCTATGGCAACAAATAGACTGAATTTCAAGATTTCTGATTCTAGTTTTAAAGTTTTTTCACTATAAGTTCTTTATTTCTTAAGGTATTTTCTTCAAACTTTAAATATAAGTTGCTAGTCATCAACAACATCATATGTGACAAAGTGTACAACTCTAGCACAAAATTTATCAGAATTACCTCCCTTGAACTTAAAATTTTCATGAAAAAAATATTGTTTTTTTTAATAACTTCTTTTTTTCTGAATGTATCTACTTCAAACTTCATATATATGTTTCTTATTATCACTCAACATTTGTGAGAAATTTCAATACTCTAGCAAGACTATTTCCAGAATTATGCCCCTTTTGAACTTTTTTTCGAGAATTTGGTAATTTTTACTCCAACTTCTTCAATCATGATAGGATTTTCTTCAAACTCCCACATCATAATAATATGACAAGGTTTATAAATCTAGCATCCATATTTCCAGAATTATCTCCTCCTTAAACTTTTGATTTTTCTTATTCGTTCTTTTAACTTTCATTTACTTCAAATTCAAAATAAACATTCATTATTCATACCTTCATTACTAATTGTTCTTTGTTACACTCACATCATGTATGACATCTTGCATCTTTATTTCACGAGTTATCTCTTTCTAAAAATTTTGCTTTTAAAAATGTTATATTTTGATAACAGGGATGTTTAAAAAATAACTGTAGAGTGTCCTTCATTCCGTCTGTCTGTACATAAAAACTGTTTCCTGTGATCACTTTTAAAGAACTTTTTAACAAAATTACTTAAAGTAGAAACATACGTGAATTGCCAATGGCCCTTCAGAATGTTGCTGGGGTTCTAACCGGTAGGGGACTTATGGATTGCTTGCAATACTATGATAATTGCTTGTTAACTTTGTCTTTTGACGTCTTATCAGTGATATGCAGTCTTCATCACATCTGATCCCCTTTCAAAATTTCATTTAAATAAGTTCCGCCTATTGTTTACTCGTTTAGGGCACACGCGTTCTACAACTTGTGGACCATACGCAACTTTTCATGGAATGGCTTTAGCCAGTCACATTGAAGGTTCCATGATAACCGCCGAATGAACACATCTGTGGATATTTCTAAATTCAAAATTTAACCATTTCGTAGGAGCGTGACAGTACCGTCAATGAACAGACTCATGAAACCGAGCCTGCAACATTTTCAATTTTGTCGTTTTGGACTTTCTGTGGGGATTCTAATTTTTTTATTCTATCGTATATACTAAATCAACGAAATAACATAGCAAAGTTATATAACATAGAATATTTGTAATAACCTTTTTCAAGCAAACTGCTGTTTGTTAAATGTTTTAACATTTCGATATCTTTTAATTTTGTCTTTTTTATTTAGTTTTCAACGGAGCATTCAGTTTCTTGGTGGTATTATAACGGAACGCCGTCTGCCAATGATAGAGTACATTGCATAGCGTTTGTCATTGATGCAACATCAGTGGACGTTTTATCAGAAATGGATTTAAACAAAATCAGAACATTTCAGAAACTTGCAAAGGAGAGAGGTGTGCTGTTTTGTTATCGGTGGTTAAAACGTTACGTTAAGGATGCAAATTACTAACACCTAACATTTTGCTTATTTCTGTTTTGTAACCTTTTATTTTGTTTTCTAGAAAACATGATTTACCCGAAAAAAAAAGTATTTTGCAAATCAAAGACATATTTTGTATTTTCCTTTTTTAATTAAGTGATGAATTATTTCAACATTTTCATAGAAGCATTAAAGGATGATTAACCAGAAAACACTGACCCGTTACATAAACACCGAGTAGGAGATAAATGATAAACTTAGTAAATTATTAATTTTTATATCTATAACAGGTATATTGCAGACAGTTGTTCTAACAAAGATAGACAATCTCTGTAAAGATGTGAAGAAGGATATTTCCTTAGCCTGTTCAAGCACAAATGTTGAAGAGGCTGTTCAGAAGATAGCAGACCTGCTAGGTCTTCCACGTAACAATGTCTTCCCAGTAAAGAACTACGAAAATGAAACAGAGCTTGACGACAAAATAAGTATTCTCGCCTTAGCTGCTTTGAAGCAAATGCTTTTTTTCACAGAAGATGCTTTGCAAAAGAAAAAAGAAGAGGCAGAACACGAAATATGGTTGAAACAGCCATGCAATATCCTTTAAAACGCAGCCAACCTGATTCATATAAATATACGTTATAAAAGTTAAAACAAAACTACGAAGATACATATTTAAAGAATCAGTCTCACACAGACTTTAAGTAGTACTCAATCTTCTTTTTACTTATGTAATGTTTTAGACTTTCATAAGCTGTACTTTTCACACTGAAATAAAACTGAATAGTGTGTAGAAGCTTGAACAAGATCAAATCGTCGCCAATTCAAGCTAAATATTTAGTAGGAAGACAGTGTTTGATAAAAATAATTTATCAAAAGTTTGGTTTTAAGTTTAGATTAAACCTCGCCCCGAAAGATGTTTTGAAGTTTTACTTGATGTAAAAGCAACACATGTGCAAATACTAATTGTAACATTAAATGTGAATTTTGGATGTACAACGACGGAGATATGAAAGTTATGTTAATTACGTAATCACTTACTTGTACACTTGAAATGAAGATATGGCAATAAATTATGGAAATCTTGTCAGATTTTGCACAACTATCGGTACGTAATGTTTATTTTGATAGACCTAAGGTTGTGTGGATAGAGAAAATGAAATATTCTCAAAACAGTAAAAAAAAAACAAGATGGAAATTAAATGGAAGTTTATCATGGCATTAAAAATAACATGATTTAAGAGAATAATCTCAAATGCTAGTTGAAAAAGTATTCTTTACGACAAAATAGATACGCAAACTTTTTTTCACTGCGGAAACCATTACTTTGAAAAAGAAACAACCAATCTTTTTTGGAAGGTCATCTGTACGCCCTTATCAAGATATATAGAATTACCTCCAATAAAAAATAATTCTTTCGGAAAACATCCTTTAACAATAACATATTAATTGGTTCAAAAAGCGTATTTTTAAAATCTTTTTTTTTTTTTTTAATTTGTAACTTTATTTTCTGATTTCACATACAGACATTATAACATATCTTGAAATTCACAAAGACATACAATAGTATATAAATTCATATCAGTTCACAAGGACATTACATAATTATAGTATTTTCTAAATGCATATAAACAAACCATAAGAAATTTTCAGAAACTTCTTTATTAGTTCCCTACCAGTTTAACCGGAGGGGACTTTAGGTTTACCCTCCGTCCGTCTGTCTGTATGTCTGTCTGTCAGTCCGTCTGTCAAAACTGGATCCCGTGATAACGCAAAAAGTACTGAAAATATTTTTATGAAACTTGATATATGGATAGATGGCTGTATGGAGATTATGGACGTCTTTTTCTTTTCTTCCTATGTTGAAAATTCTGGTTGCTATGGCAACAAATATTCTGAAAATATGGCAAATTTAACATATAACTGGATCCAGTGATAACGCAAAAAGTACTGAAAATATTTTTATGAAACTTAAAACATGGGTAGATGGCAGTCTTGCGATTATGCACATCTTTTTCTTTTCTTCCTATGTTGAAAATTCTGGTTGCTATGGCAACAAATAGACTGAATTTCAAGATTTCTGATTTAAATTTTTCAGCTTTTTCACTATAAGTTCTTTATTTCTTAAGGTGTTTACTTCAAACTTTAAATACAAGTTTCTGGTCATCAACCACATCATATGTGACAAGGTTTACAACTCTAGCACAAAAATTATCAGTATTACCTCCCTTGAACTTAGAATTTTTATGAAAAAAATGTTGTCTTTTATAAGTAACTTCTTTATTTCCTAATGTATCTACTTCAAACTTCATATATATGTTTTTTATTATCACTCAACATTTTGGAAAAGGTTAAATACTCTAGCAAGACTATTTCCAGAATTATGTCCCCCTTGAGCTTCCCCCCTTTTTTGAGAAATTGGTATTCTTTACTCCAACTTCTTCATTTCTTATAGGATTTACTTTAAAATCCCACATCGTAATAATATGACAAGGTTGTATAAACATAATTTCCTTACCAGGCAGGGAAACTTAACACATTACTGTGATATTTACAAACTTAGAACTCAAAAGATTTAAGTTAATTCATGTCATTCATTCACTGGTAAAATTGAATGACCAATGGCCCATCAGAATGTTGCTGGGGTTCTAACCGGTAGGGGACTTATGGATTGCTTGCAATACTATGATAATTGCTTGTAATTTATAGTTAATATTTGACCTATTCTCTATTTTACCGTAAACGAATATGGTAATGTTTTTTTTAGCTCGTAAAATCAAAAATGAACATTGATTTCCCTGTAAACAAACCATTCTCTGAAACTGTTACAGTCTAAGTCTTAAGTTCGAATGAATATTCAATAGAACCTTTTCTGAATATATAGATAATTTAACATGTTCTGAGACCTTGTTACAAATTCACAAGTACATACAATATATTATAATCATATAAAATTCTTAATCATTATAAAAGACATTAAACAAAAGTTGATATTTGGATATATATCTATTACTTATACAGAACTAAGAAAACAAAGATGGCTAGAGAGAATATTACATCCATTTACTGGAAAAGAAAAAAAACAACAACAATAATATACCTTCTGAACAGTCATGAATAGTGACTAATATCTTTGTTAAAATTATTATAGTATATATACCTTGTTATAATGATTTGCCTGTAATTCCAGATTGAAATTTATTTTTATACAAAAGAGTTATCTAAAATATGAAAAAAACATATGCATTAAGGGGTCAATTTAAATCTTAGAATTATCTACATGAACTCAAGCAGACAGATACTATTCTTGCATAGTTCTAACAATATAAGATGTTAAATGCATAGTTCTAACATAATCATATGGATGTTTAAAGCTTGAAGAAAAAAAATAAGGAAAATAAAGGTTCAAGAGTGTCAGGTGGAAAAAACATTTAAAGATGGAGCAAACCAATAACCAATAATCAAGCGAACCATGATTTAAACAAAAATCACAGCATTAAGTTATACATTAATTAAACGCATATATAATAAAAGTAAACAAATATACTACCTGTCCTGTGTCGGTGTAAGTGATGCTAGTGGGGCCCAAATTATATTAAACTTATTTAGATTAAATATTCTAAATATTCTGCTTAAAAATAGGAAAAGAAATGCTTTTTAAAAGATGAAAAATCAGGTACTGTCATTTTCATCTTACTCTGATATATATAGTATTTAGCAAGGCATGGCTGTCATGTCTATTTCTAGTGACATACTGGATTTTTCAAATATCTAAACCTTGCCATTCAATAGTCGTAGTTTCCTTACTGATTATTTAAAGATTGATTTGTATTCAAGACTTCAAAAATTTTTGAAACACAATGTCCGGTAAAATGAGTTTTCTACACGATTTTTTTAATCTTATAATACCCTACTTAAAAGACACATTTCTACGGTCAAATGTTTAATTTCATAATTTAAACTTTAATTTCATAAAAGATACTGATAAAAAAATTCTTATTTTGTCCGGTAATATGTAGGATCCCAGTAGTACTTCATGTTATATTAAGTTTTGACATTCGATTTCTTTTTTTTTTTTTTTGCAAATTGTTTACTAAATAAATCAAATATGTTTACGAAATGTAATAATATTAATTGAAAGATTTTGTTAAAGACATACTTGTGTCATTCGGATATTTTTTTATTAAAGTTTACATTGTTTACAACAAAATTATAAAAAAAAATCCGCCAAAACAATACAGTCCAATACTAAGAGATTAATACACGGCAGAGTAGGGCCGGAAGGTAATGTGATAATCGGTCCGCAAAATGAATAATGGCCCCGAGGGCTTCAACCCGATGGCATTATTCATTTAAGGGCCGATTATCACCTTCCGGCCCTACTTTGCCGTGTATTAATGTATTTAATCTAATAGTAGCATTAAAAAAATACTTTGAAGTTCTTTCGTTGAAATTCTTGTCTACACTTTTACTGTTCTGTAGAGATGTTTACTGTTTGTGTGTTCAAAGCAGTAGAATCTAGAAGCAAGTTTTATTTTTCAATTTTTTTCGGAATTAATTTGTCGTATTATTTATTCAAATTTCAATAGTAACAAAAATGTATTTGTACGAAATACGCTTAAGCTCTCATAATAAAATAAAGCGATTCGTGCTGACAACCTACTTTCACTTTTACAGTTAACTGTTTGATGACGTAAAATATGACGTCATTGTTTCAGTTTGTGCACGTGCACATGTTCTGCGGGCTGATAACTAGTTCTCGGCCCCGGGCCGCAAACTCATAATATGTCACGTGACACTCATAATCAGTTGAAATCATAGGCAATTTTGTTACTATATATAGTAACAAGTGTATTAAAATAAAATACATAACGTCTTTCTCATTTATGACAGGCGATGTTGCGAGCATTAGAATACAATATGAAAGTCTGAAACGTGTAGAAAGTTTAGTGGAAGCTTTTAAAAACTCACAAATAAACCAACAAACTCTCAACAGTATAAGAAATGCCATGAATGAAAATGATGCCCGTAAGCTTGGTAGTGGTATTGTAGCAGGTAGCAGACCAAGTTATATGAGGGTGCTTATTACACTTATAGGGTAAATCATTATCTTACTGAATCGATATTAATTATTGGTTGAAACTCTTTTTTACTAACATCATTATCTTTAATCATGTTAAAAATAAAAGCACTCAGATTATGGCAAATTGATAGAAAGCACTTACAATTATTTAACATTTTACTAATATCAAATGACAGACTTTACGCTAAGATTATGAATTTCTTTTAACGTGACTGTTACACTCGTGATGGTTACTTTGTTATTTGTAATGAATTTATATGCTATGCCTATACACGAGTATATTAATGAGTTTATCTATTAATGAACAAATCTTATTTTTCAGCCGAATGTATAAAAATGATTTTAGGAACCGAAAGGACTACTTTGCTCGTATTTTTCTACTCCCCTTGTTTATGGCGTTCATAATTATACATGTATTTTTGGGAAGGCTTAAACACAACAGACAAGTATTCAGCACTTCATGGGAATCATTAACAGTATTGCACTTTGTACGTATAATCATTTACTTGCAAAAACATTTACACATATCATGCAGAAATCAGTAAAAATAAGTGTTCATTCAATAATTACGTAACATTTATTGTGATATATTTTGAACAAGACATACTTGTTGTCTGATTATATGACATATCATTCTTGAAATATTTTTTTTCTTTAAAACATATTAAGTTGAAAAAACGAGAGGATCAGGATGAATAAAGATAGGGCAAAATGTTCAACAAAACTTATACAAATCTATACGAAGACCAGATGTTTGTTATGCTTCGTATATTTTTGTTGATGCATACCAACGTTTAAATCTATTATTGTCAACATAATCGGCTCAATTTTCAGTTTTATGTTTGCGGGATTTATACTACCGTGAGAGTCGAGACGGATTGTACGGACCTGCGACATTCTTGATAGCGTACTCCATACATGTCATACCCTTCAATATTGTGTCGAGTGCCATATTTAGTAGTATTATATACTGGTATGATAAAAGTTTATATAAATCACAATTTCCACAGGCTAGTATTTTAGACTGTATTTACTTCTTGCTTGTGTATCTTTTAAAGTACAAATAGCGGTTGATATAACAGGACGGTAAATTTTTCTTAGACAAAAGTAAATTGCATTTTAACTATAATATGCACAATGAGTGATTTGATTAAGCACAAATGCTTCTTTTTTTTATCTAATTGTAAAAGTACTATTTACATATTTTGTAGGATTTCTTTCCCCTTTCACATTTACAGGGTTTGTGGGATATACCCAAGTGCTGATATGTTTGGAATATTTACTCTCGAGGTGTTCGATCATACTGCATTATTGGGGAGAAATATTGACTGTTGCCTGTCTGGGAATGTTTATGAATCCAAATTTAGCCAATAGTGTTGCTGTTCTGCTGCAGTCAGTTGCTGTCATTACAGCGTCCGGATATATAAAGTATGATCTAAATTTGAGTGACAAAAACTAAAGTCTTTGATCGGAAATTTTGCAAAATCTATTCAAGTTAACATTTGTTGAAACATTTCCTTGACAATAACGGAAAATGAGTTAAATTTGCGATTACTTTCATCTTAGTTCATTAAGAGAAATAGATAAGGTTATATATTTAAAAGAATATAGTTGAACATATATCATTTCTTTATCGTCAAAGTAATTTAACAAAAGCTTTGTTAGTGAGCTTTCCTACTCGTCAATTTTGGAAATTTCAATAAATGACATGGTCTGTGACCGTAACGACGTTTTAAAAGCGATGCTATTCAATGTTAGAAAAGGAACAGATGAATAAGATATCAATGATTGTTTGAAAGGTTTTTTTTTTTTAAAGTGTATTATTATTAATATTATATACTATTTTCTTTGATGAATAAAACTCACATTTTGTCCAGTGTAACTTTTTAATTTTTCCAACCTCTGTAAAATTTATTATATTTCCTTTTCAGAACATTAGATACCCTGGTTGAACCAATGGAGTGGTTAAGTTACATACTTATACATAGATATTCTGCAGCCATCTTTGTAGCAAACGAGTTTAAAGACCTTGACTTTGACTGTGATCGAAATGGTAAGTTTGAAGACATTTTCATACAATAAGAAATGACTGCCAATGCTCCGATACCTTATCCAAATAAAGGTGCTACGTGTTTTTCTAATTTCTTTCTGTAAAAAAAAGAATGAAAATCGTAAAGTCATCCCAAGCAAAATATTAAAATCACAGATCAAGTCTCATTAATAATATCAGTATAACTTGAAATAATCTATATTTCCTACTTTATCTATTTCTGCTTTATACGAACTACATAGAATTATGAATTTATAGTACCAAACATATCTTATACAATTCAGTTACGTTGAATTGTATTGAAAGTGGAAATGATTACCTAAACAAATATTACCCTGGTGCTGTGGATGATATTGCGAACAACTTCGGGTATTTAGCAGCTTATTTGGCAGGGACTCTAATATTTGCTATTATTGTCTTCAAATTATCTTGTTTACGAAATTTACATTGACACATTTGTAAAAAATTGTGTAATAATGCATCTTGTCAAATGTGATATATTTTATATTGACCAAGATTAATGGTCAGTTATGTTACTTGCTAGATATTTTTATGAAATGAAAGAAAAAAAGTAAACAGATTTGAATTAAAGTATGTTGTGTTTATCTTCTATCAAAGCGGTACTGCAATAAAACAATAACAATTCTCTAGTGAACTTAAAACGAAGACCCTTAAGTGTTTTCTTGAAGAATTTACCATAATAACTGGCAAAAAGCAGATTGAAGCACTGATCTTTTCCTTATCAAATAGTTCTTATATTAAGTAATATCTTGTGCATTATAAATAATCGGACAAGCAGATTGCGTATGAATTTGGAAGAGTAAGACTAAAATTGACCCCCCCCCCCGAGGAAGTCACATGATTTTTGATTGACTCATCTTGGAAAGCCTTTTTTGAAACTTCTTGTCCGAAATCCCAAATGTTAGAACCTAGGTATTTAGTGTGTTGTTTTGTCAAGTAGAATATTATCAAGTTTTTTAAATTATGATCTAGAATTTAACATTTACCCTACCATGGTGTAACATTTTACATTCACTTGGACAGCATGATAAAAAATATTTTCTCCCGAGATACTAAAATTCACAACACCCACAGGTCTGGTTTGTAGTTTAAAGGCTAATCCTATGGACCTTAGTAAATTAGAGAAAGTAAGAATCCATAAAGAAAGTCCGAAACGGCATAATTGAAAAAGTTGCAGGCTTGGTGTAATTGAGCCTGTTCGTGGACGGTACTGACTAGTGCAAACTACAGCCCTTGCTCCATAGCACCGATTAAAGCAGAACATGACACTGGTGAAATTTTTGAAGATGACATATTTGATAGTAAGACACTTTACACCACACAGTATCTGAATTACTATAAATTGTATGTATACAATGTTATGTTGAATAAAATATATGTTATGTTATATACAAAATTCATGTCCCTTGGGCCAGAAATGGTTTACTGGTGAGCGATCTAGTGTTACTATCACTTGTCAAAATATAGTATGTGCAAAGTTTTGGTCATTATTTTTGTTTTGTTAAAAACATTAAAAAGCTAAATTTTCAAAACTGTCCCATTTTCTAAGCAATTCTTTTAAATGTTTTTTCCATATACATCTAGTACAAGTATAGATTAAAACCACAACACAACTAATTACTCGAGATCATAGCTTTAAAAGCTTTTAAAGTTATGAATTACACACTTAAATGATAATTTTATTGTGTCTTTATTTATATTGCATACTGAGGACATTGCATAAGCATTTTATTTTTCAAAAAAAAATTAGCTTATATGCAGATGTTTACTCTAATTATGCATACAAACTGACGTCATTGTTAACATGAGGCCTTTTATAGTAAATATTTAGGTATGTTATCTGCATATCAAGTGATTTAATGCGGATTGAACAATGTATCCAGTCAGTAACTAGCACGCTTGTGATTTATCAGGTTTATTTGAAAAGTAAACACACATATACTTCAAACTCTGTAGTAAATAATATGGTATTGATCACCTCGCCCCAATCAGTAGATCTACTAAATGACTTTTGGTGTAGTAAAGTAAAATGAGTCACGAATGTATTAACACTGAAAAGATCATATTGCGACTTTTCAGCTTTACTGGTGGAGGAAGACAAAAAGTACTATTAAAGCATTATTTCAGATAACCCTAACCCTAGATGTTTCGTAAGCTACATGTAGATGGATTGCTTTCTTACATTAAATAATCCAAAGGACTATTTGTTTATATTTCCGTAATACTTTGATTTAAAGTCATAGTCAATTTAAGAATATCCATTGACATATAATCATAACCAAATCCGAAATATGTCATTTGTACATTCTGTTTGTCATTCGTACATTCTGTTTCTAAAAAAAGACTAACTGTACTTATCGTTTACATCTCTAAGTCGACTTTAACACAATATAACGATATACGAAAGTTGTTTGATACGTAAATGTGCATTGAATCACAGCGCTAATACCTTAATCGGAACACCTCGACTATCAACTATGATAAATTAAACAAGATAAACAAGGAAATGTGGCGTTTTATAAGTTTACGTAAAGCACCGAGAAGTTGACTTAAATATGTTTTTTAAATAAATAAATAAAATAGAATAAATAAATATATAAATATGCTAAGAACGTATAGTTTCGATTTCGTTTTCGGATTTTTGTTTGACTATTTATACCTTGGCTAATAACCAATGGGACTTTAACACGGAAACACTAGATTAGATTAATAGATAAAGCTAGATTTGCTTTTGATTCAGAAACATTGGAATAAAAAGAACCAACAGTGAGTAGACTGTTTCTTTATCACCCAAAAGAAAACTTAAACTAAATTAAACTTTTTTTAAAATTGAATTTTTGCTTGTTAAAACAGTTAATTTTCGGACAATCAACTGAGTCAGGTCATACTATATTTTAAATCTTTCTTTCGCATGAAGTACTGAAAGGTAGTTTATTATGATATGCTGATATAATTTGCATTCCATCGATGTGTGTCATCATTCGTTATCAATGATTTCTTAACAAAAAAAACTAGCTTAATTCTGACCAAATTTCCATAGACTGATCCCAAACATCTGAGATAAGATATATCAAAGTATTACAGATTATGTTAAAATAGATCGTGGAAAACCCTCCTTTATTTAAATCTCTAGATATTTTATTTGCATCATTGCCAGGTAATCAACTATAAAATTATAAAATCATGTCTTTTGAATCAAGGCTTATGACTTGCAGTTTGGATAGATGTTAGACTGGACTGTGTCGGGGGTGCTGCGTTTAGTGAACGTTGCCTTGCCTTGTTGATTTTTGTTCTCATTTTCAGTATTCTTCCTGTCTGAAAATGCATGGCTCATATCCAAATACTAAGCATTTATCATTGTTGAAAAAAAAGTTTCTACTCAAGCCGGTGCAAGGGGGCGTGAGGGATGTTTCACTTTTTCGTTATCTCTCATGTACAAACTAAATAAATTTTCATATAATTTGCTGTTTTTAATGTTTCCGAGGGATCACTTTTATCCAGATATTTATACATCACAACAGCAGGTGTCAAATGCTGTTAGTTGCCCCGTACTTCACTTCAGTGTTCTTATATTTTTCTGGTCCTTTTGGTTGAGAATTGAGTACCGCACAAGTTGGTGCTAAGGGGCTTGAGGGATGTTACACTTTTTTATTATCCCTTATGTACAGACTCAATCAAACCGAGTCTACAATTATCATGTAATTTTGTTTGTTTTTAATGCTTTCCGAGCGACTATTTTTCATACTGTTTTGGTGACACCTTTTCTTTGTTGTTTTCTCGTCTACGGTAAGTATCTTCCCCTTTGCCCCCAGTTTTATTTCTTTAGTTTAACCCGCCCCCTTCTCCGGGTCTACTGTCCCCTTCCCCTGTGTCCTTCGACTTTGTGGGCATATTGTTCGGTCATTTATTTGTTTTCTTTGAATTTCATTATCAGTTACAAATTATTCCCTATTTTTCAATTATTTATTTGTTTTCTTTGAATTCATTATCAGTTAAAAATTATTTATCATTTTAATGATTAGCCTGTCCGTGCTCTGCCTTGTGCCCTGTCCTGTTTTTGTTTGGGGTCCGCCTGGGCTCCTTACAACTGGTCTTGTTTGATTCAGCCTGTTCATGGACGGTACTGGAAAGTGCAAGTTACCGTCCACGCCTCCTAGCACCGGCTTAAGCGAATTTAAACACAAAAAGGATGAAATTGTTTTGAATTTAGAAAATCATGTTAAAAAATTGTCATGTTTTGGTATCACAGACATACCTTTTGTCAAAATCAGCATGCGTCATTGCTTACGGTCATCTTCAAACTATTTAGATAATACTCTTGCTGTAATGCTGTAGAAAAAGCCCACTCCACGTGAGTCCCTTTTGCATACAAACTTGTTTGGGGATTTTTAAAAGTATACCACTTCCTGAAAAATTGCCCAAAGCTTATTTATTTCCTATATAGCATTTCTAATTGATTCTTTTATCCCTGTTTTCATTTACACAGGGTAACAATGCAAACAAAAATAGAATGCATGTAAAACAGAGAAAAACAGAATCCCTAAAGAAAGCCCGACACAACAAAATTGAAAATGTTGCAGACTCGGTTTGATTGATTCTGTTCATGGACGGTATTGGAATTGAGAGAAATAATCCCTAAAGAAAGCCCAACACGGCACAATTGAAAATGTTGCAGGCTCGGTTTGATTGAGCCTGTTCATGGACGGTACTGTCATGCCCCCTAGCAACGGCTTAAGCAGAATTCAACATTTAAAAACGAAAATGGTGACATTTTAAATTTAGAAACATCCGCGAATGTGTTCATATGGCAGTTATCATGGAACCTTCAATTTGACACGATGGTGCGGCGTATGGTCCCCAAATAATAGAAAGTATGTGCCCTAAACGAGAAAAAAAATGGGCGGAACTAAACAAAATGGAATTTTGAAGGAGATCAGAAATTATGAAGCCTGTATACCATAGACAAGACGCCAACAGAAAATTTAAACAGAAGGCAATATATCTTAAGGGTGTGATTATACAGTAATCAAGTTGGAACACCGGAACCACCCGAGTTGAAAAAGGCCAAGAAGAAACTCAAAGTACCACATAACATGTATACACAACAATAATGTCGTGCTGAACGATCTTCAAGGATCGAAAATATTACATCATTGATTAAATGTACGGGGAGACTTTTTACAGCCGCCACACGGCACAAATAAGACGGATGTGACAATTAAATAGAGAAAATCAGAATTCCTAAAGAAGACCCAACACGATAAGATTGAAAACGCAGACGATCAAACACAAATTATATAATGGATTAAGTTACGACATTTTAGAATCCAATAACTTACGTTTTTGTAATTTATACAAACCGGCGATACTGTTCCGTTAATAGAAATCACGAACACTTATATAAAATGTATTTAGGTATATGTAATGGAGATTTATGATAAGAAAAACTAACAAATGACAGACGATTTGAATTTAGAACAACATGAAAAAGATATAACCTCAAAAACTTATTCTGGTGAATTTTGAACTTTTGGATTCCATAATATGTTAAACTAAATAAAAAATTGATTTGATTACATACTGAATGTAGACTGTTATCTAAATAAGCATGTATGTCCCTTACTTAAATGGAAATGTAATCCTGAGAAAAAAATGTAACAAAAGTATCTGCTTTTAAATTCATATTTTTATTTCATATCAGGTCTAACAGAAAATTGAAAAACATAAATATGAAACAATTACCTACAGCACAGGTGTTCTGTTCGGCGCGTTGATTTATCACTTCCCCTCGCCCCCACCCTTACCCACTCTATAACCCTCCTACCTGTCCAAAACCATGTAATCTTCAGTATTTTTGAAGCATTAATCACAACAAAATTAAATGAAAATTGCAACCTCGGTTTGATTGAGTAGTTTAAAATGTTATTGAACTATTATGTTGTAAAAATTATATAGCAGTGTAAACTGAAATATGAATAGATATAATAGTGACGAGACCAAAATGAAGTAGTGGCGAAAGTTTGTCAAAAGAAGAGGGGCTTAAAAAGGGCTTAGTCCTTCCATTAGAGCCCAAAATCATCCAATCATCCTATAGGTATAAAGAACCGTTTTTCCGATATGTCAAATTCCCAATCGTAATGGAAGTAACGGGTGCAGCAGAGTGCTCTCCCCTTTATTTTTGTACAGAGAATTTTCATTTGTCTGAGTATTCACATGATCAATGAAAATAATTCATACGAAAATAAACGGGAACAATCTCTGCGTTAGTAACTTTCATTTTGGATTGGAAATTTGCAAATCGGGAAAACGGTTCTCATGGTGAGCTATTGTGATCCCCACCGTCCATCGTCGTGCGTCGTCAACCATTTCTTTAAACAACATCTCAAAAACTAATGACTGCACAGTAACCAAACTTTACAGGAATAATCTTGAGTGGTCCCCTGCCAAATGTGTTAAAATGGTTCCAAATTATAGCCCTAGGGTCAAAATTGGCATAAGTCATAGATTTCCCTTATATGCATATAGTAAAAACTGTTCCCATCCACAAACCTTAACCTTGATCATAACTTCTTGGTGTAATGTCTTAAAATATCAACTCCTGTTTTGTATATTTTTAAGACCTGGTTACTTCACTTTTGTATATTAATTGCATTTAGTCCTCAGGTGAGCGCATTGGGGCCAATTGCACCCTTGATTAATATTTTTGTGGGAAAAAGCGAAAATTGAATTAAAAGCATATATTAAATATTAAAACATATTTCAAATGAAAAAGTATTGCAGTTTACAAGGTTTTGGAGAGGTTGGAGGGTTGTAATGTGGGTATGGGGGTGGGGAGTGACCAATCAACGCGCCGAACACCTGTGATCTACAGAATATGATTAAAACACCTAACTTAATCACTAAGCATGATTTCCTTCATTTATTTTCTTTTTCAGGATAAAAAACAAAGGTGATGACCTCGTACAAAAATGATGGGGACTGTGTTCCTGTTCAATCAATGCCCAATGGCGTCTTTATACCATCGAATGGACAAATGAATGGACATGTTATTTATGCTGGTATGATACAATTAGACACTTAAATAGGTGTTTATGCATTCCGTAGCTGACAAGTAAAAATGTCAATAATTTCGTAAACTAAACTTTTCGTGTATCACATTAAACATCATAAAGCAATCGTGCCAATTAACAATGTGTTTTTAAAAGTAGTCCTCTGTTTCATTTAGGTGATCAGATATGCATTCGTGAAATGCCGAAACAATGGAGGCCAACCAAATGGAGTAGAGAAGTACATACATTTTGCTTAAAAACCGCAATATATCAAAAATAGAATAGTTTGTTTTTATTAGATAATGTATATCAAACTAGAACTCTGCGAGTCGGATGTGTCGCCTTGCGAAAAAAAAACAGTAAAGCTGTCACATCGGCATTTTCTTCTTAAATATAGGTTAAATATAAATACCATTCTTACAATATACATGGACCTGAACTTTAGAAGCATTTAAACTGATTGTAACACTGTTACATCAGGATTGATGTAGATTGAATAGCTTTTTGTGTTGGAGAATTGACCCGGACAAAAATAAAGTATATTAATTAACAAAGGGCAATAATTCTTAAATCATGAAGTACATAATGCCGGTTCTTATATATGCACTGCTCTTCTTCTCAGTGAGATCTCTCATCCTATGGATTTTCAAGTCCATAGCTTTTATTGTTTAGGTGAAATGGCCGGTACAAAAATAAAGTATTATAATTATCAAAGAGCAACAACTCAAAAATTAAGAAGCGCAGAGTATCAGTTTTTGTGCACTGCACTTTTTCTTAATGAGATCTCTCATCCTATGAATTTTCAAGTCCATAGCTTTTATAGTTTAGGAGAAGTGGTCCGGACAAATATAAATGATGAAAATTAACAAAGGGCAATTACTCAAAAACATACGTGCAGAGTACCGGTTCTTGTGCACTGCTCTTTTTCTTGTTGTGATCTATCATCCTATGAAGTTGCAAATCCATAGCTTTTAAAGTTTAGGAAAAATGGCCAAGACAAAGTAGGAAAATTTACAAAGGACATTAACTCAAAAATGTACCGGTTTTGTGAACTGCAATTCTTCTTAATGAGATCAATCATCATATGAAGTTTCAAGTCCATAGCTTTTAATAGTTTAGGAGAAATGGCCCGGACAAGGCGACACAACAACGCATTTTAAAAAGGGAAACTAATAATGAAGCTTATGCTTTTCTAACCATTTTAAAACGTGGTAACGGAAAAATGCAAGCATGTCGTAATGATCAATACTTACAGAAAGAGAAAACTTGTCAAAACATTCATTCATAGATCTAGAAAATTTGAAATTGATGCATTTACTTTCGCGCTTATTTTTCAAACATTTTGACGGATAACACCTTTATGTACCTTATTTGTTAATCAAACGCTATGTGAAGTTTCATCAAACCTTGAAAGAGAGAGACAAGACATGTCAAAATGTGAACACAGAATCTTGTAATTCAATGTTCTTCTTAACATTTACAGTATGTACGTTTAGAACTCTAACAACGGTATAATCAAAATTGCCAAATGTTGATTTTTGTAATTGTCATAACTTTCAAAATTATATTTCTCTTGATTTTGTAATAGCATCTATAGTGTATAAAAGACGATTTAATGAGGTTTACACCAAAAGAAGATCCGTTAGTCACGCGAACACGGATATTGATGATTGGACTTGTTGGCGCGGGAAAGTCCAGCTTCTATAATACTTATTGGATGGATACATTAAAGACCACTACGAGGTATTGCTACCTTGTAATTGGGAAAATACGTGTTATAAGATTATAGAATGCTCTTTCAAAAATCCATTTTATTTAGTTCCGCCCATTGTTTACTCGATTAGGGCACAAGCTTTCTATTACTTGGGGACCATATGCCGCTTTTCATGGAATGGCACTAACGTGTCACATTAAAGGCCTATAATAACCGCCGTATAAACAAATCTGCGGATATTTCTAAATTCAAAATTTTACCATTGCATACTAAAATGTTGAATTCTGCTTAAGCCGGTGCTAGGGGCATGGACGGTAGTTTGCACGTGACAGTATCGTCCATGAACAGGCTCAATCAAACCGAGCCTGCAACATTTTCAATTTTGTCGTATTGGACTTTCTGTAGGGAATCTTATTGTCTCTATTTTATCGCCACATCAACGTTGTTTTTGTCTTGTGGAGGTTGTTAAAAGTTGCGCCGTACATTCAATCAGAGATGTCTGATCCTTATAGATTTTTCAGCAAGACATTTTTGTTGTGTTTATAATATATTTAAGTTTTAACTATTTGGCCATTTTCTATTTGGGTTGTTCCAATATTCCTACTTGAATAATGTTGAATTATCCTTAGGTTTGTTGCATGTTTTTTAACTTTGTTTTTTGACGTCTTATCTGTGATGTGCAGTCTTCATAACCTCTGATCCCCTTTCAAAATTCAATTTTATTAAGTTCCGCCTATTGTTTACTCGTTTAGGGCACACGCGTTCTATAAATTGGGGACCATTCGCCACTTTCCATGGAATGGTATAAGCCACTCACATTGACGGTTCCATGATAACCGCCATATGAACACATCTGTGGATATTTCTTAATTCAAAATTTAACCATTTCGTATTTAAATGATGAATTCTGCTTAAGCCGGTTCTAGGAACGCGACAGCACCGTCAATGAACAGGCTCATGAAACCGAGCCTGCAACATTTTCAATTTTGTCGTTTTGGACTTTCTGTGGGGAATCTAATTTTTTTTATTCTATCATATACAAAATCAACGAGATAACATAGCAAAATTATATAGCATATAATATTTGTAATTACCCTTTTCAAACTAAGTGTTGTTTGTAAAATGCTTTAACATTTCGATATCTTTTAATTTTGTCTTTTTATTTAGTTTTCAACGGAGCATTCAGTTTCTTGGTGGTATTTTAACAGAACACCGTCTGCCAATGATAGAGTACATTGCATAGCGTTTGTCATTGATGCAACATCAGTGGACGTTTTATCAGAAAAGGATTTACACAAAATCAGAACATTTCAGAAACTTGCAAAGGAGAGAGGTGTGCTATTTTGTTATCGATGGTTAAAACGTAACGTTAATGCTGCAAATTACTTACTCCTAACATTTTGCTTATTTTTGTTTTGTAACCTTATAATTTGCTTATTAGAAAAAAATGATTTACCCAAAAGAAAAAGTATTTTGCAAATCAAACACATATCTTGTATTTTCCTTTTTTAATTATTAATTGATTAATTATTTCAACATTTTCATAGAAACATTAAAGGATGATTAACCAGAAAACACTTAACCGTTACATAAACACCGAATAGGAGATAAAATGATAAACTTAGTAAATTATTCATTTTTATATTTATAACAGGTATATTGCAGACAGTTGTTCTAACAAATATAGATAATCTCTGTAAAGATGTGAAGAAGGATATTTCGTTAGCCTGTTCGAGCACAAATGTTGAAGAGGCTGTTCAGAAGGTAGCAGACCTGCTAGGTCTTCCACGTAACAATGTCTTCCCAGTAAAGAACTACGAAAATGAGACAGAGCTGGACGACAAAATAAGTATTCTTGCCTTAGCTGCTTTGAAGCAAATGCTCTTTTTCACGGAAGATGCTTTGCAAAAGAAGAAAGAAGAAGCAGAACACGCAAAATGGTCGAAACAGCCATGCAATATCCTTTAAAACGCATCCAACCTGATTCACATAAATAAACGTTATGAAAGTTAAAAAAAAAAACTACAAAGATACATATTTAAGAATCAGTCTCACACAAACTTTAAGTAGTACTTAATCTTCTTTTTACTTATGTAATGTTTTAGACTTTCATAAGCTATACTTTCACACTCTGAAATAAAACTGAATAGTGTGTAGAAGCTTGAACAAGATAAAAGTAATCGTCGCCAAGTCAAGCTAAATACCAAGTCGGAAGACAGTGTTTGATGAAAAGAATTTATTAAAAGTTTTGTTTTAAGTTTAGATTAAACCTCGCACCAAGAGATATTTTGAAAGTTTACTTGATGTAAAAAACAACAAATGTGCAAATACTAATTGTTACATTAAATGTGAATTTTAGATGTACAACGACGGAGATATGGAAGTTATGTTAATAACGTAATCACTTACTTGTACACTTGAAATGAAGATATGGCAATAAATTATGGAAATCTTGTCTGATTTTGCAGAACTATCGGTACTTAATGTTAATTTTTATAGAACTAAGGTTGTGTGGATAGGGAAAATGAAATATTCTCAAAACAGTACAAAAACAAAATGGAAATTAAATGGAAGCAACATCAATTTAAAATAATAGACATAAATTTTCATGTTGACTTAAAGAAAATGATAGATTTAAACTATAGCAAAAGAATAGAGATATATCGAAAGGTTATTCAAAATTGGAAAAGTATAATTCTCACACCAATCGGTTAATTTGCTGTTATAAATTTTATTTTGATTCATCTCTAAATCATATATGTATTTCACTACAAAACCCTTCTGAAGATGTAATCGTGTATTAAATGAAATGTTTTATGGTTTTATTTGGCAAGGAAATGCTAGTTGGAAAAGTTATCTTTACGACAAAATAGATACTCAAACTTTTTTCACTGCGGAAACCATTACTTTGATAAATTTGCAAAAGAAACGACCAATCTTTTTTGGAAGGTCACCTTTACAGCCTTATCAAGTTATATAGAATTACTTTCAATATAAAATCATTCTTTTGGAAAACATCCTTTATTTTATAATAATAACATATCAATTGGTTCAGAAAGCGTATATTTAAAATCGTGGTTCGATGCTGATTTTATAACATAGAACACCTAATAGCATCTTGAGGAAAGTTCTTATCTTATAATGAATTAATTTATAGATACCATGTTCAATATAATATCTTAACTTTCAACGGTATGATTTTATCAATAAAGCAATGTTTAAATAAATATAATATTATCTTATACACCTCACAGAAAAGAATTGCCATACTTTAAAGATATTGTATCAGACATAAATGGAGCAAACCCTTTCTATAATATATTTGATATAAACCAATCAAAGCCCACAAGTATCGATAAATGAACCAAAAATCTTAATTAAATGAATGAAAAATTAAATTTGAAATGTGCCAGTTGCAATGGTTCCAAACAAGAATTTTTCACAGGATTATTGGAACCAATCACCTTTTATACAAAATTAAGTATAAGGAGAGTCCTTTTTGATTTTTTTTGTAGTAATGATGTTGAAAGAATTGAGCACCTATTTTGGCTGTGTCCCATTGTCAAAACATTTATAAAGGAATTTCTTAAAATAAATGAAGAACCTTTTTTATCTTTGGGTATATAAGAAATGATGTTTGGCTATAATGCAAAAGATGATCTATCTAACGCAAAACCACTTATTTTTAGTATACATTTAAATGTGTGTATATCAATGTTAAGTAAAATGCTTGATCTTTCTTTATCAACGGTTGAAGCTAAAAACTTTATAACACAAAAGCTCATGACTGATAAAGAGGGAGCAATCACAAATAATAGGTTATCAAAGTTTGATAAAGTTCGGAGTCTTTTTACAAAAATTATGTCTTTATTTTGAAAAGAAAAAATGTCATATATTGGTGATGCTTTTTAAACTTTTTTTTTAAAATACGGTTATGATTGTGAGTGTGAAAGCATGTGTCGTCCTTGTTTCCTTGTGTTTTTTTTGTGTGTGTGTGTTTTTTCTTTTTGATTGTCTTTTTTGTAAATAACTGTCCTTTCACTATAATAATAAATATTAGTTTGACATCTGGTATACCCCGTTCCTATGCATGATAAAAGATAATTTGTTAAAACCACTGTGGGATGTGCTTTGACCCACAAATGGTTATGTGACGAAGCGAATAAATGGGGTTACCCCATGTGGGGCCTGAAAAGAAGATATGACAAGAAAAGATTTAACGGTTCATAATCGAAAGCATGCTTCTAGATGATCGAAAATATTTCAAGAAAAATCAAATTTAAGAAAAATGTACTGAGATTCTAAAAAAAAAAAAAAAAAAAAACAAGATTCAAGTAATAATTTACATGTTATATGCGATGAATGTCTGATTTTGGCAGTATTTGTCACCATATTTCAACAGCGTGACTTTTTTTTTTAACAATTTGTTTTACATTGCTTTGTCAATGTTAAAGTGAAGATGAAAGCTCATAAGGAAGGATTTATAGAAAGCTGATTCAGGTTCAGAGACATCATGAACAATGCAACATCTCTTGTTGCATCTACCATTGGCTTGATTTACAAACAATCTTTAGCACTTACTGTTCTACCAACAATGATCGAGAATGACGAGAATCATATGAGAATATTGGCTGTGACTGAAATTGAAAAGCAGCTATTGACACCTGTTTTTATATTATGGTTTAGCGTAAACGGATTTATCAAATAAAAATGGTTTTGAAATTATAAACAATGTCATTGCTTCTTTAGTTTTAGAATTTCATTACATACTTTTTATACCATATTGTGAAAACATTAATAATATATGAAAACTGCCATATTCATATTCACAGCTGAAACATTATTTCGTAGGTATGATCAGTAATCAAACCATTTGGAAAATATAAATTTGGTCCTCCTCTGAAAGACTATAAGTAATAATGAAATTCATTTCTGATTAAGTAAAAACAAATTTTGTTCTATAAATATCTATATAATTACAGTAACTTAATAAATCAATCATTCTTTTTGTCATCTTGTAAGTGAACTTTTTACCAAAAGCATGGGGAAAATTCTTTTTGAAGAAAGTCAATTGTCCAAGAAACTACAGACCAAAAATTAACAAACCACAGATTGTCTTTTTACTTTTCCTAAATATGTTTACTTAAGGTTTGTTTATTATCAACTTCCATTCTTTTTAATATTGTTATAGTGGTTACTGTTGTTATAACAGATCAAAAAGTTCTTGGCCCCATGTACTTCCGGTAGTCAGAGAACCCATCTTATGGTTTTACTTTTCAATATAATCGCCCTCTACATCAATGCACTTTGCCTACCTGTGCTCCAACTTGTTTAACCCTTCAAAATAGAACTCTCTATTTTGGTCCTCAAAGAACTCATTGACCGCCTCCATGACACCTTCATTGCTTCCAAAACGTCTACTTCATCACGAAGCTTTGTTTTCAGTTTCGGAAACAGGTAGAAGTCAGAGGGGGCTAAGTCTAAGTGAATATGGGGGATGGGAAAGAATAAGAAAGCCGCAGTCAGTTGCAGTAGCCATCGCAACTTAGGATGTGTGAGCTGGCGCATTGTCGAGCAGGAGCAGAACGCCTTGTGTCAGTTTGCCTTTAATAGTACGACCTTGCTTAGGATAGCCAATCATGATTATCGCCTGACAATCCGAAATAATTTAAGCCATCATCCTCCCTTCTTGAATTTTTATCGGATACTGAACTAAACCAAAGCTTATACCAACTTCCCTACCAATGCTTTGTAGGTCTTCTGTCGCACATGACCAGATCATGCAGTTTCATCGTTGGTGGACTCTTTTGGCCGCCCAGGCCGCCCATCATGCTCTCCCTGACCCTCTTGAATTCAGTAGCCCATGTTTCACAGTGCTATAAGAAGGGGAATTCTTCCCAAGTTTTTCCATGAAGTCTTCATGGATTTCCCTGGGAACATCCCTTTCTTACAGAGGTACTTAACCCATTACTTCATGAACATTTTGTGAAAAATGTCTGTTTTCATTGAAAAGTCTCCCGTTACAAATTCAAATTGCTATAATACTATAAAACTGCTTCAATACTTATCAAACTAACTATCACTATCAAAAACAATTCTATTCACACGAAAATCTATGATAAAAAAGATGACTTTGATTTTGGTATAGTAAATTATCCTTATTTGAATGGAGACGTACCGCATGCAACATCTTACGGGGTTTACATATCTCAGTTAATTAGATTTGCTAGGGCTTGTAACAACGTAAAGGATTTTAACGATCGAAATATTTTCATTACCGGTAAGCTACTGAAACAGGGCTACTGCTATTATAAATTAAGTAATTTTTTTACAAAACTTTACAATCGTAACTTTGATTTAATTTCAAAATTCAATAGTGATCTAAAATCACTTCTGCGACAAGGAATTAGCCAGCCTGATTTTTACGGGGATGTTGTTTACAAACTTCGTAAGATCTTGGGTCATTGTAATTTTTCTGTTGTCTTTACTAAAATTATTAAACGTTTTATTAAAGTTGGTTATGACTCTACTATTTTAAGACATACCGCATGCTTAGTGTTCAACCCATTTACAGTTGGACGCTACGCTTTCCTCTTTTGATTACATCTGACGGACCAAGTGGGAGACTCTATGATGGACAGTTCTTAAAGCCCTTTGAGACTGAATTGCCTAAATGTTCGTCTTCTGTCTTGCTTCGTCGGGCCCTTGTAGGTGATTTTCTTGTTTCTTCTGTTTCCTTTAAGACATTGAGTACTTTTGTTATGGTCATAGGGATTACTTTTATATGTTTCTACATGATCATTTTGGTGTTTTACTTATTTAACCTTTTGTAACCATGACAACTGTTAGAATTTCACTTGGCGGGGATTCATTTTGATTACACTGTCTCGTTTATAGGAACATAATGGGGCTAAGAGCGAGGTTTGGTGCACCATTAACCGGTTAAAACTCCCCAGCAGTATTTATGCTGCTGACCGTTCCAAGGCGGCGCCCCTCTGTAATCCTCAGATGTATGTCTATGTTGTTTCATAATGTTTTGGTGACACTTGTGTCCCTTGTTTTTTCTCGTCTACGGTAAGTACCTTCCCATTTGCCCCTAGTTTTAATTTATTTTATTTATCCCCTTCCTTCCCCGGGTCTCCTGTCCCCTTCCCTTGTGCCCTTTGACTTTATGGGCCTATTATTCAATCATTTATTTGTTTTCTTTTAGTTCCTTATCAGTTGCTGATGATTTTAGTGATAAGCCTGCCCATGCTCTGCTTTGTGCCCTGTCCTGTTTTTGTTTAGGGTCCTCCTGGGCTCCTTGTCGCGTCGGGTGGGGGTTACGTTCGTTGAGTGCCGCCTTTCCTTGTTGATCTTTTTTATCATATTTTTTGGCACAAATGTTGACTGGACCATTGCTTTTCCAACAACATGCTCAGGCTTAAATTTTCTGTTACCATGGCAACGAGGGGACATCTCAAAATTGCCAAAAATCACTATTTTGCGTTGATTTTTTTCCATCAAAATTGAAAGTGCTGCAACTTCTCAATTGATTGAGATAGATTCAAATGCTTTTGAGCGTTTGTTACACGTTACCTTATGATGGATCTGGGGTCATTTTAGCCTCTCACAAGTCCAAAATGTTCTTTTAGTTTCGGGGCGGCGCCGAAAAGGTGGTCACATTTTTAACAACATTTCTCAAACAAAAACAAGTCTTGGGGCCTAAATAAGGTATTTTCTTACCATTTGAGACAACAAAACAGGGTGGTAAAAAGGGCGTTAAAAGGCGAGTATATCGCGTAAAGGGTTAATGAAGACTCGGATTTCAACTTTTTCCTGGGCTCCTTGCCACAGACTCTTGTTGCTGGGTCGGATGGGGCTGCGTTCATTGAACGCCGCTTTTCCTTGTTGAACTTGTTCATCATATTTTATCATGACTCTTATTAAGGTATTAAGGTCCTGCATGTTTCTCATATTGACTATGAAATCCATCATGATGATCACTGTAATTATATTGATAATGACCATTCTCTTCGTGATGGTCTTGATGATGGCCTTTTTGACCAGTTTGATTGTTGTGATGTCTATAGTTACCTTATGATGTTTGTGTACAGGTCTGTCTCCATGATGTTTATATGACCCTCAACATGTGTAATGCCTTTGTTCATCCCCTTCTGCATACCGGAAAGGGGATTATAGGAATGGCATCCGTCTGTCAGTCCGTCCTTCTGTCCGTCTGTCCGTCCGTAACACGTTTGTGTCCGCTCCATAAATTTTAAACCACTGAAAATTTTTTGAAATAAATTGGCACAAGTACTCACTATAATGAGACGATGTGCAGAGCGAAATAATTGGGTTGCTACCCCCAAGGTCAAGGTCAAATTTTAAAAGCTCTTCATTTCATAATAGAAGTCTATATTTTGTTACCGCTCTATTACATTTAAACTACTGAAATTTTTAAAAAAATAAATTGGCAGAAGTAATCACCATAATGAGACGATGTGCAGAGGGCGAAAATTGGGTTGTTATCCCAAGGTCAAGGTCACACTTAAAAGTCAAATGTTTAAAGCTCTTCATTTCATAATAAAAAGTCTAACTTTTACTTAAAACGACATCTCCTCATAAACCGCTAAGCTAATTTCATCCAAACTTCACATGAATGTTTCTTTGGTAGTCAACTTTAAATATTGTTCAAAGAAAACACTTAATATCTTCTTTTAGAAAACAAAAAGAGCTAGAGCTTAAATATTTGGCATGAAACATTATCTAGTCAGTGTCTACCAAGATTGTTCAAATAAAAGCCCTGGGGTAAAAATTGGCCCCGTCCCAAGGGGTCATTATTTTTCCCTTTATGTATATGGTAAAAACTTTAAAAAATGTTCTTTTTAAAAACCCCAAAGAGTTAGAGCTAAGATATTTATCGTAAAACATCTTCTAATGGGTGTCTGCCAAGTTTGTTCAAATAAGGGTCCTTGGGTAAAAATTGGCCCCGCCCCGGGCGTTATTGATTTTGCTTATATGTGTATAGTAAAAACTTAAATTGTTTTTTTTTTAAAAACCCTAAGAGCTAGAGTTTAGATACTAAGCATGAAAATCTTTAAGTGAGTGTCTACAATGTTTGTTCACATAAAAGCCCTGCGGTCAAAATTCGCCCCTCCGTGAGGGTCATTGTTTTTCCCTATATGTATATAGTCAAAACATTAAAAATATTCTTATAAAACTTATAAGAGTAAGAGCTTAGATATTTATCATGAAACATCTTCTAATGGGTGTCTACCAGTTTCGTTCAAATAAAAGCCCCTGGTTTAAAATAGGCCTTTGCCCAGGGGCCTATATACAGGTGAGCGATTTCAGGGCCATCATGGCCCTCTTGCTAAGATAACTTGGCAGAAATTATCACAGTTGCTTTTGTAAACACAGGTGGAATTTGTCTGTGTGAACTGAGTGGTTTACAATCTAGAACAAAAAAGGTAAGTGGTGTCCTTATACATGTTATATATTCAAAAGCTTAATAGGTATGTTATTTTGTTACTTTCTATTCAATAGATACATTTATAATTATATAAATATCAAATAGAAGCAGCAACAAATGTTTAACAAATTGTAATTGTGACCCATATTAGAAAACAAATTTCTCCTATCCATCAATAAAACTCTACTTCTCTTTTGCTAAATACAAAAAAAACGTATAAAAATTATTTGTTATTCTATACTTCCTCTTTTATATCCGGTCATAAAACGTCTCATTTAAGTTGCCTTTTATCGTTTTATATGTACATAAATTTGAAAAACAGAATATAATATTAGAAAAAAAAGGCAAAAAAATATTTTGCTAGATCCATATTCATATGCTGATAAGTTATATTGAAGGATAAGACAACACGATAAAGTTTAAGATATATCAATTTAAAATAGATAACCAGAGGCTGACTTATGTTAGATAAAATGTCAGACAAAGAAGCCACTGTTTACATTTTTAGATTGTGTATTTTGTAAACAATATTGAACTTGTCATGCAACTTGTTTTAAAAATTGACACACATCTTTTACTTGATGGACTCTAATTGTTCGTTATGGTTGCTTTTTTTAATTAAAGTTATTGCTGAAGATTTTGTTAAAGCATGTCATCACAATACATGTTAATGCAGAAGGCATTTATGTAACATTTGAAAGTAATGTCCTTACATGTAATTTTATTTCAGGATTCAGAACCTCAATGCTTGATGTAATATCTAGTCGGTCAACGGGAGATGTCAGTGGACAGGTATATCTTAACAACGTTAAAGATCCTGTAACACAATTTTTTCATGGTTTTATTTCATAAATATGATGCTCAAATTAAGATTTGTCAATATTGTAAGTTTCAATAAGCATTATTTATAAAGATATTGCCCAATTTAACATTTCATGTAAATAAAGGGAGGTAATTAGAAATTTATTTTCTATAAATTCTAAGTCAAATTTTCGGATAAGAAATGAATGCATGTAATTTAATGATTAAATATAATGTGCACAAATATTTGCAGTACACATTTAACATATTCTTCGATGTTTGAAAATTGTTTTATTTGCATAATTATATACATATATAATTTTTTGCAAGTGTGGTATACACACAGTAACAATATCAATCACAAAACAAACAGGATCTTTAAATGTACTCGGGACGTCATCCAGCAATATGCTACGTACGTCATGCAGGCTGTTACCTAACTCTACTGTTAGAGAAACGTTAAGATACACTGCAAAGTTGAAATTACCAGCACATGTAACAACAGATGATATTGAACGGAAGGTAATTTTCTTTTATAAAGTAGTAAAATAACTGCTTTGCGGAAGCAAAGCAACCTTTTTCAACAAATATTAAATTATGTGAAATAAAAGTAGTGTAATGTAATTTGCTCAAATATCTGTGTAGATTTTCTAATGATGTATCTTAGCGTTTGAATGTAGGACCGGGAACGAATAAGGAATTTGATGTTCAAATTGAATATTTATATGTGATAACTAAAATGGATGTCTTCATGAGGTTGTTACATGTATCAAGAATACATTTATATCGTTTAGAAGTATATTTGATACATCTTTATCAATGTAGTTTATTTCAAAATTGTAATAAAAAATTAAAGGTAGCTAAAGTAATACAACAAATGGGTTTAAAAGATGTTGCTGACTCAAGGATAAGAAGTAGTATTATCCGTGGAATCTCAGGGGGAGAGCAAAGACGAGTTACCATAGCAATTCAGTTACTTAAATATCCAGGTAATTGAGATTGATAACTCCAATTAAACATCATGGTACTTGTATATCACAATTTCAAATCTTTTGAAGCAGTAAATTTCTTAGAAATGGTTATGTTATAAAAATAGTTTAATTGTTCTGCTAACTTAAGACTTGCTTGTTTTTGTTTTGAAAATATTTTGTTGTTGTTGTGTTTTGTTCTATTGTAGATATAGTTTTACCTAGTGCTGAATATGATACGTTGCTGATGATTAAGTTATTGAAATGTTTAGGTTGGTTCTCATATAGATATAATTCTGTTCGCTCTGTTTTAAATGAATTTTTGTTGATTTTGATATAGATATGGTTTTGTTGGACATCAAGTTTGGACAGTAACACTGCTCGTTACCTAGTCAGAAATCTCCGTGATCTCGCTAAACAAGGGGAAATTGTTCTGTTTAAAGTCCATCAACCTAGTTCAGATATCTTCCACATGTTTGATCAGATTGGAATCATGTCAAAGGGACAGATGGTGTATTGTGGACCTGCCAAAGATGGTTCCTTATTTCACAGCTCTTGGTTATCCTTGTGATACATATACAAACCCTTTAGATAGATATAGTAAGTTATAGGATAATTATGTCGTAAATATTTTTAAACACATCACGGGTAAATATAAGTCTATATTTAGTATAGACAAGTCATTTATTTTATAATATGAAATTCTGGTATCGTTATAAATTTAACATCAAAAATGCGTTACTGTAAAAAGCAAAATAAAGTACATTTATAAAGTAATAAACAATATCTATATATATTCCTTCATGTTAACATTCGATTATCTTTTTGCAAATTGTTTACTAAATAAATCAAATCTGTTTATAGTTATATCAATTGAAAGATTACATACTTGTGTCATTCGGATATTTTTTTATTAAAGTTTACCTTGTTTACAACAAAATTATAAGAAAACGCCAAAACAATACAGTCCAATACAGTTAAATACGCTTAAGTCCTTCTCTTTCGATGTTGCGAGCATAGGTCGTCGTGATTAAGATAGAAAATATTAAAGTACGAAACGTGTAGATAGTTTGGTGGAAGCTTTACAAATCTCACAAATAAACCAACAAACTCTCCACAATATAAGAAATGCAATGAATGGAACTGATGCCAGTAAGCTCGCTAGTGGTAGTGTAGCAAGTAGCGGACCAAGTTGCATGAGGGTGCTTATTACAATTATATGGTAAATCATTATTTTATAGAATCAATAGAGATTGTTGGTTAAAACGTTCGTTTTCTATATTACCTTACAAATAAAAACACGTCACTACATGTATATGGAGAGTAATTTGTGAAATGTCTCAGATCTGCTATTTTGCATTTTAGATTTGATTATTCAGATTAAGTCAAATTGATAATAAAACACTTACAGATGTAAAAGATTTGATTAATATCAAATGACAGCGACTTACACTCCAAACTTTGTAAGATTAAAAAAATCTCACTAACGAGGCTTTTATACCCATAACGGTTACTTTGTCATTGGTAATGTATTTATATGCTATGCTTTCACATGTCTATAATAATAAATTGAGCGGTTTATGAACAAATCCTTATTTTTCAGCCGGATGTATACTAACGTTTTTAGAGATCGAAAATACTACTTTGCTCGTATTTTTCTACTCCCCTTGTTTATGGTGTTTATCATCATTTTCTTGAGAAGTGTTAAAAATGCACACAGACAAGTATCCAGGACCGTATTAGTCTCATCTATAACGCTACCACAGGCCCTCCCTTCATGGGAATCATTAACAGCATAGCACTTTGTACGTATAATCATTTACCTGCAAAAAAACATTTACACATATCAATGCAGAAATCAGTAAAAATAAGTGTTCATTCAAGAACTACGTTACATTTATTGTTATATATTTTGAACAAGAAAGACTTGTTGTCTGATTTTATGACATTTTATTCTTGAAATGTTTGGGTTTTTTTCTTTAAAAAATATTAAATTGAATGAACGAGAGGATAAGGATGAATGAAGATGAGGCAAAATGTTCAACAAAACGCAGGTGCAGGCAAAATTTATACAAATATATACAAAGACCAGATGTTTGTGTTATGCCTCGTATATTTTTGAAGATGTACACCAACGTTTAAACTTATAATTGACAACATAATCGGTTCAATTTGCGGGATTTATACTAGCGCGAGAGTCGAGACGGATTGTATGGACCTATGTTAGTAAAGGTAAAATAAGATATCAATGATTGTTTGTAAGGTTTTATTAAAAAGGGTATTATTATTGTTTTCTTTGATGAATAAATGTCACATTTTGTCCAGTATAACTTCAGTGTAACAATTTTTCCAACGTCTGTAAAATATATTTCCTTTCAGAACATTAGATACCTTGGTTGAACCAATGGAGTGGTTAAGCTATATACTAATACATAGATATTCTGCAGCCATTTTTGTAGCAAACGAGTTTAAAGACCTTGACTTTGACTGTGATCGGAATGGTAAGT
Organism: Ruditapes philippinarum; assembly: GCF_026571515.1. NCBI lineage: Eukaryota > Metazoa > Mollusca > Bivalvia > Venerida > Veneridae > Ruditapes > Ruditapes philippinarum. The sequence continues at coordinate 223,503 of NW_026862271.1, read as the reverse complement.
TTGAAGACATTGGCATACAATAAAAAATGACTGCAAATGCTCCGATACCTGACCAAAATAAGTGTTGTGTTTTTTACTAATTTCTTCCTGTAAAAAAGTATGAAAATCTTTTAGTCATCCCATGCAAAGTATTAGAATATCAAATCGCATTAATAATATCAGTATAACTTGAATTAATATTTATCTTACCTTATGTATTTCTATTTTATATGAACTACATAGTATTATGAATTTATAGTACCAAACATATTTTATACATTTCAGTGACGTTGAATTGTATTGAAAGTGGAAATTATTACCTAAACAAATATTACCCGGTGCTGTGGATGATATTGCAAACAACTTCGGATATTTAGCAGCTTATTTGGCAGGGACTCTAATATTTGCTATTATCGTCTTCAAATTATCTGGTTTACGAAATTTACATTGACACATTTGTAAAGATTTGTGTAATTATACCTGTTGTTAAATGTAATATATTTTATATTGACCAAGATAAATGGTCAGTTATGTTACTTTTAGATATTTTTTATGAAATGAAAGAAATAAAGGAAACAGATTTGCATTAAAGTATGTTGTGTTTATCTTCTGTCAAAACGGTACTGCAATAAAACAATAACAATTCTCTAGTGAACTTAAAACGAAGACCCTTAAGTGTTTTCTCGAAGAATTTACCATAATAACTAGCAAAAAGCAGATTGAGCACTAATATTTTCCTTATCAAATAGTTCGTAAATTAGTAATATCTTGTGCATTATAAATAATCGGACAAGCAGATTGCGTATGAGTTTGGAAGAGTTACTAAAGACAAACACGAGAGCTAAGATAGTTATTGCGTTCTTATAGACCTCTCCAAAATCTGCATAGGTGGTCATTAGCCAAGTTTCAAAATTGCCCCCCCCCCCCTCCGGGAAAATCTGGTTTACGAAATTTACATTGACACATTTGTTAAGATTTGTGTAATTATACCACTTGTTTAATTTGACATATTTTATATTGACCAAGATTAATGGTCAGTTATGTTACTTGCTAGATATTTTTATGAAATGAAAGAAAAAAAGTAAACAGATTTGAATTAAAGTATGTTGTGTTTATCTTCTGTCAAAACGGTACTGCAATAAAACAATAACAATTCTCTAGTGAACTTAAAACAAAGACCCATAAGTGTTTTCTCGAAGAATTTACCATAATAACTGGCAAAAAGCAGATTGAGGCACTGATTTTTTCCTTATCAAATAGTTCGTGAATTCAGTTATGTCTTGTGCATTATAAATAATCGGACAAGCAGATTGCGTATGAGTTTGGAAGAGTTACTAAAGACAAACACGAGAGCTAAGATAGTTATTGCGTTCTTATAGACCTCTCCAAAATCTGCATAGGTGGTCATGAGCCAAGTTTCAAAATTGCCCCCCCCCCCCCCCGGGAAAATCACATGGTTTTTGATTGACTCATATTGGAAAGCCTTTTTGAAACTTCTTGTCCGAAACCCCAATATTAAAACCTAGATATTTTGTGTGTTGTTTTGACTAGAAGAATATTATTAAGTTGGTTTAAATTTAAATTATGATCTAGAATTCAACGTTTACCCTACCATGGTGTAACTTTTTACATTCACTTGGACAGTATGATAAAAATATTTTCTCCCGAGAAACTAAAATGCACCACACGTACATGTCTGGTTTGTAGTCTTAATACTAATCTTATGGACCTTAGTAAAATAGAGAAAATAAATATCCCTAAAGAAAGTCCAAAATGGCAAAATTGAAAAAGTTGCAGGCTCGGTTCAATTGAGCTCGTTCGTGGGTGGTACTGACATGTGCAAACTACAGTCCTTGCTCCATAGCACCGGTGAAATTTTGAAGATAACACTCTCTGGAAGACCTATACAGCATATACATAATTCATGTCCTTTGGTCTGGTGAGCGATCTAGTGTTAGTATCAATTGTCAAAATATAGTATGTGCAAAAATTGGTCATATTGTGATGTTAAAAAGATAAAAAAAAGTTTTTTTTTCATAACTACCCCATTTTCTATACATTTCTTTTAAATGTTTTTATATAGATCTAGTATAGATTAAAACCACAACTAATTACTCGAGCTTTAAAAGCGTGTGCGTGCATTATGAATTACACACTGAAAATGATATTTTTATTGTGTCTTTATTTATATTGCGTATATTGAGAACATTGCATAAGCATTTTATTTTTCAAAAATAAATTAGCTGATATCCGTAATTATGTATGTATAATGACATTAATGTTAGCATGGGGCCTTTTATTGTAAAGTATTAGGTACGTTATCTCCATATTAATTGATTTGATGCGGATTGAATAAACATTGCATTCAGTCTTAAGCATTCATGATTGTAACAAGGTTTTCGTGAAAAGTAAACTAATATATTTTTTTAAACTTCTGTTGTAAAATAATATGGTATGAATGACCTTGCCTCAATCAGTATTTCTACCAAGATATATTTGGTGTAAACAAATTATCTGTAAAGTAGAATGAGAAAGGAATGTTTTATTTACTTATACGCACCAACGGTGTTAAGATCATATTGCGACTTTTCAGCTTTAATGGTGGAGAGAGACCTCAGATGCCTGTCCGTGCATTATTTCAGGCATGAATGGGCTACCGGCGATCCTTAAGCCAAAATGGATAGCTTTTTCACATGAAATAATCCAAACTATTTGTTTATATTTCCGTTATACTTTAATAGAAAGTCATAGTGAATTTTAGAATATCAAATGACATATAACCATAACCAAACCGAAATATGTAATTTCCAAAAAGACAAGAAAAATGTACTTTTTTCTTTTTACATCTTTAAGCCGATAACGATATACGAGGGTTGTTCTCTTGAACCACAGCGCCAATACCTCTATCGGAACACCTCGGCTATTATTCATAATAATCTGACGGAAATGATCAAGAAGATGCGATTCTTTACTACCTTACCAACGGTATTACGAGTATTTAGCCAAATAAGAGTTTGTAGCGAAGCTAAGGCCATTGTGTTCGAGCCTTATCTTAAGTTCGACGTAAAGCAACGAGAAGTTGCGAGTGACATAAATATGTTTAAAAAAATAAAAGACATGATGTTAAGAAAGTATACTTTCGGTTTCGTTTTAGGAATTTCTTTGGGAAACTATTTATACCTTGGCTCATTACCAATGGAAATTTGAACGGGAATTTAAGACATTGTGAAATATCTTTTAACACGTTAACACTTACTTCATAGATAATGCGATATTTGCTTTTGATACAGTAAGATTGGAATAAAAAGAACCAACAGTGAGTAGAATGTTTCGTTATCACTCAGAAGAAAGCTAAAACTCAATTAAAATAAACTATTCTTAAACTTCAATATCAATTTTATCATGTTAAAATAAATCGTTATTTTATTGGACGATCAACTGAGTCAAGTGATAATATATTTTTAATCTTTGTTTGCGCATGTAGTACTGAAATGTGGTCTTTTATGATATACTGATATCTGTATTCAATCGATGTGTGTCATCTGTCGTTAACGACTACGTATCAACAATTTTTTAACCCAAAACAACTTGTTTGATATTGACCAAATTTTCAAAGAATGGTAAGCCCCGTTGTATCTGCTATATCAAAGTTATATAAAGTTTCAAGGTCTGCTGTCCTCACTGAAGTAGGCACTGGATAAAAACAGATCGTGATAAATCCTCCTTTGTCTGAAACTCGCAACATTACCAAGTTGTCGACTGTAAATTTACTTAAATCATGTATTTTGAGTCAAGGTTTGTTACTGTTTACATGTCGGACTGGAAAGTGTCGGGGGCTGCGTTCTGTAATGTCGCCTTGCATTGCCATGTTTTGGTATCACAGACATAACTTTTGTCAAAATCAGCATATGTCATTGTTAATGGTCATCTTCAAACTATTTGGATTATACTCTTGCTGTAGTGCTGTAGAAAAAGGCCGGTCCACGACAGTCACTATTTGAATACAAACTTGTTTGGGATTTAAAAATATATATATATATTAATATTCTTCTTCTATCTGCAAAAAATGCTCAAAGCTTATTTATTTCCTATATAGCATTTCCAATACATAGGGTAGCAATATAAGCAAAACTAGAACGATTTTCAGAAAATGCATGTAAAAGCAGACGATCAATCACCAATTACGTAATGGATTAAGTTAAGAAATCTTAGAATCCCATAGTACGTTTTTTGTAGTTTATACAAGCAGACGATACTGTTCGATCGAACACATATTTAAAACATAATTAAGTATAATATTTCATGGCAGGTTTTTGATAAAAAAAAAACAAAGTGAAATTATTTACGTGCACATTAAGAGGTTATAAACATGACTAACTGTTTAAATTTATAACAACTTGAAATAGATATAATAACCTCAATAACTTATTTTGGCCATAACTTTGGGATTCCAACTAAAACTAAATACGTAAAACTAAATGAAATAAAAGCACAGAAGGCGCTGAATTTGTTTGGGTTTCAGAATGTAAGAAAGGTGCAGGTTGTGAGATTATAAACCAATTTGCTTTTGTATAGTGCCACCAATGCTTTCCAGCGTTTTAATTGTAGAGTAAATTGGCTATAAGACTAATTGCAACACTGATATTCAATCCAATGTTTATTTGACTTAAACAATTTTAAAAAAATGAGCTGCCTTAATTGGGATTTGAACTCCAGACCTCTCGCTTCCTAAGCAAGCGCGCAAAACCCTCGGCCATGGTGAATTTATATGTTAACGGCCTGAAGAAAACCATATTATACTAAAATAGGGTTTGTAACGACGCTAAATGTTGTTTAACACAGATGTAATAATCATGGAGCTTACTATAAGCATGTATATCTATAAAGAATAAAACAATATTAGAAATCTTCGACCATTCGGGAATTATTTTGCTTGAAATTAATGCGTCTGTCATTTGACCATCTTTACGCAGTGATCTCCCCTGAATTTTTCGGCGTTAGTGTACATATAAAGGGAAGTAACCGCTTCAAAAAAGCGGACTACTTTCGGCATTTGCGATTAACAGCATTAGAGTCTGAAATTTCGCTACCATTATTTGTTTGGTCTGACGACCCAAAACAAATAAAAATGATTGATATAGACTCTTATCTAAATACGCATGTGCTTCTTAAATGGAAATGGAATCCTAGGGAAATAATGTTACAATCTTCTTAACGCCTTCTTTCAGTTTATCTTTGTATGAAACAGAAAATTGAATAAAAATGTAAACAAACATTGCAGAAATGAAACAATTATCTACATAATAAGATCTCAAAACACCTAACTTATTACTAAGCATGAATCGCATCATTTATGTTTATTTTTCCAGGAGAAATCCAATAACAAATATAGAAAGATGATGACTGTTTACAATAATAATGGACACAAAGTTCCTGTTCAAGCAATGCCCAATGGAGTCATTATACCGTCGAATGGTCAAATGAATGGACATTTTATTTATGCTGGTATGATAAAATAAGATATTTAAAGCTGTGTTTATGCATTCAATAGTTGACACGTTAAAAGTGTAAATATCTTTTTAACTAAAAACCTTTTCATGTATCACATGAAACATTATTAAGCATTCGCGTTCGTTAGGAAAATGTTTAAACAAAGTAATTATCTATTTCATTTAGGTGATCAGAGACACATAAGTGAAGTGCCTACACAATGGAGACCAACCAATTGGAGTAGAGAGGTACATATTCCTGGCTTACGAAACCACAAAATATAAAAGAAACGAATATATTATGATAGTTAGATAATGTATATAAAACAGTACATTTTGAAACAGAACATGATAATCAAGATTATGCTTTTCTTACCATTTTAAAACGTAGTTGTGTAAAAATGCAATCATATCTTAGTGATTAATATAAACAGAAAGAGAAAAAATGTCAAAATATTCATTAATAGATCTAGAAAAAATAAGATTTATACATTGACTTTCGCGCTTATTATTCAATCATTTTGACAGATAACACCTTTTTGTTCCTTATTTGCTAATTAAACCCTTTTGTAAATTTTCATCAAATGGCAAGAAATATTGTCAAAAAAGTTAACACAGAACCATGGAATTCAATGTGTGTTCTATTGTATCATTTACAACATGAGAGACGAGAACTCTAACAACGGTATAAGCAAAATTGCCAAATCCAAATTTTGATTTTTGTAATTGTTTTACTTTAACTTTCAATTTTTAGTTCTCTTGATTTTGATATAGAATCTACTGGGTATAAAAGGCGATATAATGAGCTTTACACCATCAGATCCGTCAGTCACACGGACACGAATATTGATGATTGGACTTGTTGGCGCAGGAAAGTCCAGCTTCTATAATACCATTGACTCCGTATTCAGGAATCGTATAACTCAGCGCGCAACATGTGGTAGCGCAGAAAATAGCCTTACAAAAAATGTAAATAATTGTTTTCTTAATAATAACCTGTTGAAACTGTAAAATCAATTTCAAAGAACACGTAAAATTTTATTTTGTTTTCCGCATGTTTTCATTTTTCATTGGACGATTACCTGTTATGCATATAGTGTATAGCATAAGAATTTTGAATTTCAAATGTCATAATTCTTGTCTATGCAGGCTTCTCTATTGTTATTATAAAAGCAATTTTATCTGCCAAAATAAATCTAACTACAAAATTAAACTCCTTAATATATATCAAGAAAACGCAAAAGCGTGAATCAAATCACTAAAGTTTCAAATAAGATATTAAAAAGAATCTTCATCATTTAAGTACACCACCTACACTTTTAAAGATCAAAGTGGAACAGACATGAGCTTCTGTTTATGTGACACACGTGGAATGGAAAAGAAATATTGTCTGCATCAGATGGACTACAAATATTTATTGGATGGACAAATCAAAGACCACTACGAGGTATTGATTTTTGTGAATGTCAATAAAGAAGTTATAATATTATAAAATAATCGTATATACTATTCACGTAAATAAACGAGATTACATTTAAGTGTGTAGTAGAAAAATATTTCTTATTACCTTCATCAAGCGAACTGCTGTTTATTTTTTATTGGCATTTCGATAACTTTTAATTATGCCTATTATGTACTTTTATCTAGTTTTCATCGAAGCTTCCAGTATCTTGGTGGAACTTTAAAATAAAGCCGTCTGCCAATGATAGAGTACATTGCATAGCGTTTGTCATTGATGCAACATCTGTGGACGTTCTATCAAAAGAAGATTTACACAAAATCAGAACATTTCAGGAACTTGCAAAAGAGAGAGGTGGGCTGTTTTGTTATCGATGGACATAACTTAACGTTAATGATGAAATTCACATACTCATAACACGTTGCTTATTTCTGTTTTGTAGCTTTTTATATGTTGTACTTGAAGTAGGAAAAAAATATTTGCAAATCATACACATATTTTCTTTTGTAGATTTATTAATGAATTATTTGATCATTTTCATAGAAACATTAAAGAAGAATGATTTGATAGAAATTCTTAACTTTACACTGAACCTTTAGGTAAAAATCTAAAAGGAGATAAATTAATTAACTAAATAACTTAATTATTCATATTAATATTTATAACAGGTATAGTACAGACAGTTGTTCTTACAAAGATTGATACTCTGTGTAAAGATGTGAAAAGGGATATTTCGTCAGCCGTTACAAGCCCGGTTGTTGAAACAGCTGTTCAAAAGGTAGCAGACCTGCTACGTCTTCCACGTAACAATGTATTCCCGATGAAGAACTACGAAAATGAGACCGAGCTTGACGACAAAATAAGTATTCTCGCCTTATCTGCTTTAAGGCAAATGCTTCACTTCACAGAAGATGCTTTGCAAAAGAAGAAAGAAGAGGCAGAACATGCAAAATGGCCATGCAATATCCTGTAAAACGCGGCCAATCTGATTCATATTAATATACATTTAAATTTGAAAGTTAAAACAAAACTACAAACATACATTTTTAAAGAAGCAGTCCCACACAGACTTTAAGTAGTACTTAATCTTCTTTTTATTTATGTAATGTTTTAGACTTTCATAAGCTGTACTTTCACACTCAGATGTACAACTGAATAGTGTGTAGGTCCTTGTCGTCGCCAATTCCAGCGAAATATTTAGTCGGGAGACAGTGTTTGATTTAACAGAATAGATCAAAAGTGTGGTTATAAGTTTAGATTTGACCTCGCACCAAAAGATGTTTTTAACCTCTTACTTGATGTAAAAGCAACAACAAGTGTGCAAATACTAATTGTTACAGTAAGTGTGAAATTTGGATGTACAACGATGAAGAAAAGGAAGTTATGTCAAGTTAGTCACAAACTAATCCACTTGAAATCAAGATATGACACTATGTAACGGTTCATAATTTAAAGCTGCACGCTTCAAGATGAGCATAAACATTTCAAGAAAAATCAAATTGTACTGCAATCAAGAAGGACGAGTTTCATAAAACAACATTGATATGGAAAACAGGACAGTAATTAAAAATGTAAAACATATTGACACATGTTATTACATGCATGTTAGTGTTAAGCGTAAACAGATTCATTGAATAAAAATAGTTTTGAAACAATACAAATGCTACGTAAGTTTTAGAATTTTTTAGTATAGTACCATATTCTTAAAACATGAATGATATATGAAATTTGTCAGATTGCTATGCACAATTAAAAAAATTATTACTTAGGTATGATCAGTGATAGAGACATCTGGGGAATTATATATTGGACCTCTTCTGAAAGAATTTAAGCAATAAATAACTTTAATTTTGATTAAATAAAAACAAAATTTATGTTCTATAAATATCTATCTATAATTACTGTAACCTAATAAATGAATCATTATCTTTGTCACCTTGAAAGTGAAAGTTTTACCAAAAGAAAGGGAAAAATTCTTTATAAAGAAAGTCAACGGTCCTAAAAATTACAGACCAAAATAATAAAACCGCCGATTGTCTTTTTACTTTCACTTCATATGTTCGCTTTAGGTTTGTTTATTATCAACTTACATTCTCTGTAATATTGTCATGATGGGGTTATGATTGTTTTTGCAAGTTATTACTGTTGAAGTGATTAAATATTTACAAAAGTTTCCAGTAATTTTGTGTAATTTACCTCACTGAAACATACTAATGACCTGTGGATCAAACAAATTGTTAATCTATATAAAAAATATGACCTGATAAATGTTGACCCTGTTTGGAAAAATGCTTCACAGAAAATGTTACCAAAAAGGTGAAGTACTCTTATTGATATAGTCATATTTACAATTATATATGGTATTATCGGGTACATCATACGCTGAAAGTGCTTCATTCTGGCCTGAAGCTTGATCGTATATACTACTTTGATAAACATGTTTGTACCATTGTACAAAAAGGTTTTCTTAATAAGCTAAAACATTGTCATGTTTTGGTATCACAGACATACCTTTTGTCAAACTCAGCATGTGCCATTGCTAATGGTCATCTTCAAACTATTTAGATTATATTCTTGCTGTAGTGCAGTAGAAAAACGCGGTCCATGAGAGTCACATTTTGTATACAAACTTGACAGGGGATTTTTCTGGCCGAAGGCCGATCCGTTTTCAGTTTGACTTCCTGTAAAATTTACAGGGAAGAACTGAATATAAGAAAAGTTTTCATTGGTCATTTTAAAATTACAAAATGAAATCTGGGATTCTCTTTGGCTGTTATAAAATAAAATGTAAAGGATAGTTCTTGTCATGCTAAGATAGTTCAATGATGGTTCCTGCCATTATGAAATCAAATGTAAAGGGTAGTTCAAAAATAAAATGTACAGGATAGTTATTTAAATTTCTAGTAAAATTGCTTAGATATTTAAGTTCTGTTTAACAATACCTCTTGCATTCAGATATCATTGCATTTTCTAGTGAACAGTTTATTTTACGTGAAAACTTACTGAGTTTATATTACACAAGATCTGAATTTTAAATGTTTTCCAAAATAACGAGAATAATATCAGAACTTATATGGTTCCCTAAGTTTATGGTGTTCAATAAGTGTCTAATATATTATATGATAACTGATGTGTTCAATTGATATAATGTTTCTAAATTACATATATTTTGCATATTAATTAAAGGAATAAGAATGGATGGATTGATGTCTATCTAATATAAATATTCATCATTTAAAAAGAGGAACCATGACAGTTTCCCTATTGACATCAACCCTATAAGAGAGAAATTCGTGTTTAAAGACACTATTTTTTACTTGAGAAATAAGTTCATGGGCGCCGCCATTTTGGCGTACTGTCATTCTCGCGAGACAGACGAGACCGAGATTGTGACGTGTTATACCCACTTCCGGTATAGTTGTACACTCTGGTACAACTGAAATATATCTTGATGAAGAACTTATTAATTTAATTGCGTACATTATATATTATTTATGAAAACATGATATGGAACTGAAAAGCTTTAATTAATTAATTGAAGACGCCGCGACATTAATTATCATTTGCCCGATACTCAAGCTTGCTGATGATCCCACCACATGATTTAAGCAATGACTGCTTAATTTTCAAAGATAAACCATAAATTTACTTTGGGTACTAGGCGAGACTTCTTCAAATTGACGATATATCCTTTTATTTTGAACTTAATTTTCGCTAGACAAGCTGTCCAAATAGGGTACATCGACGGTCATATATCTTTTTTTCAGGTAAAATATCAACTAAATCCAATATGCTGAGGACGCGATTTTCCGCCATTGACGCTAAAAATGAGAAAGGCGCAGGAAAATCGGCAGCCAGACTTATATCGTATGAAAAACAAAACTGCCGTAAAGTTATTTAGGCACCCAGTCAAAACTGGTACCAACAGCAACAGGTTGCCCATTCCCTATAATTACGCATATTCTCGGGTTTATCCAGTTCCCCAAAGCTTTTTTCCACGTTATCTACTTACCAAATTCCTTTCCCCGACATATACGCATTTCTTCTACCGTAAATTTAATCCAATAAAACAAAAAATCAAAAATCTACCCTTAATATTTTTAAAAATGATTATTGGGAACTGAAAAAAAAGTGTGTTGCTATTTTATGACGTGCTGTAATTTACTACAGTACAATTTGACAGGTGTGAACCGAATTCCCCCTAAGGTCATTCAGTTCACTGATGAAGCGTAAAAAAAATGTCTATTTCGTCATTAGAATATTTGACAAGGGTGATTAACCAATTAGGGCAAACATTGTGCATGATCAAAAGGTCTGTCGGCACAGAGGCCATACAAGGAGCAATAAAAATCGTCAGTACACAAGTGTTGACAGAAGCATTTGGTGCAAAATTAGGAACAATTAAAATGGACAATGCGCAGTATTAGACATAAGTAGTAAGAACCAGCAATTGTTGTGAATAAATTATGCAAATTAGATTTTTGAGCAGCCAATAAAAATGATTTGCCTGCAGTTAATATTAGGCTACGATTACGATGCGCAGATTAATCGCCTTGATCGCCTATATATATCGATCTTTTGTCATCGCAAGATGTCGAGAAAAAATAGCCTTTGCTCTTGCATTTACACCAATTGAAAATAGTTTACAAACATTTTGATAATAATCCTTTTTTGTTTCATTAAGTTTAATTTTCGACACCTTTTATATGAAAAAAAACAACAACAACAAACACTGAAAATGATTGTTGTTAGGCGTCTCTTGATAATTGCGACAATTACCGACGGTACTGTATCAAGGAAAGTTTGCATGTTTCCGTGAAAGGCATTCTAAAATTCTATTGTCAGTCCCTGGATATGTTTTTAATTAAGGCTAATTAATTGATTGAACTGTGCTTTTATGTCGATATTTATCTGCTGTTTTTGAAAATTATATTAATTATTTTGCATTTCACCGTGTTTTTTTTTTCATTCAATGTTCTTTTTATTTATTTATTCCACTCCCTGATCATTTTATCGATCCATGTGCTTTTAAAACATTAACAAAATGATTTAATAATTCATACAAATTAAACAACAAAATTTTTTAATGCTAAGCATGAAAAATCAACAATTTTTATAACGTTCGAACTTCCATATATTTTTTGAAAATTGCCGTACGGCTAGACAATACAGTGCGTCCTGGCAAGTCGTTCGTGACTCACGTAAATCGGCTAGATCTTTTGGCTAGGCCTTACGTTTCTTTATTTTTTTTTATTTTTTTTTTTTTTGATATTGTTACGTATTTTGAACCATAAAAAATCTCCTCTACACCTCCTGTTGAAAATTAAATTGTCTGATCAATACTTAATTATAATTAATATTTCCTTACGATTCAAACTAGATTTATCACGAATCTAAAAGATGTGGGGAAATGACATCACGCGCACCTGTTTTTTATACGGCCAATACACAAACATGGCCGCGCTTACCAATTTGTAGAAATCGGTGATTTAGCGATTTAAATTTTGTTATCATTCGTTTAATATTATTATTTGGCGGTAGAAAATTTGCAGACTTATTATTTATAGTATTCTTTTTCTGAAATCAAGTTTTTATTTTAACCTTGTCTTTCCCTTTAAGTATTTATAAAAATTATGGCAATACCGACTGCGTAGATGTTGCTGTTAAAAATTGCGTTTACTTACCGAAACTCGACAGGTTTGTTTAGATACACATACATCTTAAAGTGTTCCATTTTTCAAGATAATAACCCTACAATAAATTATTACGTCATTGTTATGCAGGCTATGGTTAACCAGTTTTAATTCGGCCGAGTATCTTTTTTTTAAGATACTTCTTGTTTAATTTAAAAAGCATACCTAGTATTCTTCTTTCTTCAAAATTGCTCAAAGCTTATTCATTTCCTATAAAGCATTTCCAATTGGTTCTTTTTTTATTACACAGGGTAGCAATGCAAGCAGAAATAGAACAATTTTCAGAAATCGCATGTAAAAGCAGACGATCAAACACCAATTACGTAATGGAGTACGTATTTTGTAGTTTACACAAGCAGATGATACTGTTCGATTAAGAAAAAGTACGTCCACGTAAATAAAATGTTTTTAAGTATTTTAACAAGAAAAGCATTGATGCAACAGCATCAAAGGGGCGGAACGCCAAAAAGAACTTTAGATTCCTAGCTGTTGCACCTTATCAATAACCTTAAAAAAATGTGTACTTTATTAACAGTAACCTATTACATTATTTGACCCTCCCCCCTCCCCCCTACCCCCCCCCCCCCCCCCCCCCCCCCTCCCCCCCCAACACCCACCACCCGCCCTTCCCCCCCCCCCCCCCCCCCACCCCCCCACACCCTCGTCAACCCTCCCTGCTCCCCCTCCCTCCCCCACCCCACACCCCTCACCTCCTCTCCCCCCCCCCCCTTAACCCTCCCAACATCTGTCACCTCCCCCCCCCCTCCCCCCCTCCACCCCACCATTTCCCCACCCCCACCCCCCCCCCCCCCTAATTCCTTCATTTTTTCCTCCCCCCCCCAAGGGGTCCATTCCTTTAAAAAACATTTTTAACGTTTTTTAAAGGGCAATTTTTATTTTGTTTTGACACTTTTTAAGGGATGAAACACGGTTTTTTTATTTCAATCTGGTCAATATTTTTTCTTCCCAGGTCTGATCTCGTGCCTGTGCATATAATAAAAAGCTTATTTGCTTAGGGGGTCGCAGACATGTCCATTGACATAATAATAAACATAAAAGAGGAACCAAAATGAACATCCGTTGGGTACACTATAGGTACTTCAGGGCAGTGTAGAAGAGGACCCCAGCCCACATCCACCAGCTGCTGTTAATTCAGAGATAAGAATTAAACCCCCATGTAAAGAATGTCTGTACAATATGGCGGATGCTTGAAGTTTACAATGAAAAGAAAAAAAAAAGAACTTTCTTCATGTGCAGTTTTAGGGATCAAACTGTATTGAAACATGCCCTTTGAAGATCTAAAAAGTATCATTGCAATACTGCCTTTGTCCATTTCAAATTTAAATGCAAATCTGTTACATGAATCAAAACATTTGTCAGTTGAAAAACCACTTCTTAAAACCCTGACTGCAAAAACTGCCCTGACCATGACTCGAAACCCATGACTTTAAGAAGACCAAACTGAGCTATCCGGGCCGGCCTACACCATTTTCTCTTTAATTTAATGAAACCAGTTCTAAAACCACAACATATATTTCCCCACTATATTGATTTGTGTCCTTGACTTTGCTTATGTTACAGAGCAATAGTGAATTGAACTCACTGCCTTATATGCATCCACAGGATGAAAGAAATACTTTGAGGCTTGACCAAAACTCGAACTGTTGACCCACAGAATAATGTAACCGCAGCTGTAGTTGCATTTAAGCTAATCTGGCCGGGCTTACACATTTTTCTTCCCCTAAATAGTGAACAGTTCTAAACCGTGACAGAACTTTTAGATTTTTAAATTAACAGATAATTAATTCTTAAACTTAATAAAATAAGAAAAAAAATTTTAAACATACTCATAGTCTTATTTAAAATAACAATTTATATTATTATTGATGATTAATTTTACTAAAAAGGGCTTAGACAGTTATTGGCTGGTGCCATTATTTTATAACAGGGTCAATTTGAAAGTGCCCAAATAACTGTGCTAATAACATGTACAATAATCTTTTTTTGTACAGATAAAAAACTAACCTTTTTTTTATGATAAGAAATTTTTTTATGAAGGCTGAATTTGTATTTTGCATCAAGGGGGCAATCCGGGCGCACAAAACATTGAAAATGCCAACAAACGAACCATTTGTGGTAGAGTTGTATTTTCATTTTTTCGTTCAATCTGGCGCCGTGTTTACTTTTGTACTCATGTTGGGTCTTCATGGGCACAAAAATCACCCGCATTTAATTTAAGTGCAACAAATTTTATTCAAGGGTAATAACAACCCACGCTATGTAATGTCTGTTGTCGGGGTTGATCAGGAGACCTGGAGGTTGAGGACCTCTGTTTCCTCCATTAAAATAATAAGACAATAACTTCCTTTTTCAAAACTATAAACACATGTTAGAAAAAAAAAAATAGAAGAAACTATTTGAAATGGATTTTTTAGACTTTTATAAAATTTATTTTGCCTTGATCCAAGTTTAAGGACATTTTCAAATCAAGTACTCGGTGACTACATTTATAACTTTGAATGAAAAGGTCCTCAATCCCTTTTAATCACAATGAACATAACTGTCTCTTTAAAAATTCAGAAATCATTAACATGTAATAAGTCTCATCAATATAAATATACTAAGATATCTGTATGCAATAACATTGATAAATTCCCAGTTTCTATTAAATAAATATGAAATCTAAATTAACATTAACAATGCTTTTGATGACCTTACAACTTGGTAAAATTTTACAAAAAAAATATCATTATTGAAAAGTTAAGTACAAGTAATCAAACCTAAATGTAAAAACATTATAGAAAGAAACAAACATAATTTAGGTAAACAATGAAATTTTACTTCCCCCTTAAAATAGGAAAAACCCTGAAACCCAACAGAACCACCCTAAAACAGCAAAATTATGAAATGTTTGCAGGCTCAGTTTTATTAAGCCATGCAAATTAATGGTACAGTATTCTTTTAAAAATAGATGGCCATGTGACAGCAGTAATTGCAGAAAATCGGATAGCTTTCAACATCCGGATACTGGTACACTTTGTAAAAAACAACCATTCTGCGCAACAGATAAACGTAATAAGGATAAAATCAAAAGATAATCGTTTACAACAGTTCCATTACCTATTCTTATACTTCATTTGCAGGTGAACTTTCTTCTTGTAGGAAAATTTTGAAAATATATAAATGAAGGATACGCGCATCAATGTAGACCACAACGATATTCGAAATCCGGGTTTTTAGTATTGCCAATAAAATAAGGGACAAGCTGTTTAAACTTAACCTGCAATTTCGTGAAAATAATATCACGATAACACATGCTTTTTACATAAAGTTATTAAATACAAATATAACAACATATTTGTTTACTTGATTTTTACGAATCAAAATAAGACTAATTAACACACCATGTCATTAACTGCTAATAATAACAGCTCCTTCCATAGGCCAAAATAAAAAGCATTCCATAAGAGACGACGCCGCTTACCGGCGTCGCCAATAAATAGCAGATTTATGATAAAAAAACAAAGTTTAATTTTTACGTACAAATGAAGAGGTTATTAACATGACTAACGGTTTAAATTTAGAAAAACTTGACCTAGATATAGTAACCTCAATAACGTATTCTGCTGGAATTTCCAAGCCAGTACTTTGGGATTCCAACTTAAATTAAATATGTTAAACTGAATGAAAAAAAAAATTTGATAACATACTGAATCTAGACTCTTAGCTAAATCGCATGTGTTTCTTAAATGGAATCCCGGAAATAATGTTACAAGTATCTTCATTATTTAATTATACCACCTACGCTGTAAAAGATCAAAGTTGTACAGACATGAACTTCTGTTTATGTGACACACGCGGAATGGAGAACTCAATGGTCTTCATCATGATGACTGCAAATATTTATTGGATGGACACATAAAAGACCACTACGAGGTATTGCTTCTTTGCAATTGTCAAAAAACATGTTATAAGATTATAGAATACTCATTCAAAATTCCATTTTATTTAGTTCCGCACATTGTTTACTCGTTTAGGGCACTTGCTTTCTATTACCTCGGGACCATATGCCGCTTTTCATGGAATGGCACTAACATGTCGCATTGACGGCCCCATGATAACCGCCGTATAAACACGTCTGCGGATATTTCTAAATTCAAAATTTTACCATTTCATACCTAAATGTTTAATTTGCTTAAGCCGGTGTAAAGGCATGGACGGTAGTTTGCACGTAACAGTACTGTCCATGAACAGACTCAATCAAACCGAGCCTGCAACATTTTCAATTTTGTCGTTTTGGACTCTCTGTAGGATTTCTGTTATTTTCTCTATTTTATCGCCACATCAGCGTTTGTTTTTTTTTGCCGTGTGGAGGCTGTTAAAGTTTTCCCGTACATTAAATCAGAGTTTTTATATGTCCGATCCTTATAGATCGTTCGGCACGACATTTTTTGTTGTGTTTTTAATATATTTAAGTTTTAACTATTTGGCCATTTTCTATTTGGGTGGTTCCAATATTCCTACTTGAATAATGTTGAATCATCTTTAGGAAATGTTGCCTGCTTTTGCTTTTGTCTTTTGACGTCTTATCTGTGATATGAAGTCATCATAACCTCTGACCCCCTTTCAAATTCCATTTTATTAAGTTCTGCCTATTGTTTACCCGTTTGGGGGACACGCATTCTATGACTTGGGGACCATATGCCGCTTTTCATTGAATGGCAATAGCGAGTAACATTGAAAGTTCCATGATAACCTATGAACACATCTGCGGATATTTTTAAATTCAAAATTTTACCATTTTGTATTTAAATGTTGAATTTCTGCTTAATCGGTTATAGGACGGGGCGGAAACTTGAACTTCGAAAGTTACCGGGGTTTGAACAAAGGCTCATTGAAACCCCGGCCGCAACATTTTCAATTTTTTTGTCGTTTGGGCCTTTTTTTGTGGGAAATTCTTATTTTTCTATTCTATCCGTAATATACATTACTAAAACGAAGTAAAACAAAAAGTAATATGCAAAAAATATTTTTACAAAACCTTTTAAAGCAAATTTGCTGTTTTAAATGTTTTAAAAATTTCAAATATTTTTTTAATTTTTCTTTTTTTTATTTTTCAAGGGAGCATTCAGTTTCTTGGGGTATTAACGGAAACCCCCGTCTGCCAATGTTTAGAGTACTTTGCATAGGGGTTTTTTAAATTGTTTGAAAACATCAGGGGAACTTTTTTTATCAAAAGGTTTTAAACAAAAATCAGCCCTTTTCAGAACCTAAAAAAGGGGGAAAGGGGTTTGGCTTTTTTGTTATGGGTTGGTTAAAACGTTACGTTAAGGACCAAATTATTAAAACCTAACTTTTTGCTTTTTCTTTTTGAAACCCTTTTAAATTTTTTTTTTCCTAAAAACTTTGTTTTCCCAAAAAAAAAAAGTTTTTTTGCAAATCAAAACATTTTTTGTTTTTTCCTTTTTTTAAGTGATGAATTATTTCAACATTTTCATAGAAGCATTAAAGGATGATTAACCAGAAAACACTGAACCGTTACATAAACACCGAATAGGAGATAACATGATAAACTTACTAAATTATTCATTTTTATATTTATAACAGGTATAGTACAAACAGTTGTTCTAACAAAAATAGACAATCTCTGTAAAGATGTGAAGAAGGATATTTCCTTAGCCTGTTCAAGCACAAATGTTGAAGAGGCTGTTCAGAAGATAGCAGACCTGCTCGGTCTTCCACGTAACAATGTATTTCCAATAAAGAACTATGAAAATGAGACCGAGCTTGACGACAAAATAAGTATTCTCGCCTCATCTGCTTTAAGGCAAATGCTTTACTTCTCAGAAGATGCTTTGCTAAAGAAGAAAGAAGAGACAGAACACGCAAAATGGTGGAAACCGCCATGCAATATCCTGTAAAACGCGGCCAATCTGATTCATATAAATATACATTTAAATTTGAAAGTTAAAACAAAACTACAAACATACATTTTGAAAGAAGCAGTCAGATACAGACTTTAAGTAGTACACCTAATCTTCTTTTTACTTATGTAATGTTTTAGACTTTCATAAGCTGTACTTAAACACTCAGACGTACAACTGAATAGTGTGTAGGTCCTTGTCGTCGCCAATTTCAGCGAAATATTTAGTCGGGAGACAGTGTTTGATTTAACAGAATAGATCAAAAGTGTGGTTATAAGTTTAGATTTGACCTCGCACCAAAAGATGTTTTTAACCTCTTACTTGATGTAAAAGCAACAACACGTGTGCAAATACTAATTGTTACAGTAAGTGTGAAATTTGGATGTACAACGATGAAGAAAAGGAAGTTATGTCAAGTTAGTCACAAACTAATCCACTTGAAATCAAGATATGACACTATGTAACGGTTCATAATTTAAAGCTGCATGCTTCAAGATGAGCATAAACATTTCAAGATAAATCAAATTGTACTGCAATCAAGAAGGACGAGTAACATAAAACAACATTGATATGGAAAACAGGACAGTAATTGAAAATGTAAAACAGCTATTGACACCTGTAATTACATGTATGTTAGTGTTAAGCGTAAACAGATTCATTGAATACAAATAGTTTAAAAATCATAAACAATACAAATGCTACGTAAGTTTTAGAATTTTTTAGTATAGTACCATATTGTTAAAACATGAATGATATATGAAATTTGTCAGATTGCTATGCACAATTGAAAAATTATTACTTAGGTATGATCAGTGATAGAAACATCTGGGGGATGATATATTGGGCCTCTTCTGAAAGAATTTAAGCAATAAATCACTTTAATTCTGATTAAATAAAAACAAAATGTATGTTCTATAAATATCTATCTATAATTACTGTAACTTAATAAATGAATCATTATTTTTGTCATCTTGAAAGTGAAAATTTTTACCAAAAGCAAGGGAAAATTCTTTATAAAGAAAGTCAACGGTCCTAAAATCAAACCGCCGATTGTCTTTTTACTTTCACTTCATATGTTTACTTTAGGTTTGTTTATTATCAACTTACATTCTCTTTATTATTGTCATAATGGGGTTACGATTGTTTTTGCAAGTTATTACTGTTGAAGTGATTAAATATTTACAAAAATTTTCAGTAATTTTGTGTAATTTACCTCACTGAAACATACAAATGACCTGTGGATCAAACAAATTGTTAATATATATCAAAAATATGACCTGATAGATGTTGACCCTGTTTGCAAAAATGCTTCACAGAAAATGTTACAAAAACGGTGAAGTACTCAAATTGATATAGTCATATATACAATTATATATGGTATTATCTCAAATCTTTCATGGGTACATCATACGCTGAAAGTGCTTCACTCTGGCCAGACGCTTGATCGTATATACTTCTATGGTGAACATGTTTATCTTTGTGGTCCTCATGGCCATGACTTCCTTTATGATGAGTTTTCTTATGAATACCGTGACCATGATCATTATCATGTCCGTGACCATGGCTGTGACCATGACTGTGACCGTGATCATGTCCGTGACAATGACTGTGATCACGACCATGACCGTGATCATGACCGTGACCGTGATCATTTCCTTGATCATGACTGTGATCATGACTGTGATCATGTCCGTGATCGTGACTGTGGTGATGAATTTTATCATGACTCTTATTCAGATGGTTATGTCCTCCATGTTTCTCATGATGACTATGAAATCCATCATGATGATCACTCTGGTTATATTGATGATGACCATTCTGGCCAGTATGATTGGTGTGATGCCTATCGTTATCTTCGTGATGTTTGTGTACATGTCTATCTCCATGACGTTTATATGACCCTCCATATGTGTAATGCCTTTGTTTGTTTTTATTTTCTCTCCTTTTCCGAATACAAATGGCAACACTTTTAATGACTAATGCAAGTACAACCAAGGCTGCAACTCCCCATATAACAGAGATAAGAACTACTTTCCATGGAGTATTGGTCCATGAGATGTCAGCATTTGTATTTATTTCTGAAATGATATGCGGAAGTGCACGGTTACTCTTTCAATATAAACAATAGTGCACGAGCTGGTTCTATTATTAAGATAATTGTCAATCTGCAGCGTTATGTTTAAGATGTTCATTTAGTTGTAATAATTATAACTCTTTTGAGAATCTTAAGGCGGCATTTGCTAAGTTTGTTTTAACGTGATAAAACCTTACTACTTTACCAGTGATTACTAAATGACACCTTGAAAAAAACATTCAAAAATGAAACGGTCGTTTCAAAATAATATGTACCTTTGCAAACCGGTATACTTGTATAATTCCATTCTCCATTAGCTAAGCATTTCAAAGAAGATTCGCCTTGTAATTTAAGATTTGGAGCACATTTTACTGTCACCTCTGATCCCGTACCAAGTTCGTGCTTGTCTGGTATGATTTCAAACATATTTGTTTTTGTAAACACAGGTGGATTTTGCCTGTGTGAACTGAGTGGTTTACAATCTAGAGAAAAAAAGAAAGAAACTTGTGTCGTTATATATTTAAAAACTTAATAAGTATGATACTATATTATTTCATGTTCAATTGGTACATTGATAGTTATATAAATATCAAATACCTCTGACAGTAATTGTCGGAGAAAAGTTGACAAAGGCGTGTGCCAAGATTCAAAGGTTTATCTACCGTTTTAATTTATTTTGTACAATATATAAAAGAAGCAGCAACAATTAAATTCTGTTAATATATTTAACAAATTTTAAAAGCATAGACATGTGTCTTCAAAAAAGGGTGATTTGGTTGTGACACTTTTGTTGTGACTTAAGCAAGAGAAAAGAGGCACTGTTTCGGCGAATGATCCATTTACAGTAACGAAGTTAATTTGCAAATTAAGGTTACGTACGTCTTATATCAAATATGTAACTTATATATACTGGGTAATTTATTAGATTTTTTTTTATATTTTTATCAATTTGGCAGTTGGAAATTTTAACTCTATGTCTAACACTTGTAAGAGAGACATCTTTGAATTCATACTTCTCAACAATTTACAAAGTGACCAATATTATAAAAAAATTCTCCCATTCTTCTCTTTTGAAACATACAAAAACATGATATGATAATTTCACGCTTAACGTAACAACCTCGTTCTATACTTCCTCTTTTAAATCCGGTCATAATACATCTCATTTAAAGTTATAAATGTACACCTATTAGAAAAACAAAATAGGATGTAGAAAAAAAGGCAAAAACTGATTTTGTAAAATCACTGATAAGTTATATTGAATGATAACAAGCAACACGAAAAAGTTCAATATCTATTGATTTAGAATACAATATGGAGGCCGACTTACGTTAGGTAAAATGTCAGACAAAAAAGCCATTGTTTACTCTTTTAGAGGTCTGAACGTATTAGTTTGTTTTAAATTTATCTTAAACAATATTCAACTCGTCATGAAGCTTGTTTTAATGTTAACATATTTTGTTTTGGTTGACTCTAATTGTTCATGCTAAAATAGTACCTTTATTAATATTTTATTTATTGAACGTTATTTTCATCAAGTGACAATTTACATAATTATTTATAATTATTCTGAAAGTCTTCCGAAAACAGTTCTTATATTTACTTTAATAGATTAAGATCATATGTTTGTTCTTGTTTGTTGACCTAAATAAAAGATAAACACTATATTATGCAACCTTGAAAAGAAACTAACATGTTCATAAAAAATCGATCGTATAAACAAAATACAGAAAAAATGTTGTAAATTCACATACCTGGCATTGTTTGAACTTGACTTTTAATAAAATAAGAGAGCCTGTCAGTAAAACTCCTGAATTTAAGCGTGTTTATTTAGTTTATAAGTCTGTATAGGTGTAGACGTAAAGATTATATCTTCCTCATTCTTTCAAACTTCATTTACACCTGACATAATATCGGTAAACAAATTTAACTTGATGGTATCAAATTACAACATGTCCGTTTGTATATCCAAATGTTAAAAAGGTGTGGATATTTTGTGATCATATAATTTAAAATGGGATTGTCAAAATATTTATTTTACCGTAGAGGAGGGTGGGATACACGCATGAGTTATTAATTTGTTAGTTTGTTTTTCTGTTGGGGTATGGGGTCTTATGGTGGCTGATATGTGCTATGTCGTATTTTTGTTCCGCGGGGCGCAAGCAGATTCGTGTTTTCGTCCGGCGCTCTGCAAGACAAAGTGATTATTATGATTTCGCCTGCAGGAGCAAAAATGCGACAGGACACATATCAGCCGCCAAAGTTTTCTTCGGCAACCGTTTAAGAAGCATTTCTGACCTGCAATTTACGAGGAACAAATTGTTGACTCCAGTTTATAATATTGTAGCTAATCTCCAGCTTTTAGCGTGCGCATAAAGCTATTAAATTCAAACGCCCGTATGCGTTGAATAATTTTGAACATGTTCAGTGTATGCGTATGGAAACGTTTATTTGACGTATGACACCATGTCTTAAACGTATATCGCGTTTTCCTACCATTCCTTGATATATTCTTACAAAGTAGGATCATTTGTTTTTAATAACTCCCTAGTTTTTTGCCAAATATCTATACTTTTTAGAAAAAAATTTTAGAATATTTTGGGTTTTAACGAAGCTATAAAGTAAAAGTTTTTATTTGTTTGGGCTGTTTTTTGAAGGGAATCATAGTTAAAATTTAAAAAAAAATTTAAAATTAAAAACAATTTTAAGGGCTTTTCCTTAACTGCAAATTACCTGCATATAAAAAAGTGAGCCCTAACAATAAATATTACATTTTTTAAACCTTATCCTAAAATATTTTATCAAAAAAATTTCTGTTATTTTTTTAACTTAAGTTTTCCATTTAATCGCAAAATAAACATTTTAAAGGAAATAATAAGTGGTTTTCTTTTTCCCGTTTTTTCCAGTTTTAAGTGGTTCATGAACAATTGATCAAACGTACAATAACAATAGAATAAAATGTACACACAAATAGTATGATCGATAAATATGCACAAGTGTATAAAAGATTAATGATTGATTTAAAGCGGTAATCAATATAGAATTCAATAAACACAGTTACCCTAAACAATTTTACCCTATACATTAAATATATTAGTTATAGTGAAAGCAATGGAGGAAACGAGTTATTTAGATCCGTCGAGGCTGTTATCAGTGGATTTTGAGGTATTCGGCCTCGTTCAAGGTAAAAAATTAATACATTTTCTTTATTTTATCTTTTGTATATATTTGTATATTGTTTCGTTTGTTTATGAAGCATTATTACTAATGAAGTGTGAAGATTCGACTGATATGTATAAAATCGAAATAGAACGTTATGTATATATAGTTTAATATTTATATGTGATTTGTCAAGTTGATATGTATGAATTGTTGATTGTTAATTTAGTAAATTGTCTTGTTTAAATGAACATATATCGTGGAAAAACAGAACATTTCAGAATAATCTTCAAGCTTCCACTTTCATAGCATTGAAATATTGATAATCGTTTGTACATATAGCAAATATAAATCTCAAAGTCATTTTTATTCTATTTCAGGTGTTTACTTTAGAAAGGTAATTGATTTTCAATTCATCCTTTACCCCGCCACTAGATGTGAATAGTGGACTTAACATGTTTCTTTTTTGGGACAGTCTCTTTAATAAATTTAAGTGATTTCAATTTACAATGCTAAAATAAAGAAGAAAATAAGACAGAGGCTAATCTGGTTCTATATTGGCGAGTCGGGCAAGT
Organism: Ruditapes philippinarum; assembly: GCF_026571515.1. Taxonomy (NCBI): domain Eukaryota; kingdom Metazoa; phylum Mollusca; class Bivalvia; order Venerida; family Veneridae; genus Ruditapes; species Ruditapes philippinarum. The sequence continues at coordinate 199,151 of NW_026862271.1, read as the reverse complement.
CAATGCGCAACACCAATTTATTCACTTTTGATATGTTTTTTATGTACCTTAACGTTATCAAATAAAACCCAAAAATGTATGATCTATTCAGAAATATTGTATTCTTATCGGAAAACGTGAAATTTTGCCTATAAATAACCGGGAACATAGTAATTATCTATCTTATCATAATAAATTACAATCATATCGATCGTGAAGTATATTGAAATGCTAAGTGAATGAAATGTCCATTGATTGTTAAATGAATTAATTAAAGTTAATGAATTTTATGAGGTTATTATATGAGGTTATTATATAATGCTGAGGTCGATACGAAATGTTATTGGACGAGTACATACACTGCTGTCAAACCTATATTCGACGAAACGATAGTCGAGTCTGATACAGGTTTTTCAGCGGTGTACGAGTCATATAGAATCAGTATTGTTTAATGTTTATTGACCTCTATTTAATTTTTGTGACATTTTGTCAAAACTTTGTTATATCAAATACAATGAGGAAATTACATAAATAATTTGACATTGAAAATGGAAATAAGGCTAGATGGAGTATAATATGTATTTGCTACAGATATTTTGGACTTTAAAATTGAAAACGGGGCTATATCGGGTATGATATGGACTTGATATGGATGTTTTGTACTCTGGAAATAGTTATAAATTGATTATATTGGATCCGTTCATGAATATTTTCATCGGAACATTACGTAGTTCAAATGCTGAAAGTTCATTGGTTATATCTTATTAAGTGTGAAATAAAGATACATGAATATATCTTACATTTAGACACATAATTAGATGATTCAATTTGAATCATTTTAGGTTATTTTCTAATTTCAGTACACATTGGAAGCAGCAAGTAAAATTGGCGTAACTGGTTGTGTGAAAAATACACGAACAGGTTCCATTAAAGGGGTGATCCAGGGGAACAAGGCGAATGTTAAACTCATGTAAGTTGTGCGTTTCATTGGTCAAAATTCTGAATTTTTGCAAAATAAGCTGATGTCTGTAGAGAAATAACATAATGACTTTAATACAGCGTATACTTACAGTTTTGTAAATGTTTTATTCAGAAGATACTGTATGATTTTAAGCAAGGGGTCATGAATGATGTTGCACCATTTATAGTATATTTTCAAACATAACTTAATCGATCTGCATATGGGTAATGAAATGTTGTACCTGAACCTTTAATTTCAATTTTCAGGCAAAATTGGTTATACAAGGAAGGTAGCCCAGAATGTGTCATACAAGGATGTCAGTTTCAGAATGAAAGGGAAATAATTAATCTGGAGCATCCTCAGTTTTCAATAGAACCAAGTGATTGGTAGATGGTCAGTGTCCTCTAGACAGAACATAAACACTTTGTGTGAGCTTATATGTCAAACACAAAATGATGCAGTATTATTAATCAAGTGTTCACCTCCAATACAGTATTAAATCATCATACAGTATATATACACTACTGTTGTCTTCTATATATCCCTTTTCCCCCACTAGTTGCATACTCGGTTTTTATTCGTGATTTTGACATTCAAAACATTCTACAACAGGATTCATGCCACATGAGCGTAGATTATTTGGCAAGATAACATTGAATGGTTTATACATGCTACAATTTTAGATGTAAAGATAGTAAACATAGATGACAGGCGTTTTATTTGTATCAATTATTAATGCATAATATATGCATGCGCATGAATTTCCGACACCTTTGAAATAAGATCATACTCAGTTTCAACTAGTTTACTCTAGCTTCAGGATGGTATCGGAATGAGGTAACTGTAATCAACTAATAACGGTTAAAATGTTGTGAATCATGTAAACTTACGTCTGTTAAAGACAATGGATATCAATACCCTAATGTTGTTGGTGGTGGTATTGGTGTTGTAAGTTTTCACTCCGGATCATGGCAGTAAGCCACATTGATTTTACTAGAACACAGTTCAGTTCCTGGGCATGTCAAACAGTTTACCAGTTCTAGTTGCTTTCACATTCGCAAGGAACTGAAGCTTCTGTACATGCCAGAGCAGACGAACAATACGAATGACCAGTAGAAAAGATTTCATGATGAATCACAAGGAAAGTTCCCTGCACCGTCGGGGAATCGAACCCGGGTCGCCGATTCACAATTCAACGCTCTACCTATTGAGCTTTATGTTTGTATTCTTCGATAAAAATGAAGGGCAAAAATTAACGAAAGAAGCTCATGGTTGTTAGAAATAAACGTGCGCATTTAGTATACTGCAAAAGAATTTATTTTTAGAGTATTTGACTTCTAAATATTTCTACTTTGAATGATATCAAAAACATTGTAATGACAATCATAAGCTCTATATAAGGTAGACAGAACATGGAACCTTAAACGTTTTATTACTTATTACTTAGAGATTCTGTTTTTATTCGATAGATATACTTACTGCTTATCGTTTTAATTTAAGTTAGTTGATTAATTAGAACATATTCCATTAATATTTTAAATATTCATAAAAACCTATAGAAATGTAGCATTTGGATATTCTTGTGAAATATTTCATGGATAAAAATGTTGATAGAGTTCTAGACGTTTATATGAAGAACAATAATATTTTGTTCCTGAACAATTTATCTGCTATATAAAAATAATTGAAATCGGATCATGGGTCTCACACTTACCCAACAACATCCATAGGCAATTTTTTTGTGGTTTGATATACCGCCATTAACATCATTATTTATGGTATTACATACCTTCCGTAATGGACCAATTATTTTTTAAATATTTTTTATATAAAGTCGTGTACTTGCAAGCTTTACTATTGGTTAAAGATTTATAGATAGTGAAATATGAAAGAAGAAATATTACAAAGTCACTAAAATAGCTAATAAATTATTGAAATAGGAAGTATGAAATAAAATAAAACTCGGTAACATATATATATATAGACCCTTTATTGAGCAAAAGATTTAAGTCTTATATAGATTTTCGGCAAATTGATGATAAGTTTACAACAAAAAAGATGGCAAGAAAAATGTTTATGACTAAACAAATACAATAAACATATATTTACAATTAATTAATATTTATATCAAAAATATTAAAAATGTAATAGTTGTGAAGTTAATTAGAGAATGTATTAGGAATAGTGGTAATTTACTTCTTCTGATATACTATTTGAATTATTATAAAACTTATGATACATTCATTATAATATGATTAAATTTAATTAATTATAATATATTTCATGTATTAGCTAATAATAAATAATATTCCTCTTTATACGAGAATGTTAACACTTTATGAGAAATTAATCTGTTAATGACAAATATCATGATGCATTTGTACATTCACTCATTTTTGATACATGTTATGCAATAAATGTATTTTCAAATATATTTCAAACAAACTATAAACAATTATAATGAGTAACACAGTAATGCAGAAAGGGATTGTACCTGATACATTTAATGATATATTCTTCTATTTATGATCAATTTAATATACATGTATACATACAAATATATGTCTATGTACCGCATATTTTATGGTGTAGTCATTCATATATGATGCTTAATTAAGCACGGGCAATTGCCACAACTCTATACCGTTTTGGTGTATGTACCAATCCAAATTCTCCGTCAAGATCTTCAACTGACACTGTCTCATTCTCGGGACATTCTAAACGAAACTTTTGAACAAGAGCACCTATGAAGATAAGTAACTCAGCTCTTGCCAAAGATTCTCCTATACAACTTCGTTTCCCTAAAATATAAATATACGCTTAATAGAAAATGAAAATATATGTACCTGGCGTATTTCTGTATTATCCACGTACGGATTTATCGGTTTAAGGAGTCTTAAATGGGAACAATTATTAAAGTAATAGAACTATAAAAAGAGCTCACCCAGAAAGAACGCTATCATTTCATCTCGCTTTCTTATAGTACCAGCATCATCTAAAAATCGGTCAGGTCTAAAGATTTCTGGATCATTCCAAACATCAGGGTCATGTAATGCAGAATGTATGTCAGGCATTATAAGCGCATGTTGAGGGATTGTATATCCCTTGAAGGTCAAATCTTTTGTAGTTGCATGCACTCCACCTGTTACCACTACAGTGCAGTATCTGCAAATTTTACAACAATATGTGATAAATATCTATCGCAATTGATAAAAATCTGGATAAAGGGTGATCCCTCGAAAGCATTAACAACAACGCAATTAGACGAACTCTTGTTAACGTTATCATGGTATTATTTCATTAGTCTTAATTCTAAAGCGTATTCGTGCCTAATTAATACTCATTTAATTAAATAGCATGTGTGTAATTACAAAACTATAATTATATATTATGCCCTTTTTGTTACCTTAATTTAAACATCAAGTCGTCTTACCTTAGTACTTCCAAATAAAAAGCTTCAAGGTAGGCAAGAGCTGTTTTATCCGCAGTTGAAGGTAATCTATGGTCCCCTATGCTCTCGGTTATACTCTTGTACAACTTCTCTTGTATATCAGGGAATTGCACGAGACAAATTAATGCCCATCTCATTGATGCTGTTGTTGTATGTGCGCCTGCCACAAACAGATCTCCAATATTACCTGATAACTCCTCATCTACAAAGTAAAAAACACACATAATAAACGCAAACATTCGCACGAATACATATTACCAAACTCATAGTATTTTCTTAAATTGCTTTTGGTCAATCCTTTTATCCATTTAGAAATTTTAAAATACATCAAAAAGATAGGTTACTAATTATGATAATTAATAACTGAAAACACATTGCTGATGTATATGTAATTACAGCTCATAGTTGTTGACTCCTCGTTCAATTGTTTCCTCTTCATTTCTTTAATATAAGCGCTTGTGAAATCTTCAATATCGTTTTCATCATATTCACGTACATGCTCGTCAATGATATCTCCAATAAACTCAAATATTTTGTCCGCATTGCGAATCATTTTCTTGCATTGCAGCGGATCACCTGGAAATTCCGCTAACCATGGCATGAGATTTGCAAGCCCAGCTGATGATCTAGAAAAATACATAACAAAAAATATTTACAAAAATTCTCAAAACCTGCATTCATCATTGTAAATACATTTAAGTAATAGTCTTTTATTTCTGGATTTACTATATTCATTTCAAGCATCTTGAAACGTATGATTAAACATTGAAATTGATCTCATTTCCACAACGTTTTATTATTTGTTACTTTTTTTGTTATCAAATAAGAGTAAAATATTCTGACTTTATATCAAAATATGTTTTATTGCATAGTATGTGTGCATATTGACCAAAATGATATTGAGATGTTAAAATTGTGTAGAATACAAAATCTTACATCATATTTTCGTCGATGAGGTTAATCATTCCTAAGAATCTTTGATCATCGTGCCTAAACTTCCCCTTAAACAAGAGGAAACATATTATGTTTGCTACATGGGTGCTTATAAAATCCTTCGGATCAAAAGATGCCCCATGGAATTCTTCTATTTCAGATATAAACGACTGAACTTCTTCGTGAATTTTCCCTTCAAGTTTGCTTTTTCCCATTCCAAAATCTTTTAATGTACTCAACGCAAACCGTCGGTGTTCTTTCCATTTTTCACCATTAGCAAGTACAATACCTATTTATATAAATACAAGAATTTTAAGAACCTTTCACTTTTAAAATCACTTTATTTGATCATGGACTAAAAAGACAATTTTAGTGCATGCATTGTGTTCTAAAAAAGGTCTTATAAGGGGCGTCGAATGCCGTCAGGGATGGGATTCTTTCATGTGAGAAACATACGGAACGTCAGTGGTTCTACTGACTTAAGGTCTTCTTCTACCATAAAAGCTGAACAATCATTATTTGATTATGTCATCTATCTAAATATTGACAGTGGACGAACCACATAACTCCTATGTGTCTAACACAATTCGTCACATATATCTAATAAGTTGAAATAATTTACTTTAATATCTGCTGATATTTCAAATTTCGATAATACTTAAATTTGATAAGCAGTGCACGTTCATGCATATAATACATTTGACTTCATTACTTCCTTTCCTTCTTGCATATTTTATGATGGCAAAAATATAAAATGGCATGAATAACATCTGTGAAACAATTAAATGAACGATACATATTCATTTAAAATTCATATAAAAGCGAAATAATTCGACATTAAGCATATTTTTAACAACTATTAATTTAATACAAATGCAACTTGAATCAAAATAAATAGTAAAATATTCAGATCAGTGCCATCTTATTTGATGCTTACTATCTTGACAAAATGCGCATCTTAATATACGAAGAACTAGTTAGAGACTCTTTTATCCGTAAGATATCCGATAAACAACGAATAGAAATTCAAATTGTAAATAGTTTGTAAAATTACCTCGATTTCTCGTAGCAATGTCTGTGATATAGAGACTTGGTCTGTCAGCGAACAATTCTCCATTTTTATGAAATGCTTCTTTCAATGTCTCATAACCTGATATAACGATTGTTAGTTTACCGCCAAAATATAATGAAAACACATCTCCAAGTTGTTTCCTGTATTTCTTGAAAGGTTTCCTCATGTCATGCTCCAACAGATGTAAATGTCCAATGAGCGGAAGCTTAAATTTCGGGGTAGGTGGTAACGGCGGGTCATAACGTATTGAGAAGAAAATGTGGTGTAGCAGTACACTAACAGTGATTACCAAAATTATCGAAGTTAACGGAATATTGGTTAAACTGGCCAAAAAGGCGTATATTGTTTGTAAATCCATCGCATTTATTATTATTTACCATCCAATGGTTATAGGTGTATGAATGTTTGTCTTTTATAATCCTAACATTTCGTCAGAATAACCGATTGAAATTTTCAATTCGTATGTCATCAGTCAAATGAGGTCAAATCATTGGCCGTATCAGCTTAAAAACATTTCACGATCAGATAGGCCAACGACGTTAAAAAAAGAAGTTGAAATGTCAGAATAGAAAATAATATATCTAAAATTAGTCGTTCATGCTATTTATATATGAAATCCTTAGTTAGATTACATTTATTGCATTAAAAAAAACTTCATTTGCACTTTGACCTATTTAGTTAATACACTCCTGTGAACATAACACGGCCAAGATGACGTACTTAAACGTTATTGAATGGTTTTAGAATAGAAAAAAATATATGTTTATAGTCATAATTACAACTTCATATGATTCGGAAATAATTCCAAGATTGATCGAAGTTTCCTTATACTTATAAACGTTTTATAACGTTTATGCTTAATTATTAATCGCTAAAGAATTATTTGTTATTATAAAACAAAACTAACCTGATATAACCTAAATAATGAAAAACCCACCAATCTTGCAGTCGAAACATAGTTCTGTCTTATATTTTCAAAATGACTAGAAAAAAATAACTTCTTAAAACATTTGCGATGAACAGATGTAAATACGACTAGACATTTTCAAGAGTAATATTATAGAATAATTTTAATATCGTGGTCGTGCCTTTCAACATTGTTCAATTTGTAGGCAGATAAGTGTCAGGTCAGGAAGAATCATATTTTATTAAATTATAAGAAAATTAATGTTTGATGACTATGAAGAATTTATTCACTCGCCTTCCTCTGGCAATCGAAAGGTATTTTATGTCATTCACTACATAGATATTTTTTTTTCACTGTATACATTTTGTAAGACAACGAGATCACTAAGATTAAATAATTCATAGACTTATGACAAACTGTAGGACTAACAGGAGACCGTTTCAATAAATACTTTCATCTTAAATAAAAGTTTTGGACTTTTATTTAATTCATTCACAAAAAACAGTGGCACGTGCTATGTGTAAATGTTCATCTTCATCGCTATTCAGAAATTGTAGAGTCTTACCAAAAGAGACATAACTTAGGACATATTCTTGAAACGAAAAATATCCCAATTTTGGTCTCACGAAACACAACTATGGACTCGAAGGACTACATAGCGAAGGTCCATTCAGTGTTATATACCTTTCAACTGGTGTTTAAATGATAAAAGTAATTTACAACACAGACCTCTCCGACAGCAGAAAGATGACCATGGCAAATAGCAAAATGATATATCATCAAATCACATATTTTGAAGTTCGGTTAAACAACGGAAATTTTCAATTACAGCTATGTTACAGCATTTGGACTCATTTTGTCCATGGTTCATTTTGTCCATGGTTCATTTTGTCCATGGTTCATTTTGTCCATGGTTCTATAAAATAAGTCCCAGTGTTGTTCAGACTGATTACATTACATATTGTGACTTCAATCTTTTTATACAAACAACAATAACGGTCAAACTTTGTGTTGAACTAAATAATAACAAGTTGTCGTAAACACTAAATATATATACCTTCAACCATTATTGGCCCAATACCTCAGTTATTTTTTCTATATGTTCTTTATAGACTCTGAGTGAGGTTGCAATTTTCTAAAAGTTCCAAACAAAACACAAACTATCAGAGAGAAAAGAATCTGTTTTTGTAAATGAGTGGTTGATTAGTTATTTTCTTTCCAAACTTTTCACCCATATGAAGTGAATATGATGATTTATTGTCATAAAGGCCGTAAACAGGCAAAATACCCATGTCAAAAATGACCATTGTGCATATGTTAACTTTCGAATTGATTCAAAATTCACATTTGTCAATCATTTCATAACTCTTTTGTTAAATTATGCCATTTGTCATAGCTTTCATTCATAATAAATTTCATGAATATTCAGAAACTAACCTAGGCACTATTTTCCGTGCAACTAATTTCGTTTATGGTGACAACTAAGAGTAATAACTGCGTTCTGGTGCCACTTATATGTATAGGCTACTATGGAATAATTTAGACATTTTTTTCACCAACAATATTTTCCAACGTTCCACAAAACTTTGTTTGAATAAAATGATCATTTTTCATATCCATATCATAGCTTGATAACTATTTTATTTAACGATTTTAGCTTATGACCAATCTGCCAAAATATGTAATATTTATTTCTGGCGTTTGAGACAAAGAACTGTACAAAATCAACAGTTGCGTCATGACAAAATATTCGACATATTATAAATAATCAGACATATTTGCTTGGCTTTTTAATTTTTTTCTTCTATTTATTGAATGTAAAACTCTCAATTCTTCTAAAACGAATCATTTAAAAGATATAAATGTTTATTACAAAAAAATATTGATTTTGACATGACAGAAAACATACATGATTAAGTCAAAATGTGTATTATTTTATTTTAATGCTGCTTATATAACTTTTATCTAACAAATAGTTAATTATTTCATTAACACTGTTTTAGTCTTTACCTTAAAAAGTATTCTCGGCATTATCACATATTCTTTTCTATTTACAAGTGGCGTTACCTTAGATATTATGCTCTATAATTTACAAATAAAATGTATTCAAAAAGTTATATTTATATAATTATTAAAATACATAATAAAGTAAAATATTCATAAAAACAGAATCATTTTATAACACTCCAGTTTCAATACCGTCTTTTGGATAAAAGAGGTATGATTTTTAGTTCACATGGCATTTTTAGCGTGGAATCGCAATTATCTTATATGGCTTAGGAATATGTACTAGTGCGAAAACACCGTCAAGATGTTCGACCGACACTGTTTCGTTTTCTGGACTTTCTAATCGGAACTTCTGAACTAGAGCTCCAAGAAATATAAGTAATTCTGCACGTGCCAAAGACTCTCCAATACAACTTCTCTTTCCTGAAATTTGGATCAAATGCGAAAGTTTAAAACATGCTCAATTGTTTAAACAACATTTAAGTCGTTGAAGAATATCTAATGATTATAAACGTGTGTATGACAAAAATAAAATTAACAAAGGTTTCTAAATGTCAGATCTGAAGGTTGACATGGATAATTTACAATAGTATTATATGTGTAAATGTCAGATTCAGGACTGTGGCAGGGGCTGTAAGTGAAAATATATAGTAACGCATGCAAAGACAGGTAACTGAAATCATTCTTTACATTGCTCGCTTGACTAAAACTCAAACCGATTTTTGTACAGATATACCCATGTTACATATTTCTTCTACAAATAATAACTCTAATGAAATAGGAAGAAGACAAACAAGGTGATTCGAAAAAAATTTAAACTCAAGAAATTAAAACGATAAGAAAACTTACCAAGAAAAAACGTTATATTTTCTTCCCTCTTTCTGACATTACCATTGTCATCAAGGAACCTTTCCGGTCTGAAGACTTCCGGATCCTGCCATGTAGCTGGGTCACTCAGGGCTGAATCAAAATCTGCTATAATTACCGCTTCTTTTGGAATAGTATATCCTTTGAAGGTAAAGTCTCTTGTAGTTGAATGAACTCCGCTTGATGTTGATATACAGCAGAACCTTTAACAATAAAATGCTTTCACTTAAGCCGGTGCTGGGGTGGGGGGAGGGGGTTAGACGACGAGGAGATTAGCTTTCACTTTCCACTACTGTTCATATACAGGTTCAATCAAAGCGAGCCAGAAAAATTGCCGTGTTTTTCGTTCTTTAGTAATTTTGTTTCTCTCTATTTACGGATGTCCTATTAGAAGTTTGACGCAGTTGATTATTTTGCTCGGCACAAATGTGTTTAACATAATTTAATTAAAAATACCTTGTAAACCATATATCGCCATCATTCCTATGCGAATCTAATTTAAAAATACATGTTTTCCGGTTCACTGTTTTGTCTTTTATTTGATCTTTTTGCGAGATTTTGCTTATAGGATATTTATCATGTAAAGGATATTTATCATGTAATTTACAATATAAAAAAATATCCATACAAACAATATTTTTGAAAGTAATTGCATTTTTCTTTGGTAAGGTAAAACGAAAGTAATCAAGATTCAAACACATTTGTCTAATTATGTACAGCGTAAAAACTCTGCATTATTACCCCGCAATAGTGTGAACAAATGTTCAAGGCCCGATTTCTTATTAGACTTATGTTAAGAAGTAGATATAAATGCAAACCTGACAAAAAAATCACACAAAACAATTAAACTAGGTTTATACCGGAAGAGTATCTTTTAATCAAAACCTGCAGTTTTGATTTATAGTTAAAATCAGTAGAACGTGTTGAATTTTATTTACCTTAAAACTTCCAAATAAAAAGCTTCAAGATATGCAAGCGAAGTTTTGTCTGTTGATGAGGGAAGTCTCTGGGTTCCGATGCTTGAACAAAGGAGTTTGTAAATTCTCTCTTGTATATCAGGATACTGCACGAGACAAATGATTGCCCATCTCAATGTGGCCGTAGTTGTGTGAGAGCCAGCTATGAATAAATCCGCAATCACACCAGATAACTGTTTCACTGCAAGTAAAGAAAATTCTGGAGAAAGGATTTCCCAAGAGATCTGAAGAAGAAAAAACACACAACAAAAAACGAGCAGATATTGTAGGATTGGTCTGGTAAGTTTGAAATATTGAACCATAAAACAACTCTTTCGCATTAATCTACAGACCTTGCAGAGTAAAGGGGAAGTAAAGACTTAGATAAGGTCAGGGGAGACATTTAATGAGTGTTATATATATCATCAGGGAATTATTGCTGATGATTCATGCTGTCATACGAATAAACTCATAAATGTTTGTGGGTTTTCTCACCGTATATACCGTACCAAATATTGATTTGTATACAATTGGAACACATCTGCACTACAATTGTAAAACATTCATAATCGAGTAATCAAATCATTTTATACAATGACATATACTGTATATATGCAAATACAAATGTATATAACCTTACAGGACATTGTCGTCTCCTCTCCAGTACTTTCTTTAAACCTTAGTTCCTTAATGTAAGCGCTAGTCAAATCATCTATATCATTTTCATCAAATTCATTCACATGTTCGTCAATTATGTCTTCAATAAACTCGTACACCTTGTCTGCGTTGCTGATCATTTTCTTGCAGTTTAGAGGATCGCCTGGAAATTCAGCTAACCATGGCATGAGGTTGGCAAGTCCAGCGGCAGATCTATTTATGGAACAAAAACTCCAAATTACCATTACGCTAAATAATATTGTAAAATGACAGATAGTAAAACTATTTTGCAATTTTTGGGTACTAAAGGAAAATTAAAATTTTTTTGGGTTTAAATTCACGCAGGGCGTTTTTATTCCTTTTTTTTCAGGCTTAAACTTTAATTTTTGGGAAATTTACAAGTCATGTGTTTGGGTTTGGGTTTTGTTTTTTTTTTTTTATTTTACGCATTTTTTTTAAACCCCTATTTCATTTCAAAATAGGCGGGTAGTTTCCCAAAAACCCATCGTTCCTGGAGAGTTAAAACCGGGAATTTACACTCCCTTCCCCCCGGGCCCCAAAATAAAAATTTCCCAAAGAAATTTTCCCGGGGAGTTTCAAACCCCACGCCAAAAGGGAACGGGAAATTAGAAGTCATCAAACTCTAAACCCCTCGACCAAGGAGGCAGATGGAAATACATGTGAACACCCCTTTATAGCGAGCTTTTAATCGGCATTCTTCAGTTATATACATTTAGCTTTTTGGGACAAACAGCAGCACAACTAAAGGGTAAACATTTATAATTGCACTTTATGTGGATTCATGATGTGAGAAAACAATGCTAAGTTCATTACTTACGTGATATTCTCTTCCATCAATTTAATCATTCCTAAAAATCGTTGGTCGTCGTGGCTAAACTGGCCTTTAAACAACATGGAACATATTATATTCCCAACATTGGTACTGATAATGTCTTTCGGATCGAAAGGATCTCCCTTGAAATTTTCTATTTGAGACAAAAGTGACATAGCTTCTTCTTGAATTTTCCCCTCAAGTTTGCTTTTTCCCATTCCAAAATCTTTTAAAGTACTCAACGCAAATCGACGATGTTCTCTCCACTGAGCACCGGTTGCAAGAACCAGCCCTACAATTATAAAACAAATTGTACATACTATTTTCTTTTATCTCAAACATTGAAGGTAAGAACGTACTGTTTAAGTTATATTGGTAAGCATCTGATAATAAAAAACTAAATTGTAGGCCCTTTATGTATAGTGCTTTTCAAAACAAATTTTGACAGAAAAAAAATGAAATCTTGACATGATTGACTTCGTAATTTATATGTACCTAGAATTCCTTGTAAGCTTTATCTGTAATGTACAGGCTTGGTCTGCCTGCAAAGAACCTCTCCATTTTTTAGAAATGCCTCTTTCAATGTTTCATATCCTGATAAAACAATTACTAACTTCCCGCCAAAATATAACGAGTATACGTCTCCAAATGATTTTCTGTATTTCTTGAAAGGTTTCCTCATGTCACGCTCCAACAGATGTAAATGTCCAATGAGCGGAAGCTTAAATTTCGGGGTAGGTGGTAACGGCGGGTAATAACGTTTTGAGAAGAAAATGTGGTGTAGCAGTACACAAACAGTGATTACTAAAATAAACGACATAATTGAAAATTGCGAAAAATAGCTTAAAACATCCACAATGAATTGAAAAGCCATTTTATAAGTAAAATATTCACAAGCTATTCGTAATCCTCTTTCAGCGTTTAAGAAAGTGTATTTTTATTTTAAAGTTTTATTTTCTTAAGCCAAGAACCCAAGTACAAAACCTTTAAAGGTCAGTGTATATGTAAGTAACTTTTTGTAAAGGTTTCGTCAGAAAATTAAAAATTCTAAAAAAGCGTTTTAAACATACCGGAGTGAAGGGGAAAAGAAAATTAAAAAGAAAATTTTAAAAAAGGGCTTGTTGGGGTCGCGGGGGCTAAAAATAAAAAGGACCCCTTTCAACTTTATTTTTGGTCCCGGGCACCATAAAAAGGGGGAAAAGCCCCATTTTTTGGAATTGGGAAAAAAAGGAATACGTTCCAAAAACAAAGGTTTTGTTTTGGAGTTTTTTTGAAATCCCCTTAACCGGGCGGGGAAAATAAGTTTTTAAAGGGGGAAAAAAAAAAATTAAAGAAGGGTAAAAAAAAAATTTTGGGTTCCCCCACAAAACTGATTGCGAAAAATTTTAAAATTCCAAACCAAAAAACGGGTAAAAAATTAACCTTTAAAATCCCTTTTTTTGTCCGGGTTTTTGGTAAATTTAATTTAAAAATCCCGTTCCGGGTTTAAAGGTAATTTTTTAATTTAAATGTTTTTTTGGGTTTTGTTTCGGTTTTTCCCTTTTTTATTCATTTAAAAAAAGGGTATTTAAAAATTCCCCCTTTTAAAAAATATTAAAACTTCTTTTTAAAATTTTTTGAAAAAAAGGGGCCTTTTGAAAAATTGCAAGTTATGCCCGTTTAAGGAGGGGATTAAAAAGTTTTAAGAAAACCTACGAAACCGGTTTTGGGGGGTTGGGGGAAAAAATTTTAAACCAATTTCCCCCCGGGCCCCGGGGGGTGGAACCCCCATGGCCAAAAACAGTTTGACTGCCTTTGATGGTCATGGTAAATTTCATTTTTAAAAAACATATATATTTCAAATAAACAAAACCCAATCGAAACAGGGAAAAAGAAAGGGCGAAACGGGGTTTTTTTTAAATAACGAAAAAAACGGAAAAACAAAACGTAAAATTTCAAATTTTAAACGTATACTTTTAAATTGCAAAAAAAAAGGGCTTATCCCTCTTTTTCGTGCTTACCACCCGTTGAAGGGTTAATCGCCCCCTTGGGTCCTCAAAATTTAAAAATACGTAAATGTAAATGCAGATAAAAAGGTGCAAAAACCCTTTTAATTTTAAATTAAAAACCAATAAACTTTAACCCGGAAAAACCGGTAAAAATAAACCAGAAAGGAAAAAAAAATTGGATGATACTAGTATTTTAATTTTTTAGAAAAATTACATCTTGGAAAAATTAGGTCACTTAGAAATGATTAACCTTTGTTTTTTTTAGATTTGATTTTTTCCCTAATTTTAACCCCAAAACGAAATATAACCCCTTTTTTTAACCCCCCTTTCCCAAAAAGGGGTAAAAAAAACCCTTTAAATTTAAACCCAACCTTGGGTTTTTGTTTCAAAAAATTTTTTTTTTAAAAAAAGGAACCATTTTTTTCGGCGGGGCCCCCTCAACCAAAAGGGAACATCGGGGGGTTTGCAGAAGGGGGATGTCCCCTTCTGTTTGGGGGGTTTGAAGGGTGGCGGTAGCCCCCCTCATTTTCAAAAAAATTTTTGGTTTTATAAGAAGGTTAAAAAGAAACCCCCGGAAAAAATAAAAAGGTAACTTTCCAAATTGAAAAAGCATTTGAAAAAAAAATAAAAAACCCAAAAAAAATTTTTTTGGGCCCCCCCTTTGAAAAAGGAAAAATTTAAAACCTGAGAAATGTTTTTGGGAAAAAGGAAAATGGCCCCAGTTAAAAAACTTGTCCCCAAAAGTTTGATTAGAAATTAAAAGCAAAATTTTAAATTTTTTATAGCAATTTAAAATTTTAAACCCGGGAGACTTTTTCAATGAAAACAGCTTTTTTTTCCCAAAAAAATGCTAAATAAAGTAAGGGGGTTAATATGAACTCCACTCAACTTTTTTTAAATTACTTGACAAATTTTTACGTTTGTGTTTAATATGAAAAATGTATAAAAAAAAAACCTGTACTTTTTTACTTTAAAAAATTTTTTTTCTGTCGTTTCTATTTTTTTATTACTAAAAAAAGGAAAATTAAATGTTCATTTTCCCTTAGTTTAAATATACATTGTTTTTATTTATAAAATTATTTCCAATTTTAAATTAATTTATGGGAAGGGGAAAACAGAATTTCCCAATAAAAAACCCTTTTTTAAAAATAGTATATCAAAATTAAAAACCCTTAAAAAATAAAAAGAAACCCTGGGTTTTCAGAAAACCAGCTTCATCTTTTTTTTATATGGCAGTGACACCAAATGAAACAATTTATCTTCTTATTTACCCAAAAAATAAATGAAAAACTAAATCTATTTAAAAGAGTTTTTAATTAACCATATTGGAGGGGTTTATTAAAAACTTGGTAGCGTTTGATTTTAAAATAATTGGAAATTTTTATTATGTATGTCCCCCAGCAAAACTTCTGTTATGTATATTTTAAAAAATTCAATTAAATTTAAAATTACAAAAAGTCAAAAATTTAAAAAATATTTATTATATATACATGTAATTGCAAATTGATATTTTCGCCCTATATTTTCAACAGTTTGTTTGTAAAGTTCCGTTTTTTTTTTCCTTACAAAATAAATGGTTTCCCCAAATTTTTAAAATATCCCCTTCTTTTTCTCCACGGGTAGGTTTTCCCATACAAGTTTAGGACCATATGGATCCAAAACAAGAAATCTGAAAATAGATAAAACATCAAGTATCTTTTATCAAAACAGCCCAATTTTAAACCCTTTGGTAAAATTTACTTTTTTTTATTTTTTTAAATAACTTACATAAAAAAAGGCCCTATTATATTATGATTTGGGTTATTTATATCCCTTTAGTTTTTTTGGGTTTTAAAATATCAATTTTTGTATAAAATTTAATGTTTTGGGGGTTTTTTTCTTTTTAATTAATACTTTTTTCCCTTTAAACCCTTTTTTAAAATATTTTATAATTATTTTAAATTAAAAATTTTTTTTGGAAGTATTTTACGTGGGCCCTTTAAAAATTTAAAGGTTTATTTTTATGTTTTTAATTATGTATCTGAAAATTGTTTGTTAAAAAATTTATGTTTAATTAAAACGCAATTTTAACTTTAAAATTTTTTTATAAAAATTTTTTAAAAGAAAAAACTTTTTTTTTTTCTTTTTTTAAATATGGAAAAACAGTTGTTAACATTTGGTTTAAAAAAATGTTTTTAGGCCCTTAAATTAAATGCTAAAAAAAATTTTTTTTTTTTTGGTTTTTAATAAATTTTTGCCGTTATTTTCTTTATTGAAAATCTAAAAATTTGGGGTATATTTTAAAAAAAGGTTCACTTTTTTGAAAAAAAAGGAGAAAAGAAAAATTTTAAAAAAATTTTTTTAAGTACATATGGGAAAATTTTAAGATGAAAATTATTTTTTTTAAGCTTTTAAAAAACGGTTGATTTTCCTTTATTTTTCCCCGCCCCAGTCTCAGGGTCGATTTTTTGGGATAAAGACATCTGAAATAAAATTTAAAATTTTAAAGTAAACATTATGTCCGAAGGTATATAGGGGCATGAAAGGTAAATTTAAAAATAAGGCTATTTTTTGGGCCCAAAATTTTTTAAATTTAAAAAAAAAAAACTTGCATAAAACCTTTTTAAAACCAAAACTCATTTTACCCAAAAAAAAAAATTTTTAAATACCCACCGATTTTAAACCTTAATTTCATTGTTTTTAAAAAAAATTTGGGCAGTCTTTTTTTAAAATTTTTTTGGGCATATTTTATTTTAATTTCCAAAAATTTTTCAAAGGTATAAATTGTTTCCAATCCCTTTAAAGAAAAAAAGCCAATTTTTTTAAAAATATGGGGTAAAAATTCAGCTAATTTTGATAATGAAAACTTAAGCAAAAAATGTCATTTTTGGGGATCATTTAAAGCAATAAAAAATTTTCCTGATAAAAAATTGCACTAAGCCCTTTTTTTTTTGGGGATATTTGTAAAACTCCCTACACCGGTTTAAAAGAAATTCAATTTTAAAAAACAAAATGAAAAAAAGGGAAAAATCCAAAAGGGAAACAAAAGAAATACATTACAAAAAAAAAAACCCCTTGGGGGAAAAAAAAAAAAAAACTTTGTGGCCCCAAACTTCAGCCGAAAATACCCCCTTGTCTAAAATTATTTTTATTTTTTAATTTAAAAAAGCACAATCACAATTAGAAAATTTCTTTTAAGCATTTGTGGGACATGCCCATCCCTTCTATAAATTTCTCCCATTTTCTAAAATATTTTTATATGCTTTTTTAAAATTTTTTTTTAACCCTCAAAAAAATATTGAAATAAACCTGCAGTGCATTTTTAAGGGTAAAAAATGCCCACCGTGTCCCTTTGCCTACATTTTTGACCTCGAGTGTTTTTTCCAAAATAAATTTTTTCTCCAGTTATCCCTGTAAAAAACAGAGGGGGATGATAAACATTTTTCCCATACAAAAAAAATTAAAAATTACTTTTTTCTTCGGTTTTTTTTAGAACCCTGTTTCAATAAAAGGGTAAATTCATTTTTCCTGTCAAAATGTGACAAAATTTAAAGGAAAAAATTTTACAAAGTTTCTTGAAAAAAGAAAAAATTTAAAAAAAAAATCAAATATTTAAAAGTAATAATTGACTGAACGACTTGAAATATTTGTTAAAAATAAAACAAATTGAGTATAGTAAAACCATACTGTTTTCCAAAAAAAAGACACAAAATTTTTTAAAAAACCCCAAAGTTAATAATTAGAATTAACAAAAGTGGGGAAAAAATCAATCTATGAATAACTTTTAAGGTTTGGAATTTAAAGGGGAAAAGGCCCCCCAAACCAATCGGGGGTTAAGTTTAAACTGGAGTCACAAACCATGTTTTTTTATATTAAAAACAAAGTACTAAATAAGTTCCGGGAAAGCAAAACTTAAAAAAAAGGGAAAAATAAACGTTCAGTTTTTTCAAAATCAAGTTAAATAAATGAAAAAATTGATGATCAACCAATGTGGGGTAGGGTTTTAATTTATGGTAAACAAAAAAAACAAAAAAAAGCTTTTTCCCTCAAAAGGCTCGTCCCTTCAAACCATAACTTTGGGCCCAAAAATGGTAAAACACTTATTTGTTTCCCCTAAAAGTTTATTAAAAACCCCTATAAAAAGACTCCCATTACCCTTTGAAATACAAAAGTCTTGAAATGCAATCTAAAAATATACTTTAATACAATACCCTTAGCAGACCCCGCCGGCTTTTTTATAAAAGTCTTTGATTTTTTTTTATACCTCTGATGAGGGTACAACTAAAAGTTTCCCCAAAAACAAAGACGTTCATTTTTGTTGTTTGTTAAAAGGCACGTTTTTTGTACATTGATTAAAATTTAAACAACAATAAATAAATAGAAATAATTTTGATTTTTTGGGAAATTGTAAATTATGTTTTAAACAAAAAGGAAACAAGAAATCCTTTATTCAAATGAAAAATCAGAAATTACACGTCTTTTTTTAATAACAAATTATCGCCTTTTATAATGCTATTTTATTCCTATTAATAAACAAGTTTTTAATACATTTCTTAATACATTTTAAAACCTCATTTATAAATGAACCTGGTAGAGAACTATTTAAGAACCTGGTACAAGTATGTACATACCTCATCAAAGTTTCTTATTTGAGTTTGCCAGTTTTTGGTTGGAAATTTTAAACAAAAATAGCCCGTTTGGAAAAGAAAATGGGGCAGAAAAAGTTAAGTCTGACCCCCCCCCTGTTTTAAAAACCCCTTGCAGACCCAAGCGGGCACCCTTGTCCCCAAGGTCAAACCCCGGAAGGGGGGTTAGTTTAAACTCTGTTTTAAACATTTTAAAAATTAAAAAATATGTAAAATTGTTTCATTAGTTAGCAATGCTAAAAACAAATCATCTCTATTTTTACGAAAAAAAAAAAAAACAAAAAAAAAAAAAAATACTGGGAAAATTATAAAAAATTTTCTTATTGAAGAAAGCATCCCCAGGTTTTAAATTAAAAAACAAAAATGTTAAAAACCTACAACAAAATGAAAATTTAAATAAAAGGGACCCTTTCTAAAATCAACTAAGCTGAAACTAAACGTGACTGTGATTTAGTTTAAATGGGGAAAAAAAAATTAGGGGAATCTAGGGGTACGCGTAATGTTTCCCAAATTCCCTCGCTGTCAAATTTTTAAGGCTTTTGTTTCGATACTGGGTTGCGAAAAAAACGTAGCCGGAAATTCTGTTTCATCGTCCACATATCACCATTCCCTTTGTAACTAGCCAATGCCCCCAAAATGAAGCATAAAAGAGAAGTAAAATATTTTAACGCGTTTAAAATACCAAAGTAGTAAAAATATAATATAACCATTGTTTCGTTTTACGATTTCTGGGGTTTTCGGGAAATTATACCAAAAATCCCCGGTTTTTTGACCTTTCCTTATGCCCTTTAAACCCCAAAGAGGGCGAAGTCGAGTGAGGTTTGGGATAAGAAAGGTCACGTGATTATGGTAAAAAATTTAAAGCAAACCCGAAATCGTTTAACGCACCCAAAGGGGTTTTCTTTTAACCTAAGCTCCCCCCCAGAAACACTTTTCTCCTTCGTCTTCAAAAATGAAAAAATTTTACCCTAGTCTGGGTATGGTTTTAATTTAAAGGTTATTGGAAAATTTTTAACCCTTTGGGAAAAATTTTACCTAAAAAAGCGCTGAAAAAAGCTTTTAGGTTAAACTAGAGATGTTTTCAAAAATTGGGGGGGTTTAAAATTTATTTAAGGTTAAGGCAGATCCTTTTATCTAAAAGAAACTCAATTTTTTATTCTTGGACTTAATATTCTATTCGGGGAAAAAGCTGCTTTAAACGAAAATGGAAAAAAACGTCTTTCGTATTTGAAAATTTTAAAAGAAAATACAATGTCAACCTTTTATCCAATGGCATATAAGAAGGGAAAAAAATCAAAGTGAGATTTTTAGATTAAATTTTTCCCTTTTTAACAGCCGCAAAAAAATTTGTGGCATCGTTAAATTTTCATACAAATAGAAACCCGGGAAAAAAAAAAATTTTGTTGTTTAAGGGAAAATTTTGGTTTGTAAATTTTTTTTGCCTTTAAAAAAAGGCATTGTTAACATGATGTATGTGAAAGATTTATGTGCTTGTTAAAAACAAAACATGTGTAATAGGAAAGGGTATAAAAGGTAATAAAAAGAGTTTTTCTTAAAAAATAAATTTAAATTTTTAAAATTTGTATATTCCCTTTAAAATTTTTTAGGGGAGGGGGATTGGGAAAAATTGAATTTTAATTTTTTTTTTTATTTTTTGGTTTTTTTCCAGCATTTTTATTAGTGCAAGGAAAATTATGAAGCTTTTTAAAATTAACTCCCCCCTTTTTTAAAAACGTTATCGTTTCTTTTAAAAATGCATTTAAAAAACAATTTATCTCCCTTTTTCATTGTTTAAATTGAGTTAAAATTGGCCAAAAAAATTAAAAAATTTTTAAAAAAATTTAAAAATGTTTTAATTGGTGAATTTAAAACCCTTAAGTTTTGGGGAAATTGCAATTAAAAGTTTTTGAATAACCCCCCCTTTAATTTTAAATTTTTTAAAAAAATTAAAAAAAGGCCTGCTCCTGTTTTTAAATGAAAAAACTGGGTTTCCCTCCCTTTTTTTTTTTCCCCTTGTTTAAGGGAACAAAAAAAGGTTAATCCCTTTAAAGAGGGCCCAAAAAAAAAATAAGAAGATTTTTTTTTTCGGATCGAAAAAACATTTAAAATTTGGAAAAATTTTTTAAAATTTAAAATTTTTTTCACCCTTTTAAATTTGTTTGTTCCTTAAAGGGGGAAATAATTATTTTAATTCCCAAAGGAAAAAAGGGGCTGAACAATTTTAATTTTGGGGTTTTGGGCCCCCAACCGTTTTTTATTTAAAAAAGGGGCCCCCCCTTTTTTTTTTTAATAAATAAAATTTATTTAAATAAAATTTTTAAAACAAAAATTTAAAAATATAGAAAAAAAAAGGTTAAATCAAAAGTTTTTTTCAAAAATTTTTACATTTTTTTTTTAAAAAAGCTGGAAAAGGTAAAAAAAATTTAGAATTTACTTTATTAAAATTATGGGGTTTAAAACGTTTCTTCCCCTCCCCCCGACCGGCTTTGAAAAATTCCAAATTGGGCGATTTTTAATTTTAAAAGGTTTTGTTTTTTTATCAAAAACCCTTTAAATTTTCCCCCAATGTTTTTTATGAAAAAACATTGTCCCCAAAAAAAAAAAACAAAAACACTTTGGTTATTAAAAACCGATTCTTTTTTTTTCCTTTTAATTTTTTTTGAAAAATGAAAAAATATTCCAAGGGAAAGGGGGTTTAAAAATTTAAATCAAAAAACGGAAAAAAGTGATTTTAAAAGGGAAAAAAACGAAAAACTTTAATTATTTACCTGGGTTTAAAAACAAAAATTTTTTTTAAATGCCATTAAAAAAATTTTCAAGTGCACTTTTTTCGGACCGGGGAAAACCCCTTCCCCTTTAAAAATTTCAAATTTTTTTTAAAAATAAATTTTTGAACATTTTTTTGAACGTATTTTTTTTCCTTTTTTTTTTTGGGGCCCCCCCGAACCAAAAAAAAGGCCGGAAAAAGGGGGCCCCTTAAATTTGAAAATTTGGCTTCAAGGCCAACAGTCCAAAAAAACACGGGAAAAGGGGTTCAAAAAACTTTTTAAAAAAATTTTTTTAAAAAAAAAAACCTGTTTTGTAAAATTTTAAACTTACCGGGGAAATTAAATTTCAAATTTTGTTAATAAACCCAAAATTTTTTTTAAAAAATGAAATTTATATTTTTATAAAAGTATTTTCCCAGATTAAAAAAATGGGGGAAGGGGATTGCAATAAAGTTGAAATCCCGGGGTTTTTCTTGACTTAAAAAAGTTTTAAAGTGAACGATTTTCGATGGTTTTAATTCCTTTTGGGGCAACAAAATTTAAAAACGTTTTTTAAATCTAACTTTTGAAATTTTATTTTTTTTTAATTTTTAAATTAATTTAATCAAAAATCAAAATGTATTACAAAAAATTAAATTTAAATTTTTTTTAATTTTTCCCTTTTTTTAATAAAATAAATTTTAAATTTTTAATTAAAATAATTTAAAATTGAATTGGGTTTAAAAAAAATTAAGGGCCAAAAGGTTTTTAAAATCTTTTTTAAAAAAAAAAAATTTAAAATTTTGGGGAAAACGTTGTTTAAATTTTTTTAAATTTTTTTTTGATTGGTTTTATACATCAAAATCCCGTTAAATCTCTTTTGGTTTAAGAATTTTTTTTAAAATTTTTTCGTTTTGGGGACCTTAAAAAAAGGCCCTTTTTCTAAAAATTTAGTGAAATTTAAAAAAATTTTTTAAAAAAAGAAATTGTGATTAAATTTTTGAATTCCAAACTTTGAAAAAAAAAAATGGGGTTTAAAAAAAAAGCCCAAAATAAAAAAATGGGAAATTATTGAAACTTTTATTTTCTTTTCAATAATGGGGAAAAAAGGGCATCCAGTGCTTTTAAAAAAAAAAGAAAATTTTTTCCCACATTTTTTTGTTTTTGCCTTAAATTTTTTTTTCCGGGAAAGGGCAAAAGGAGGTTCTTCCTCCACCCCAAAAAAAATTTAAAAAACCTTCCCTAATTTTTCATAACCCTTTTGGTGGAAATTAAAAAATTCAAAACAAAAACTACCAATAAATTATTTTTAAAAAGTTTTTTTCCCGCAATTGTGTTTCCCAAAAAGGGGCCCCCCTTTTGGGAAAACAAAAAATCAAACATTTTTTAATTAAAAATCTCCCGCCCAAAGAAAAAAAATGTTCCCGAAAAAATTTAAAACCCGAAAAATAATTAAAAAAAGAAAAGTTCCGGGCGGTTTTTGGCCCCCCCCCTTTTTTTTATGGGTTTTAAAATTTCCCCAATATGCCTTTTTAAACACCCTTTTAAAGGCTTTGTTGAAGGTTCCATATTTTTTTAAAAGGTTTCACCTTTTAAGTTTTTTAAAAAATTTTAAATTATTTTTTCTTTTTTAAAAAAAATTCCTTTTTAAGAATTCTTTGGAAAGCGTTTTTGCAAACGGGGCCAAAAATGTTTTTTCCCCAAAAAATTTACCTGGAAATTTTTTGAAAAAAATTTTTTTTTAAAAAAAAAGGCAAAAAAATTTCCTTAAAAACCAGGTTTTGGGGAATTTTCCAATTTTAAAACCAATTTTAAAAATTTTTTTGGAAAACCCCTTTTTAAAATTCCTTTGAAAAAAATTTTTTTTTAATTTAAAAAGTTTGGTTTTTTTTTTAAAAAAAAGGAAAAACATTCCTTGTAAAAATTTAAAAAAATCTTAAAATTTTTTAAATTTAAGAAAAAATTTTTTGCTTTTAAAACTTTTCCCCCTTTGGGCTTTTTTTGGAAAAAAATTTTAATAAATCCCCCTTTAAAATTTTTTTGAAGCCCCCCTTTTTTTTTAAAAGGCCTTTTTAATTTTTCACCCTTTTGGGTTTTTAAAAAAACTTCGGAAATTTTTTTAAAAAAAAAAAGGGGTTCCCGGGGTTAAGGGGTTTTTTTTATTGTCCCCGATTTTTTTTAAAATCTTAAACATGGGGGTTAAAGAAGGGCCCCGGGAAAAATTTGGAAATCCCAAAAAAAGGGGGGTAAAACCCAAAAACAAAAATTGAAAATTTAAACCTTAAGGAAAAACAAAAGTTGGGGAAAAAAAATTTTAAATTGTCAAAGAATGTGCCCCCCTTTTAAGGTTTTTTTAAAAAATTATTGAAAATTTTTTTTTAAAAAAGGGGGTTTTGAAAATTTTTTAATGGATTCTGAAAAGGGGAGCCTGAAAAATTTCAGTTTTAAAAAAAGGGCCTTTTTGAAAATCCCAAAAAAAAAAGGCCCTTTTTCAAATTAAAAATTAAGGGGCCGGTTTTTTCAAAAATTTTTAAAATTTGAAAATTATCTTTTTGATTCTGAGAAAATTTTGAAAAACAAGTTCATTTTTCAAAACCAAAAAAAAAAAAAGATCATTTATTCAAGTACCAAAATGTAATTAAAGCATGAAATGCTGGAAATAAATAATGTTGTTAATTTGGACCTCTGAGGTAAGATAATTATTACAAAATACTGATTATTTGTTGCCTAGTTCGGTAGTATCAAATAAGTTTTATAATAGTTTTCTTCGTATCTGACCTTCAAGAATATATATGGGAAAAATAACTTAAGACATGACATTTCATAAAAGATCTTCATTCTTATTATTTAAACACTTTAAACTTATTCTAGAAATTTCAGATTTTAAGGATAAGTTCAAAGCCCAGGGCAATGCCTATTTCCAGACAAACTCTCCGCAGCGATGAGTTTTGAATTCCTGATAGATATTTAGAAGGGAATGAAAATTAGACGCTTTTTTTTTTAGCCGGAGCACCGTAACATCTAATTTATGTGCATTAATTAATAGCTCAATTAAAAGATAATCCAATATTGTATTGACCATTTTCTTTAGCAAATGTGTAGGTTAAAGTTTATTATACGTATTTTACAAAATAAATTGGTATTTGTAATAACGTATAAATTTTAACCAGCTTAGTTTTTAATTGATAAACAGTCGATTTACTGATTAACAGTTGGCCGATTTACCAAGTATATGTTACGATTCATTTTGAAATACTGCAATCCTATTGGACAAAAATAATAATAATAAATAAAAATAATAATTTCCGACAATATATAAAAATGTATTATTTCAACTTGCACATTCATGAATGTCCGGGGTCCGTACTTTCAGTGCCTGAAAGGGCGGATGAACCCTCATTAAGCCTAGAATACATACATACTTGCACATTTTACATGCTATGTTTCAAGGCTTATAAAACGAACGTGACGTTTATGGGTTTGTTTGTTTTTGTTTTCCTTTTTTAAATCTTATATTCTTATTTTTCGTTTACAATACGGAAGTTATGTACCCGTTTAGTAATTTCTATAAATAGAACCAAGGTAATGACGAGAAAATTGTCAACTGTTGTGAAATATATATTAACTATTAACTATATATTAACCATTGTAGAGATTTGGTTTAAAGGACTATAATTTGCGTGATATATTTATTTAAGCTTTATAACTGTATACGAAGGTAAGTTTAATGTTTTGATTTATTTATTTTGTCGTTGTAACACGGTTTATTTTGTAATATTTTCATAATATAAAATAGATAACTTGTGATAATCGATTTGATTATAATAACTTACAATAAAGATAACTGTATATTATACATGTACATCTGCTTCACATGATGAACAATTAAAAAATACAGTAAATATATATGTGTATAAACATGTATATTACATTTATTTACACCCAGGAGTAGACTACCTATAGATCATACTTCAATAATCAATAACCCACCGTCTCCTATTTAAAATCTCAGTATGTATTCACTAACAGTCATATTTCTGAAATCATGTAGGCATGAACATAAAATGATATTCAACTGAGAGAAGTATTTTTATAATATATCGATAATCCAATGCGTTGGACAAAAGAGCAACGCCCTACATAAAATGTAGAAGTTCATAGGCAATACCGAGTTAGTTTAAAGTATAAAATAGAAAATTATATAAAATAGCTTTAAAAACACAGACGATGCCTTTTTTTGTGACCAAGATTGCCATAAAAATGTATGGAAAAGATTTTTGCTTAATAATTCCCGCTTACGATTACATACCTGACACTGAAATAATTGTAAAAATGTGGAAATATATCAATTAGCAAATAAAGATGTCAACTTAATTATTTTTAAATACATGTAGTTCATATAAAAACTAAAAAGAAAATTAACATATGAAATCGAGGTTAATCATGATTCTGAAAAATAGTCAGAACACGTGATAATGCAATTTTAATTTTCAGTTTACCTAGCCGATTTCACTGTCATGCCAAACAGAAATTTTTTAAGTAAAACTAGTATTGTATCTGGTTCCTCGTACCACATGTAAAATGCACGTCACACAATTTGTCACTTTACAAAATTAAAAGACATTGATGAGAGTGGTATATGTGAAAGTTACATTAATAACGACGTGATTAACTATGTTATTGTACTAAAACGTCCGGGTTGATAAATAGTTGTTTAAATGTCAGTTTTGTTTAAACTCCGGTGTTTTGGAATATTCACAATACATATTTTTTCTTCTTTTTTTTTGGATTGTACATTTAAAATATTTGTTTTTATTTCAGAGAAATACAATGATTTCAGATCAGAATTTATCTGAGTTAGAAGAAGTTGGCTACACTGTAGTTCCAGGCGTTATTCCACCGGCAGAATGTGACAAATACATTGATGAATATAACCAGTGGGTTAAAAAAAGTTTGGCGGGGGAAAGGGCCCAACTCACTAAGGGCCTTTAATTTTGAGGATATAATAAAGGGGAGATACTTCAAATTTTTTGGGTTGGGGCCTGAAAAACGGGGCCGAAAAAAACCCCCCGGGTTTTGGAAAAAAAAAATTTCCCGGGGACCCCGGCCGGGGAGGCCACTTTTTTTTGGGATTGATTATAAAATCCTTTCTAAAAGGTCATCGCCTGTACCCCCTTTTCTTTTGGCATGTAACAGAAGACCATTTTCCTTTCAAAAGGTGGAAAAAACTTTTGTATTTGGGAAACGCTGGGAAAAGCAAAGCCCAGGGGAAAGATGGGGGTTTTTAAATTTCCCCCTGTAAAAATTTACCCGTGGGTTATTGGCCGTAAACCGGAGTTTAAAATACCACCCCCACCACCCTTTAATTCAAGAAGAATTTCCCAATAAAATTTCCCCCAGAAAAATTTAAATGATAAATTTTTAATTTTAACTTACTCAAATATTATTAAGTATCACAAAACTTTAAATTGCACCCAAAAACGAAATTTAAACATACAAAAAGTAAATTTTATTTTAATAAAGAACGATTCATAATTTTTTGGGGAATTTGGTTTTTTCCCTTTTGTTCTTCAAATTTTGGGCATTTAAAAAACGAAAATGGAATGTTTTGGGTTGAAAGCAAAAATCGTAAATTTTAACAACTTTTTTGGGAAAAAGAAAAATGCTGACCAGTTTTTGATTCGATTGCTATTGTTTGCCCCCCTGAAAATGGAAAGAAACCCCATGATGACGGGAGCTTCCCTTGGCTACATTTAGATTCCCAAAGGCCCTGTCGGAAGGTCTGCATGCATACAAGGGGGTGTTTACCTTTAAGAGGCGTTGAAGAAAGAATGGACTCTTTAAATGATGGCAAAATCAACACAGGGTTTTTAAAAAAAATTTTTTCGGAAAATTTTATAGTGGGGAAACCAAAAAAAACAAACCCCAAAACCAGTTTTTTTTTGCTGTCAAAAACCCATGTAAAATTAAATTTTTAAAAAATGGTTTTTAGAATTTAAAAAAGTACCTGTTTCCCAAGGGAAAGGGAAAAGGTGTTTTGGGACTCGCGCGTTGTTCCCTGCTAATGCCAACCAAAAAAGGCAGGGTAACCCCGGAAAGTTGGAGATAAAGTTGTTTTGTATCAAGAAATCCCGCAAAAAAGGGCATCCCCCCGCCCAAAATAAATTTTTAAAAGAGAAGGGTTACGAAAAGGGAAAAAAATGACCAAAACCCCTGGTCTTCTGAAGGTTCCGATTGAAAGGAGTCAGCAGCCCGTAAAACCCTCCCAGAAAGTTTTCCCCGATGTGGCCCAAACAGAACAGAGTCAACTCCTTTCTGGAGTGATTCCTTACGACTTTAAGGACGGGACACCAAATGGACCACCAAAGCCCGTGTCAAAATTCTTTGTAAAATATTGATATTCATTTGATTAGCTGACATAACATCAATGATGTGATCTTAAACTTAAAACGACAGAAACTGAGAGACCCACAGTTTTATTTTATAAGTAGAAAGATATATATATGTTATTGTATTTGATGTTAATTTATTCTGTTTAGGTATTGTTATTGTAAATCAATGTTCTTGTAAATTATAATTTAAATCTTACCTATTAACACCTTATAGCAAGGGTATCGTTGTAAACAATGGATTATTAAACGAAGTTTTATGTGACTATGAAAACTGTGTGAGGAAGGTGATGTGGAAAGGAGCAACATATCATGGTTGATCAATTTAGAATGTGTGTCATTATTAGGGAAGGCACCAAAAATCTCTAATACATTTGTTGTATTTTAATATATGTTTAATAATGAACATTTTCATTCTATACAGCAAATAATGTGATAAATAATTATAGATACATTTAATGCTAATGAAGTTTTGTTTTGTAATCTATAAATCTGTGCAATATATATACGACATATATTAGGTTTTTTGTGTACTTTTTTCGCATTTCTGTTGCACATACATGTATAAATGTATTTGAGAAGCCCCTGAAAAACTTATTTTCGAAATTGGTATGAACCCAACAGATGCCCTTTTCAGAAGCGACCCTGGATCGTTTTACATGCACAGTGAAGAGCACTGACACATTGGTCTTTCGGTGTTAAGGTCATATCCGGAAAAGGTGTATTCTTTTCGAAGGGAGATAATTCAGAAAGGAAAATAGTTATTTTTCCCGCACATTGCAAATCGACTCTATGTATTCTATATTCGTGAACACTTCCTTGTATAGCTTTTGAGTCGTGCTTCACTGTTTATGTACAAACAAGCATTAAAGGAGCACAATTTTGTAAACATCTCTGACCAATATGCATACTTCTTAGATAAAAAGTTGTGATGAATTCCAGTTAGTGGATGAAAATGCAATAAAGGGGAAAAACTAGATACTAGTACGTGTTGTAGAAGTCAAGAATAAAATATGTAATAAGTGTCACAAACCTAGAATATAAATATATTGGTCTTGAGAATCAAGTATTTCATGCATCACTGTGACCTTGGTCTAATGAACTTAAAATCAATGACCTCAATCTTCCAATCATAACAAACCTCCACATCAAATCCTAAGGACTGTAGGCCGAAGCTTGTTATTGGCCAGACAAGCTTTTGAGTCTACCTTTCTCTCTCTCGATTGCTATTTTTAGCCACTCACAAGATTTAAGTAACATAAAGTCAGGGCGGATACAGAACATGGTTTCCTGGGGGGCTGACATATGGGTAACATAATTCAACAGGCGAAAATTGAAGATTGGGCCAGCATCTTGGCCTGTTGTTCATGTGACAAAAAATGTAATTGATGAGTTTTATAGCTCATCATATGAGTGGCGATGCACTTTCCTTATAAATGAGTATACTAATGTTTTTGTAAATATTTAGTTGATATGGAATTAAGCAAAATATATGTAAATGGGGTGGGCATGGGAGGGGTGTCCCCTCCCATATACCGAGAAAATTTTGAAATATGAGGTTGAAAATGGTGTTATTTCCTTGACTTTCTAGTGCTGTTTATTGTACCTTTTGGATGGTTTTACAAAATAATGTATTTTATATAGGTTATTGTTTGCAGGGTCTTTCAAAAAGAATTCTCCTAATGTTAAGTAGTGAGCATTTACAAAATAACAGCACACTTACCAATGTATGCACAACTGTTGATAAAAATAATTTCAAACACTTGATCAATTTATTCATCTGAATAATAGACGATTTTCCAAAGTTACATTGTAAGTGATATTAAAATACTGCCTTCCTAATGTACCAAAAAAAATAAATAAAAATAAACACTAGTATTCAATAAGAATTTTCCCCATCAATGAATCCATTTTAGATACTAAAGAGGTCAGTACAATTTAAATTATATTTAAAAATATAACTGCCATAAAAAGTTATTAAAAGCAAATGACCAATTATGTCATCTTAATAAAAATCTTAGTCAAACTACCGGTATTGATTAAAACGCGATTCCTTTAATATTATCATTATAAAACTCGCCATCTTTTTAATTTACAAATAATAATTTTCAATTTCTTAATAATAGGACTTGGAAAAACAAAGATAGTAAAATATGGTGCACACTGTAACACATCTATTTGCCACTATCAGTGACTATTGATTTCATTAGACCTTTGGAAAGTAATAAACCAATCAATTATGCAGTCATTCAAGCATGCTGATAAAGATCTCTGCCAAGCTCCTAGGCAGGAGATTAACAACTGGATGACAGCAATTAATGTTTTGATAACGGAGTACACTACAGCCAATAAAGTTTGAAAACGACAAAAATATATTCCAGCCCGGCTGGTAAACATATCTTTGGGTCAAGCTGGGGGGGCTGCGGCCCTGAAGCCTGGGCCTGAATCCGCCACTGAAAGTCCTATCTAAATGAATTGTATATAACACTGATAACACTGCTACCTGCAGTTCCCAAAGCCATTTAAGTCTCAGTTTGTGTGTTAAGACAGAATGAAGCACAAACATTCAGCCAAAATGGACTTTTATGTCATTTATTTTGTTGTTTTATTTGTTGGTCAGAGTGCCATGGCCCCTCCTTATGCTACTCTTACAGAATGAATCTATAGCTTTTAACTTTTAACACAAACCCTAATCTAGTTGCTGAGATAGCTGGATGGACGGACAATGTACCAACTATATGCATCCCAGTAAAGAGTAACGACAGCATAATAACATGAAATTATACATAAAATTTATTGAACAAAAAAGTATATGAAAACTTAACGAAAAAAAATACTGGTTTCAGGTATATTGAGAATATAGCATGTATAAAATGGTGTTAAAATTATTCTACAAAGCTTTTGTTCATAACTTATCTTCACTTGTACATTTGGAATACTAAACTACGTGTGTATATACACTAATAAACATTAATCCACAACCTACAGATTAGTACTCAATAGTATCACAAACAGAAATAAAATTATATCTGCCAATGACAGCTGCACTTTTGTTTTGATATTTAACAATGTGTGACAAAACTAGACTAAAGCACTTTGTAAATGACTAGAATACTTCAAATTATAGGAAATAAAATAAAACTGACAACATGCTCAACTTTTCTAAGACCTTGATAGTAAAGCAATGGTAGATTTTTTTAAGCCATTCAGTGATAACCATTGCTAGAGTTGTGACTATTGGTCTCTGCAATACAATTATCTCTCAAGTTTCAATGGAATAACTTATTGGTTCACAGTAGAAAATAATGCAGTACATTGTATAAAACTTAGTGGCCTACAATCATAATCCCAAAGACATGTTTGAAGTTTCTGAAATTATGACCCTTAAAGATATACTACATGTATGCTCAAATTTGATGTTTGAAAATATTGATAACTACTATATATCCTCTTTGTAAATATAAAATAAACATGATTCAGCTTCATTCAAAGTAGATATGTTGTGTTTTAAACTCTATACACTATAAGTGGTCACAAAATGAATATATAGTGTCATTTAAAAAAATGGCAGTTTTTTTTAAAGAAAAGACCAACTTTACTTGACCTTTAATGCAGCTTAAAATACGAAATTTGAACACCTTTTTTACTTGGATTAAAAGCATTCCCTAAGGATTTCATTGATTTCAATAAATTTCTGTGATAAGAATATTTTATTCAAAGATGAGCATAGTATATCTTTAATATAGAAAAAACTGACCACCTCCAGTGTTTGATGTGGGATATACGTATTTTGCATGCAAAACATTATCATAGATATAATTCAGTCAAAATTATATATATGACCCTCTGACAGTAACCCTGAAATCATGTTTAAAATTTAAAGTTAAAGATTTATATAAATCCTTAACAAAGTATTACACAGACAAAACAGGTAGTGGGAACGAACCTTTATTTCAATTAGTTAGTCAAAGTGACATAATGCCAAATCAAGCATAAATTGCGAGTGTACCAGTTAAAAACAATGTATCCTATAGTTATGCCATACATGTTCTTGTTTTCAATTTCCTAATCTACTTCACATGAATAATAAATAACCCATATGACCCATTGAAATTTCTATAAATATCCTTTGCAATTTATCAGAAACATTCAGTTGATAAAAAGAGTGAGGCAGTCTATATTATACTTTAGGCAGTTTGAAACACAATAATATTAATCAACTTTTTGAAATAAATAGCTGACTCTGATCAACTTGACAGTGGAAAATGAGAATGTGTATTTGGTTAACAGGTTCTTCAACTGAAATATTCAAGAATTAACTTACGACTTTGAAAAATTTCATATTAGAAAATTACAACCCTCTCATAGAGAATGCCCAAGTTAAAGCCA
The DNA here is from genome assembly GCF_026571515.1 of Ruditapes philippinarum. NCBI lineage: Eukaryota > Metazoa > Mollusca > Bivalvia > Venerida > Veneridae > Ruditapes > Ruditapes philippinarum. The sequence continues at coordinate 166,391 of NW_026862271.1, read as the reverse complement.
GCTTTATGAGTACATCACATGTGATATCAAAAAATTAACACTTTAACAAATTAGATATATAATCACTGTCAATTATGTTTTCTCTTTATGTTTTTTCATGTGATAATTCCTGCTACTGGCCTGTGTAAAACTTTTTCCACACAAATCACATCTGAAGCTCTTCTCACCTGAAATAATATATACAAAAATAGAAAAAGTAGCCAAATATAGCATTCAATTTGAAAATGATGATTTTGAGGACATAGACGAAAAAAGCTTTTTTTCTCTAAAATTTAAAACATGAACTATACATATTGTCTAAAATATATCATAGCAGATGAATGAGAACTTTTATTCTAAACACTGGTTTAGCAGTTTAAATTAGTAGTCTTTCACTTATGATGGTACATCAATCCATCACTCTCCTACATTTAATCCATCACATTAGCAATCCCTTTCTGGAGATTTTGTTTGTGTTTTTCTTAGATAATAAGTTACACCAGCACTTTAAAAGTCATGTTGCTACTTTTAACTTTTCAGCTTTACTGGTGGAGAAAGTCTTCAGGTGTCTGTTCATGCATTATTTCTGGTACAAGTTGGCACCTAAGTAGAAACTAGGTCATATTGTATGTAAATGTGACATTGGCTTAAATACCAACTAATATAAAAGGTTTTTGTAGTGAAATGAGAAATAAGATAACCATCCTTCATTGCTTATCAAAAATAAATCCTTCTACACTTACTACATATTTTCAGAGGCAGGGGAAAAATTTAACATAAAGGATGAAAAAAAGATCAACAAATGTAAAAAATTCTCACTTTTCGATAAAAATCCCCACTGTTTTTCTAATCCTTAGAAGAGACACTGATCTTCACAAGTAAAATTCACAAACAAAAGGTTACTCTGTTATCATATTATATAATTTATTTTTATATGATAAGCCTTGTACAAAATACATGCAAAGACATTGTGTGGCATGAAATCATTCTACTGTTTATAATGTCTTGATACATCTTTACAAGGCTAGAACAAGATCTCATATATTTATCGAGTCACCAGAACACATGAAATCTCATGTATTTATCTATTTATCATTATTTATTGACAAAAGAATATCTATATTTTTATGTGTGTATTCTTTACCTGTATGTATAACTTTATGCTTCTTAAGACTTGACAGCTCTGCAAATGTTTTTGTACAATCTTTTACATCACAAGCATATGGCCGTTCTCCTGAAACAGAACAGTAATGTACACATCTTTTTAGCAAGTTTTTTTTTCTCATCATATTTCGTGAAAAACAAGCAATGTCTCTTTACATGTACAATGCAAATAGATTACTTGATAAATATATATGAACTTTTTTTAATTTCTCAAATGTTAAATGCTCATACTTATGTACATAAGTTTTAAACAATAATTGGTATTTTATTTTTTTAAATACAAGCCTACAGATATATCATAGACAGAAAAAATGTACACATGCCATTTATCTATAAAGAATTTCACTGAAACTCCAGAATATTTTACTGACAACAAATTTTAAAAACAAAAGTTGGCATAAAACAGCATACAATTTCTTTTAAAGGCCCATTACATAATTCCCCAGAAATACATTTATTTTTATTTCTATAAAGCTTTCTATTTCTGATGTTCTGTTAAAGTTTCTAAATGGCTACTTATTGGCCATTTTCCTGAACCATCTATTGGCCATTTCGCCTTTTGGAAAATAGTACGATTACAGTGATTTAGTATTTTGTATGGAAGTCAAATTACTACTTTGTTTACATTTTTTCTATTTTTATAACAAATATTTCAATGTCTATCCACACTTTTTCCATGGGATAAGCAATTACATTGTATCATGCTCAAAAACCATTATTTTAAATGTTATAAAACTCATATTTGCCCTTTCTAAAGAAGGAAAAATTTATTCATTTCGGAGGCATAATGTGCCTTTAAAAATCATATGATACTTTATAGTGGTTACTATGCTACATGTACAAGTAAACATTTCAAAAATACCTGAATGAGTTCTGGAATGATTTTTGAGGTTACCAGCTGTAGTAAAACTTTTATTACAGACACTACAGGTAAATGGTTTGATCTCCTTGTGTGTCATCACATGCCTATCTAAATGTTGAGCTTTTGAAAACACTTTACCACATTCTGAACACTGGTGATTCTTCTGTCCTCTGTTGAGACAAAACAAATACATAATTGACAAATACATTCCTCCTTAGTTTAGATATATCACATCAAAATGTCCCCATCAACAAGCTCTGCACATCAGCAGTTAAAGTTAAGCAATCTTACTATCCTGTAGCATTGATTACAGACCTAAACAACCAATATTGAGCCAGGTTAGCCTGCATATCAATGCAGTCTAATCAGACTCTTTTTTTTGACAGCTGAATTTTAGAATTTGATATCAAAATTCCCTCACATTAACAATGGGCAGTTCTAAACTGAAAGTAGGACTAGTTAATCATGTAAGTGTAATGGTTATACTTTACTGTTCTTACATGCAAAAACATCATTATACATATATTTTCTGAAACTTTATAACTTCAAAATTCTCAATAGTTTAATATATCATATAATATATATATTGCATGTGTACAATTGAAGTATCATAGTTATGTATGTACTACATAACTTGTTTTGATTCAAGCAAAAAATCCATGGCAAAATATTTTATAAATTTATCAAAACTGATATAATGAATATATATAGAGGATATTGAACCAGTGTAAGTTCAATACTGACTTTACTGAACAAGTTGATTCAAATTATATAATGCAAGCCTCTGCATTGTCTATGGTAAAACTGCATAAATATGTACGTACTTACACTTGCCTATGGTAAAATTGAATAAACATAATTTTATACATACCCTTTTCTATGGTAAAATTGCACAACAATATATGGTACTTACCTTTGCTTGTCTGTGGTAAAATTTGGTTAATGTAAACTAACCAAATATATATAATTTTGTCTGTGCTAATATTGGATAACTGTTTACTAGTACTTACTCATGTGTTTGTTTGTGGTAACTAAGATGACTTCTGTAAGTGAATGTTCTCACACAATCAGGGGCAGGACAGCTGTAATGTTGATGATTGGTAGAGTGTTGCTCTAGTTTATCTACATTACTGAACTGTTTCATACACATCACACACACATACAGTATAGGCTTCTCTGAAAAAAAGATAAAAGAACATTTTATTAAAAAAAGTTTCCTAGAAAATTCAAAATTTTAAAATATCAACATTTTTCATAAATCATAACAATGAAGAGTAATTTCTATTAAGCTTTGATTTTGTTTCAAACAACATTTAGAAGTCACAAACTGTCAAGAGAATTTGAAAATATGACAAAAGTTTTAAATTTTACACGACTACAAGTGCAGAAATTTGTCATAAAAAAAAGAATGTTTTTCATGAATAATGATAGAATCACAAAACCAACACACCATGCCATTTGATAATGTTAGAAATGTAAAATTTTCTCAAATCCAATAAAGAGAGTTTTGTACAAAAAAGTATTACATGTACATGTATTTAAGAAAAAACAACAACAAAGGGCCATAATATGGCTTTAACTGAGTGAGTAACTTCCCAACCTCTCTAAACCTGGTTAAAATTCAAAGACTTGCAAAACTAGTGCATATTACAATATTCAAAATTTACCAACCTTTTTCATTTTCTTTACATATATTTCTATTCCCATGTATATATGTATCACTTCTAGTATTTGTTTCAATTTGTGAAGTATTGTTGTAATGAATATTCCTATTTTCATCCTGAGACTGACTTCCATTCAGTGTCATAGATGCTGTATTACACTCTACATGTCTTTTCTTTGGGGGCAGCATATAATCTATCAAGTCATGCTTCCTTTTTAAATCTGTACTCTGTTGTGTTTGCTCGGCCAATTTGTTTGAAAAGGACTCTGAATCTCCTAGTGTATTCCCTAAAAGATGGTCTTGAGGACATTTTTTTATTCCAATATATCCAGGTCTACTGATTCTGGTATTGAGTTCTTCATTTGTAGATAAACTATTCATAACACTATCTTTTTGTAATGAACAAGGTGTATCTAAAATGTTTTGAACTGCTGACCGTGTCTCCAATTCTTGATCAGAAATATTTGTTGATTTAAAACATGGCTCACTGACTTGTTTAAAAACTTCAGTTTTTTCACTTTCACTGCTATCTTTTGTTTCACATGACATTGACTTTACTTTAGTTAAACTTAAGTCTATATTTTCTTTAGGAATTTTAACATTTAAAAGGGTAGTATAATTAGCATCATCATTATAAACAATGCTTGAGGTATGGTTACTGATTTCACAACCCTGTCTTGTTTTGTCTGAAAAGGTATCCAATTCACTACATGGAATACTATTTATGTCATGAGATACATTTCCTAGAATATTACCACCCAAATCGTGTGTTTCATCTACATTACTAGAGGATTCAGGATTTTTCTGGTTATTTGAGTAAGTGCACTTGTCAAAATCAAAGTCAGTGATATTATATTCCTGCATGATAGCTTCTTGTGTTTGAGAGATGAGATTTGCAGTTGCGAGGGCATGGATTTCATTAAGTCTTGGTGGAGACAGCTGTAGAGGATTGTACAAGTTTGGTCCGTTAGAACTCTCATCATCACTGGAACCTAGGTTTTGAAGAAGAATTGCCAGTTGGTTGGTTAAGTGGCTTCCAGATGATTCTCCATTACCAAGACTTGGGAAGAGTTCATCTAACATTGACATGTCTGAAAACAAAAAAAACTGTGCCATAAACTGAACAAGGAAATGAAACAAGTAAGCAAATTAGAAACCAACTAAATCAATGGCTGTCACAGGAGAGAGCACATGATTATTCTCCATGCATGATATTTGTACAGCCATGAATGAATTTCACAAAGAGATACATTGTACAATTAAATGAAACAAGAAATAATGTTAAATAGTAATTATTCAAAGCGGGTGAAAGTTTCACTGTACATGGATATTAATTATTACATGTACCTACATGCTTTTTTAATTTAATACATAAAAAGAGAGACTCATAACTCAGATATCAGAGTACATGTATGTAAAATTAAACATAATAGGAAGGAAAACAAGAAAAAACCAACTAACTTATGAATATGTAAACATGTATTTAGCCCTTAACCTGCTGAAAGTCTGTCACCAGTATAGAGCCCAGCTAACATATCCATGCAGTCTGACCAGGCTCTATACTGTTGACTTACCAACTTCAAAATTTCATCTCGATATACACAAAATTGATAATAGATAATTGATAATAACAAGAGGGCCATGAAGTCGCTCATCTGTATATAGGCCCCTGGAGCGGGGCCAGTTTAAACCCCAGGGCTTTTATTTGAACAAACTTGGTAGACACCCATTAGAAGATGTTTCATGCTAAACATCTAAGGCCTAGCTCGTTGGGTTTTTTAAAAGAAGATTTTTCAAGTTATTATGACACACCTAGGGCAGGGCCAGTTTTGACTCCAGGGCTTTTATTTGAACAATCTTTGTAGACACTTACTAGAAAATGTTTCATGCTTAATATCTAAACTCTAGCTATTCAGGTTTTTTCAAAGAAGATTTTTATGTTTTTGCTATTCACATATATAGAAAATTAATGTCCCCGGGACTGGGCCAATTTTGACCTCAGGGCTTTTATTTGAACAAACTTGGTAGACATTCACTAGAAGATGCTTCGTGCTTAATATCTAAACTCTAGCTATTTGAGTTTTTTCAAAGAAGATTTTTTAAGTTTTTGTTATACACATATAAGGAAAATGAATGACCCCCCGGGCGGGGCCAATTTTGACCCCAGGGCTCATATTTGAACAAACTTGGTAGACATCCATTAGAACATGTTTCATGCTAAATATCTTAGCTCTAGCTCTTTCGGTTCTTTCAAAGAAGATTTTTTAAGTTTTTACTATATGCATATAGGGAAAATCAATGACCCCCTGGGGCGGGGCCAATTTTGACCCCAGGGCTTTTATTTGAACAAACTTGGTAGACACCCATTAGAAGATGTTTCATGCTAAATATTTAAGCTCTAGCTCTTTGGGTTCTGTAAAAGAAGATTTTTTAAGTTTTTACTATATGCATATAGGGAAAATCAATGACCCCCTGGGGCGGGGCCAATTTTGAACCCAGGGCTTTTATTTGAACAAACTTGGTAGACACTCACTAGAAGATGTTTCATGCTAAATATCTTAGCTCTAGCTCTTTGGGTTCTTTAAAAGAAGATTTTTTAAGTTTTTACTATATGCATATAGGGAAAATCAATGACCCCCTGGGGCAGGGCCAATTTTGACCCCAGGGCTATTATTTGAACAAACTTGGTAGACACTCATTAGAAGATGTTTCATGCCAAATATCTAAGCTCTAGCTCTTTGGGTTCTTTAAAAGATGATATTTAAAGTTTTTTTCTTTCGGTTGCCATGGCAACCAGAGTTCTGCATGGAATTAAATTCAATAATTTTTAAAGGTGACCACCAAAGGAACATTCCTGTGAAGTTTGGATGGAAATTGGCTCAACAATTTTCACATAAACCCTGGTGACCACCAAAATGTAAACTTGATTCCATGTGAACATGTTGAAAGTGGATGAAATTGGCTCAGTGGGAACATCAACTTAAATGAGGAGCATACCAGATGTCACTTTTTATACTTTTATTATATTAATATTTTTCTATTTTCGTTGCAAATTAAATTCAATATAGCAGACCACTGTCTCTAAAAATCTCACAAAAAATGTGAATTTGCAAGATAATTAATCGCTAAAGATATGACGTTAAAGCTTCTTCTCCATTTAAATATAGCTTTGTTGGTAATTAGTTACACTTACAGTAATTGTAATCACCTGTAATTAATTACTCAAATACACATAATCAGATGTACTGTATTCATTAACTGATCTGAATTTGAATACATGTTACTTAATTTATTCAATAACCAAGTTTGAAGGCTGTCACCAGCAACAACACCTGGGGTGAGATAGGTACCCACCCACAGATTTTTCTCATTTAATTGGGAAGAGGCCTTAGCCAGTTGATTTTGGGAAAAATTATCACTAAAATTGCTAATTTGGGACTTAAAAAAGCAGGTTTAAGTTCAGATTTTGGGAAAACTGCATGATTTTAAAGAAAATTTCAAATGGGAAGAGACCATTTATCGGAGTCTGTTATATAGGTAGGAAAATCACTACGACAGCCACCCTAGGGGTTTCAGTTTACATAGACTTTTATAGTTAAATGTCTTAAAAAATCTTCTTCTCTTCAAGTGCATTGCCCACAGCTTAGCATCATCTTAATTATGTTTGTGTGTTTGTACATACATTGTATTCAAATTTGTTACAAGTTTCTGTTTTGTATAAATGTATATCAACCTCTTGTGCTTATTTTATTGTTTCTTAAACTCCTAACCATGTCATATATACAAAATTTGGCCTATTTTCTTAGCCGTGTGTCAATGATCTTTATGATGAAGTGAATTATAATTATTTATGCAGAACCTCTGACTCTGAGAGGAGCTGCAGCCCTACGAGGGCTGAAGCACTCTTAGATAACAAGTTACATGTATGTAATTTTTTGTGTATAATTCAACTGAAATCACATTAGAATCAATCAATATAAAATTGTCTAAATATAAAAAATTGAGAAAAATCGAAATCCTTAGATAACATGGATTTTTGAAAATCTTGGACTGGTTCTATATTTTAGCTATAATTAGATGCCAGGATGCTTTTGAGAAAAAAAATAATAAAAGGGTCTTCACAATTAAGACTATTGCTGGAAACTGGGTTACTTTCATCCAATTTTTTTATTATCCGAAAAACTGTCAGTTCATCAAAATAAAATTCACTGGTGATAAAGGGATAAGCAAACAAATACGACAAACTTATACAATATGTCAAAATAAACCCTCGTATAAATACACATTTATGAACATATCTAAAGAACGTACTAGCATTAAAATAAAACGATTTTGCAAATTTATGAAATATTCCAATTGTAATAAACGCTTTATTTTCATCTAAGTGATCCAGATCAATAACATCGCTATATTCCGTCCCGAAATTTTACCGTCATTTTATTATTTTGCAGACGATATATTTAGTTTCAAGTAAAATAAATAATCGTCTGTAAACAATATGATAAACAGACCCTTAAAGATATACTATGCTCATCTTTGGGTAAAATTATTTTATCTTAGAAATGTATTGAAATCCATGTTTCGTTTCGTTCAAAGCCTTGATAATGGCCATGAAATTCTTACTGAATATGTTTAATTTGAATAAAATAATGAATAGACTATGTATGGGAATCTGCATTCCCTATTAAAAGTCAAGTGAAGTTGGTCTTTTCTTAAAAAAACTGCCAGTTTTTTAATGACACTATATATTTATATTGTGACCACCTATTGTGTGTCGAGTTCAAAACATAACATATCTACTTTAAATGAAGTCGAAACATGTTCATTTTATACATACAAAGAGACTGTGTAGCAATTATTAATATTTTTAAAAATCAAATTTGAGCATAGTATATCTTTAAATTCACAAAGACCCATGTTCCTCAACTTGATCTGCACTCTACATATATATCCTGTTTTTTATAGTTCAGAATGCTCAGCCAGTCATATATACATGTACTTTTGTTTTGTTTAATTACAGTCTGTTAGTTAAGTTATCGTTTGTATAGAAGGGACGGGATATTCATCGTTGTAGAACTTTGTTTGGTGTACGTATAACCTAAAACTAATATTATGAAATAAAGTACTTTTCACGAATAATGTAAGTGTCATCATGCATGGCTCTAGCCTACATCATTTATGTTTGAAATAACTTAATTTTATCAACGTTTAACCATGTAGCGAATCTGTAAGAACGCTGAACGTTACATTACAGCGTTGTTAAAATAACTGACCTCATTTGAAATCATCCGTAGCTCAGTAGGATTGCAATTGTTGGCTAAAATATACATGTAGGTTTAAAGATACCATTTGATCGCGGGATCTTCTTGTTGTCAGTTCAATAATAAACCTAATGAAATGGACGTACTAATAGCCCTCGGTATCGGTACGACTTTTAAAGTAACTGCTTTGTCCTGGATAGCTTATAAAAGGCAAAAAGTATATGTTGGTAAAGTGTCGCGAATCAACGTGTTTCCTTTAAAATCTGCAAGGGAATTACAAAACATAACAAATGTCACTCTTACCAAACATGGATTGATGACTAAAGGATTAAGTGACAGGTAAGATTCAATTTACATTATATATAACAACAACATAATCTTAGCAATTAATTGGTCTGGGTAATACAAAGATACAGTAATTGACACACACACACACACACATTTAAATATAGACGACACGCGTGTATTTGCATCTTTAGCATTTATTATTATAAAAGATAAATTCAAAATTACCAATTAACACAAGCTATCATCCTTAGCAAAATAGTATTAAGCTACGTAAAACATTTTACAAATACATGTTGCATCGGATTCTAGCCTCTTCACGCTAACTGTGTCGTTTATGACGCAATTTAAAAATAAATATGGTATATATATATACATGTTTACAATAATGTTGCATGCACAAAATGCATGTAATTTCCAATTAACACCGAGTTTTTATCATATGACTTTGTTTGTTATCATGCATACTTGTGTTTTGCTTACAGATGAACACTACACTAAATGAAATTAATTATAAATGTTAAAAGATATAATCTGGCTTGCTGAACTTCAATTTAATTACAATTAAACTAGCCAGCACAGCTGATCACTTATGATATATATGAGAGACCAACCCTGACTTGTATACTCATATATGTTATTGTAAAATATACTGGTGCAAATGTCTTCCACTTCAGACACTGGGTTGTTACTAGAAATGGACAAAGACAAAACATTGGTTTTCTTCCGACCCTAACACTTATTCGAACTAGTGTCGAGGGAACAAATCTCCGTCTTGATGCGCCAAACGTGGAACCTCTTATGTTACCAATACATCCGGATATCAACCAGGAAAATTTAGTCACTATTTTGTAAGTATTTGTGTAGATATTGTCAAACAATATTAACCTGGCACTTCATTAACTTTCGTAAAGATCATTTGAATAAACACTGACCAGCATCTATCGAATATATCATATATTTGCTAACTTCACTCGTCAGTGTGCTCTGGTGTATTGGTATCGATGTCGGACTACCGATCTGAAGGTCTCTGGTTTGATTCCTTACCAACACCACTGAATGTTGCGTTTTTTTAATTTACTTGCAAGAATAAATTTGAAACAGTTTTACTACACCTGGTTTTAGACTTCCCTTTAAGTGGTGTTTTTATACACAATTATATCTTTTTTTACATTATCTTTCAACGGTTCTCTTTGTCACATTATGCAATTGTATAAGCTTTAGCGAATACACGCAATAAAGGCAGTTATTAAAAGTACTACATAGATAGTACACACAAAAGAGGACTTCAATAGTTTTAAGAGAATGGCAATTTTAAAATTAAGATAAAAAACCCGCTGAAATAGGATTGGCACCTACCAGGTTAAGTCTATATTCTTCAAGTGAAACCCCTTTACCAACTGCGCTGAGAGGGTTTTTTAATCTACACCATTTTAACAATACAAGTAGTTTGTAACGTTTACGGTATATACCGACTATACATGGTCAAATGCAAGTGTGTCAGGTCAATGTTGTTGGGCAATACTGTACACGTATATGATAAACGAATTAAACATAAACTATTTTGATAGTTTATCTACCATAATACTGCATGAAGTTATGTATATTGTGTACTTTCACTAAGCTTGTGCTTATGACACACACACATCATATAAAACACATTCAAGTGCTTTTTCAGCTGTTATAAAGTCGCTGATTAAAAAACAAACACACAAACATGATCATTTCTAGTGGGGATGTGTAATTGTTACATTATGTAATATTAATATAATTCTTGCATATGAGACAAGATTATTGACTGTTTACACCGGTGCTAGAAAAAACCTGTCTTACACCCCATGTAAACAATTACTCTCGAGCTCACCAAGCTCACCAAGTCCATGGACCGGCGTAAACAACATGACCTCGCTGTACTGGACTTCAACAAAGCCTTCGACCGCGTCCCACACAGTCGCTTGCTTGTTAAGCTCCATCATTATGGCATCAGAAACCATACCCTGAGGTGGATTGAGGCATTTCTCACAGGCCGCACTCAGCGCGTAGTCGTTGATGGAGCAACGTCCGACCCAGCACCCGTTATCAGCGGAGTCCCCCAGAGAAGCGTGCTCGGGCCCATACTCTTCCTAGTCTTCATCAACGACCTGCCACTTCATGTCACGTCCAAGGCCAGGCTGGTGTGTTATACCGGGAAATCGCCACTGAAGAGGACTGCCACATTTTGCAGGATGACCGATGAAGCTGGCATTGTGGGAGAAACGCTGGGGCATGAGTTTCCACCCAGAGAAATGCAGCATAATCAGGGTCCACAGGAAGAGGAACGCCATCATATACCCGTACTCCTTGAAGGGCCACACACTTGAGATAGACTCGATAACCAAGTACCTCGGAGTCCATATGTCTGGAAACCTCTCCTGGAATCAACATGTTGACAAGATCGTAAAGAAGGGCAACAGTACACTCGGCTTCCTTCGACGCAACCTGCGCATCCACAATGAACAGGTCAAGAGCACAGCCTACATGTCACTCGTGCGACCAGGCCTTGAATATTGCTCCACCGTCTGGAACCCTTATACCAAGGACCTTACACGCAAGCTCGAGATGGTCCAGAGGAGAGCTGCAAGATATGTGACGAACCGTTATCACAACACAAGCAGCGTATCCTCAATGATCCAACACTTGGAGTGGGAGACATTAGAGTCACGACGGACCAAAGCCCAGCTGACCATGATGTTCAAGATCACCAATGACCTTGTGGACATACCAGTCATAGATTATCTCACCCCTGCCCCGAGCCGCACTAGAAGTGACCACTCCAAGAAGTTCCATCTACCATCAACATCTACATCGTACTACAAGAACTCCTTCTTCCCTCGCACAGCCACAATATGGAACAGCTTACCTGCCTCCGTTGCAGAGGCCCCTGACTTGGTATCCTTCAAGCAGGGGCTATCAGCCCTCACATTCTAAGTCGCCTTATGGGCCCAGCTACAAGTACCCACTAGTGATATCCAAGGCTGTGCCGGCAGCGGCCACCGTAACCGGAGAGGTTTGGGTTGAAGAGGCGAAATATAGCTGGCCATACTTTTTGTCTATATCTCTACCTTTGTACTATCCAACCTCTTCTAACTTTCTATCATTTCTTGTTTATTTCTTTTTCTTGACCTAGCACCACCCGTCGCGTCATAATCAAGTGTGATTGCGCCGACGTACAATGTAGATGTAGATGTAGCTAGATATTCCTGTCTGTACCAGAAACTCATAGATGGACAGCAACATTCACTATTGTATGTTTTTATTTTAAAAACATAAGGAGTGGTCCATTAGTTACTTCATATTTACTTCATAGTAGATCTATGCAAAATATAAAAATCCAAATTAATTTGTAGAAAATCATGAACATCCGAGCGGCTATTTTAAAGCCGAAACATTGATTAAAATTGTTATTATTTACTCGTAAAAACAGTCAAACTCCTTCGCTTTAACCATTACTTTATTGATGCAATGGAATATTGACAGTATTTAATTTAATTGCAACAGGAAATGTTCTCCACTAAAATAGTCTTACGTTTCTCACGTCTGACATTTTTCACGACCCTCCCGTGAGATTCGTAAGATCTTACATTTTTCACGGGTCTGACGAATCTCACGCTACACCGGTGTAAGTTCCTTATAATCTTATACTGAACCTCAAAGGTATCGCTTTCAGAGTTAAAGAACAGAAACAGTCTACTTTAGATTGTGGTGATAAGGCTGCGGCATGGATTTCAAAAGTTGTTGGGAAGGAAAATTTGAGATTACATCACTCAGCACCGTCATTAGAAAAACGTCTGTCTCATCAGGTGTTGAAAGATTGGCCCACACAAATTAGGAAACACGACGAGGTAAGTGGTGATATGTCTTTAAAAATACATATTAGAAACTATACAAACGTGACAATATCTTGAAAAAGGTAAACCCAATTTAACATCTGAATATCTAATTACTGTACATAATGCTGTTGAAAATTCAACAAATGCATCACATTATATATGCACCACACTGCCTCAATAAAGACGACGTTATTGGAACAAGTGGAAAGTATTTGTCACCAGTTTTATTGGTACAAGATTGTGCACAATTAGCAATGTCTTTGACAACATGTAAATGAAAATGAAAAGACTATCCTTCAAGATAGATCAAAGAGCACGCTGCATTTTCCTACAAGATTCTAAAGTTGTGTTAGTTTATTAATAAAGAGGATTTCGTAAGTGTGTTTATTGCTATTATAATTATACATTCATTCTGTTGCAGGTTGCTTTCCAAGATTTTGTACCATGTATGATAATGTGTCAATCTTCAATGGACGTGTTGAACCAGCGTTTGGATAAACCAGTTTCTTCATTACAGTTCCGACCAAATATAATGATAGAAGGAAGCGAGCCGTTTGATGAAGTAGCTTTCACTTACATATATATGACGATTATTTAACGCTTGAATTTCCCCTTTTTTAAAATGCGATGAGTTGCTTATAATCCTTTATAAAAGTTGAATACAATAACTTATCATTTTCAAATGTAAAAAAGAAGCGATAGTACAATATTTTCAATTAGTGTTGAATAATTGTATTGCAGAAATACCGATATCACAAATTAGTGAAATAACTGATTTTTGCACTCATATTTGTAATTGAGCTGACTGGAACAATTTAGTTGGTTTAATTAGTATTTGATTATTGTTTTCAAAGCTGTTTTTATTAAGACGAGGTATTGTGATTTAGGTAAACTGGGAGACTATCTACATAGGTGACAAAGCATCAACAAAATTTGTTGACAACTGTACAAGGTACTTATTAAAGAGACGTCAATTTTTTTATTCATATGAAATATTGCATTTCTTTGTATCATATATAAAGGTGAAATGTTTAACCATTAATTAGAACATAGATAAAATTTCTGTTGGAGACAAATGATTTTAAATTTTTGTAAAATAATGCAACAAGATACACGCTTTTTTTCTATAGAAATGATTTATATTCGTTGTAGTCGAAGCAGCAAATTTTCTACGATTCGTTTAAGGAACGTATAACAATGCAGTTTTGTAAATACTGCCAAGTCAAGAAGTCATCTCTCCGTTTCTTTCGTTTTGCAGATTTTGGTGTAAATGTGAAACGTGTATAACGTTGTATGATTTCTCAGATGTTTTGCTAATTTATTCATGAACGCTTTAGCATATATACGAGCCCTGTCTCGACAAAACCAACATAGTGCGTTTGCGACCAGCCTAGATCCAGACCAGTCTGCGCATCCGCGCAGTCTGATCAGGGTCCATGCTGCTCGCTTTCAGTTCCTCTGCTTGTAATAGAGTTGGTTAGCGAACAGCATGGATCCTTATCAGACTACGCGGATGCGCAGGCTGGTCTGGATCCATGCTTGTCGCAAATCAACTATGTTGGTTTTGTCGTGACGCGGCTCGTATGTGTTCGAATAAACTTGCGTTGACATCTTTTCAAATATACTTATTTTGCTTACAGTGAGTGTCATAAAGACATTATATCTTTGTAAATGGTTGCGTTGCTAATAAATCATAACAGTTATATATTATTTACATTTACAGGTGTGCTATCGTCACCGTAAATCCTGAAACTGGGACAAGGAGCAAGGACAACCAACCGTTAGAGGAACTGAAAAAGTAAAACGACATTCCCTTTAGTCTCTTTTAATATATCGTATCGATTTATTCAGGGAAAAGACATAAACACATACAATATTATCACATATGTCAACTTGCATATATATAAAAACACACACATAATTGCAACAAAAATAATTATAAGATTAATTAATGGAGTATGTTCTCTGTTACCCTAGGATTGCCCATTAAGCTAAAAGCTTATTTCCAATGGGGTCCATTTTCTGTAAAATTATCACACTAACTTACATAATAATAAATTGATTATGTATACATGTATTACAATTTAAACCTATCATGACATTTTAATGTTTAAAAACGATTACTTTTCACCTTTTTTGTGAATGTAACAATAAAGTATTTTCAATATTCAACAGATACTATTATATTTTATGGATTTCATCAGATGATTGTTTTATTTTGTTTCTTTTAACTATTAGTCATTATTAAGTCCAAACATCTCTGTTGAAATGAAGAACTATTCCTGTTACAGATTCCGTTGCATGGAACCATATGGTCCGTTCAAGCCAGTGATGGGCCTACATACTGCTGTAGAGACGGAAGGTGATATAAAGATAGGAGATCCTGTGTATGTAGTCAAGAAATAAAACCACGAACAAGTTGCCTTTATATGGATAGATGCCTTCATTTTATTTGATCACATAACATCTTCTCAAGATATAGACATTTTTTCATATTATGCAATATTGACTTTAATAAAGAAGAGATGCCATTTATCTTGTTATTCTTTCATAACGAAAATAACAAATTCGTTGTATATATGTATTCTAGGCTTTTTGACAGCCCATCTGCCAGTGAGGTAGCTTTCACTGTTGAGTATTGATCCGGCCATCTCACCAGTCATGCCCTTAAAGGGTTAGTTTTAAAGCACATAGTGGCGATAATATACCTTCAAATTACACCGATCATTATAGCCACAGATATGAATTTTGAGCCAAAATTAGGTCTTTATAGTTTATACAGCGGCGATGATAGCCTCAGTGTACCGTAACCGGAGACAATATGAAAAGAAAATAGCCCTTAAAAGGGCTGCTGATGCCAAAGGGCCTACCTTCCCAGCATTCACTCTCTGTGTTAGGGGCTCACGCACCCTAGCATACTTTCTACGTCGTCCAAGCCTACTTTGTAAGGCCCCCATCACTTGGAATTAGTTGGGACATCGGCAGCTAGCCGCTGGAGACAAGTTTCAGTTATCTTTTCCGCCGTCGAATCTTTTGCCGAAGCCCTGTGCTTTCTCTGCGAAGTGCATGCCTCGAGTGGAAGACAGAAGTAACGAATTCAAACATTTAATTTTCCTTTTTATACTTCGCCCCCAACGTTTAAAGAGGGATATCTGAGAATTACTTTCCTGTTACTCTTGTCCCGGTACGTTTCTAGTGCTTTTCGTTTAATGTCGAAAAGGCACAGCTTCTAAAAAATGAGGGTCAGTACACTAAGAAAACGTCATGAAATTGACAGTACTTTGAATACCATTCAGAGCTTAATTATAGCATATACATGAAACAAAAAATGCAATGGAGTGCCTCAAACTAGTCCATCATGCCAAGTTTTACAAATCTGTAATGCACTTTGTTAAAGTCATGCTCCTTTTTTAGTTTAGAAATTTCCTGAAATTTACATTTGCTTTAATATTTATTTTAAAGTTTAATAATATTTAATGTTAAAATTATACTTACAATATAGAATTCCACAATTTTATAAACATAGTCAAGTGGACATACAAAAGGGTTGGGCCAAAAGTTCTAACAGCATTACCTGAGGTAAGTAAAATTAAGTTGATATTTCTAAAACTAGTGCAGATATTTTGTCACAACAATTTTAACGAATAATGAAGCAGAAACGTTGTTTGACAATGTAAAATCCCAACGTTGCTCATAGCTCTTTTCTTCTTGAATATATATTAAATACTATAATGTATTATTACTAATGTATGTCACATTCTCGGATTTTGAACTCTGTTTTTTCTCAATGTCCTTGAGGTTTTCATATTTCCAGTTTTTATACAAGCATCAGCAGTTGTCAAGTGCTGTGTGGCAGCCTTAAACATGCCTGTTTTTCAATCTTGGTTTTGTTTTATTTTTTTATCCGTCGGGATCACTGATTCCAGAACGAAAAGTGTTGAAGTTGACTACTTTTTATAAAGTCAGTGCATGGGTTGTTACAGATGTTACACTCTGGAAAGGCTTGGCATTGTTTGTGATAAATCTATTCAATAAAACCCAAATTTATTATTTCCATTGGTCTCAAGGGACCTCCCCTTTCAAGAATGACATTGTATTTTAACTTCGTACGTTTTGGAAATACACAGTGACATAGAACATAAAATATTAACATTACAAAAACCATTTATGACATTATCTGAACCATTTATGACATTACCTGAAACATTTAAGACATTACTTGAATAATTTATGACATTACATGAACCATTTATGACATTACCTGAACCATTTATAGTAAATCTATAATGGTATAACAAACTTACATAGATGTTCAAGTTCTTTGGATACTTTGACACACGGATGTAATCAGATAGATTAATCTGAGCAGTTTATTGCTTGTCCATTCAACAGGAAACCAGGAAGTGGACTGAGGGAATACTGGGACGTCCCATCTCACCAAGGTCAAACACCACTATATTTCGGTTAGGTCAGTGACCACCACACTCCTCCCCGTCCTATTTGAAAAGGCTGGCTGCCAGATAAGACCTTTCTAGTATCTAATCCAGCACTCAATACGAGCCTATTGAATGATTTCCTGGATCCTTACCAGTACTGGTACTGTACCCTGCTCTAGTACACGTACCAAATAGGTGATTATCATTAACCAATCACATGAGCAGCTCAGCTATGACTTGATCAGCTGAGCAGCCCCACTAGGACTTACTCAATTCCTTGAGCAGCCGACTATGCAGAATTCTACGACTCACTCAATCACCTAAGCAGCCCACTATGCAGAATTCTACGACTCACTCAATCACCTGAGCAGCCCACTGTAGAATTTATAAGAATGAATTGTCACCAGTAGCACCCTGAGAAGAATTAACCAACATTAGTCTCTAACAATCACCAACAAACATAGAAACCTCCTTCAGGTCTAATTGATTAACTGAAGACTTATATCTTACTACTGTCAAAACACTCTAACCCACTCATGCACTGGTTCAAACTCAGATGCAAGGATATGCAGCCTATATTTAGAGACTACCGCAACACCTATCACATCTACCAGCTTAACAGCATGAGCATCCTGAGGATTATACCCCAATCCTCAATATAAGACCTTATCTGGACAACAAACAATCCAGACTCAGATTTATATTCAATGACCAACAAGAAGTAACCTTCACCCACAAGCTGTGATACCACATTACAATAACCACACTGAATCATAAATCTCCAGTCTTATTTTCTTACCCCCCAAAAAGACAACACATTTCCTTTGATAACTGTTATAACTCTGACATTATTTCAAGAGCTAAACCTAACAGATAACATCATGACAATTACTACTTCAGTTCTGCAAGATGCTCATTCTATTTCTGCCATAAGAAACCCCCAACCACGCAATCCAATATTGTACTAACATTTGTAATGATCACTATTAATAGACGCCTGCATCTAAATAGATCCCATACAAACTGTCATAAATTGCTTGTCGGCCTAACAAGCAACCTACCAAATGACATTATAGGTCATCTAGCTTAGAAGAGACGGGAACTGCGTACTTGGTGACCCCCTACATAGCAGTGAACTTAACTGACCAGATGCAACTTGCTTGTCTATATGGGAGGGGAGCTAACCTTCTCTTAATGGTGACTATATTGTTACCTAACATCTCAGTTCTGGGACTCATATTTCTGTAAATAACACCAGAATGGACTCTAGGGCCTTTTGAAACATAATCATCAATAAGCTCGCAACTCATTATTACTAAGATGATTCCTAGATAATGAGCTTACACTCCTGGGATTCGTTCCCAAGGTTCCTTATTACCAAGACTGATTGTTACACACTCAATGACAGATGCGATTTTAACCTGAAACCCGTAGATTTTGGTTCCTTCCCTGGCAGGCTTCCCAAGACCCTTAGTGACCCAAGTGATTTTTACTTACCAATAGCACCACATCTACATCGTCAATAAAGGATCCCCCAATTCATGGGCCATCATATACTAATTGACACCTACCACAAGGCAATTTACCCCAAATCGATTTCCCACATGGTACCAGACATTACATCATTTTACCATGATTACGATTTGTTCTGTGCCCCAAATCGATTTCCCACATGGTACTAGACATTACATCATTTTACCATGATTACGATTTGATCTGTGCTGCAGCAACTTACACCGGGATAGATCCTTCAACCATCCCGCCAAAGTACCTTGTGGCTCCCAAAAACAATAAACCACCTTATATGAGTGATCAGTCTATGGTATGCAATCAGCTAAACTACCAGATAAAGTAAATTACCCCATGGTAGTTCTTCTCTGATTAACCACCAGATAAATTTAATTACCCCCTGGCGGTTCCTCTCTGCAGCTACCCTCACACCCACCATCACTAACCGGCTAGAGGCGGAGCTTTCCCTGTTGCTACTCTTACCCCACCAGTACTAACTGGTAAGAGGCAGGCTTTTAGTCCCTAAGACTTATTCCAACTACAAGGCATTTCCCTCAAGTTGATTTCCTACATGGCACCCTGGATCCCAACACCATGATTACAACCTGATTTTCCCCAGATCGATATCCTACATTTTATTCTATCCAATTCCCTTCCCCCCTTGGGGATTAGAAGAACCACACATTAGAATAAACATGATTTCGACCCAACCTTGTAGTCTTAAAACACCTAAAAGCATTTTATAAACTTTTAGGGCTACCCTTTGACCTTAGCTTAGTCAACTGTGAAAGCCTTCTCAAACTTATCTTCAAGTTTCTCAATAGCCTCCATCACAGTTTCCCAAGTCACAGAAGAGTTATCTTCATCAGAATGAACTTCATAACTATCAGTACTGACTGAAGAAACCCTCTTTCCTTCACACCTTTCACTGCGTTTGCTCCTACCAAAAATGGCCTCATGGCTCTGTTGGTACTTACGGACCACTAATATGGCTTGTTCGACCGTGGATGGATCATGCATGTAAACATGGAACCCAGCTTGTTGG
The DNA here is from genome assembly GCF_026571515.1 of Ruditapes philippinarum. NCBI lineage: Eukaryota > Metazoa > Mollusca > Bivalvia > Venerida > Veneridae > Ruditapes > Ruditapes philippinarum. Next base: position 146,318 of record NW_026862271.1, on the reverse strand, counting down.
TCTAATAAACCATGGCAAAACCTACTTATAACCTGACTTGTTATAAATTTGGCACACACCCCCTGAAAGGCTTTATCGGCTAAGGCACATAACCTGTCTGCAAAATCATCAAGAGAGTCGCCTGGGTTTTGAAAAGCTTGATAAAATTGCCCTTGAGCTGCCTATGGTGAAATTTGGTCACCAAACCGAGCCTCCAGTTTATCGTATAAAGAAGCATACGATTGCACTTTTTTTTATGTAAAATTACATAATAATCTAAAGCTTTGCCCTCTAACGTCCAGCACAACGCATACAGTTTATCCTCATTTGACCACTGGCACATCTCAGCATATCTGGAAAACTTAAAAATGAAAGCTTCCCAACTGCCATTGCCATCAAATGTTAAATTCGTGGGCATTTTATCTAACGATAGTCTTGACCTGGCTGTTACAGGATAAACTAGTTCCCATCCCCCATGAGATAATGGCTCAAATTCATTATCCCCCAATGAGGTGGTCCCCTGTTCTTTCCATAGAGACCGCACAGACCTAAAATCAGCTATCCCCACCCATCACAGGTCTACCTTCTCTAGGCACAAATAGACTTTTGCAGCTTACTCTGACGCGGACAGTGGACATTTGATAACGAACAAATGTTGCGGGGAATTTCTCAAAATGGTTGTAAACTGAGAGGAGTCAAAATTCAGAACATTTAACTTTTTCATCTATACATGGGCGTATTAAAGACAAAAACACGTTATTATTTATATGACATTTTATTGTCATAATTTATCTAAGATGGTGCATTTATATATTTTTTTTCATCATCGGAGCTGACTCCGAGTTCTCTTAATAATTTGGGAACTTTCTTTGTGATGAACTTGTTGTATGTCAGTTGGTTTTTCTCTGATCAGTGCTGCAATTGGCCTTTTTCAACCCCTGCCCCTGCCATTGTTGTTCTCTCCGGCATGTTGATCCACGGTTGCCGATCTTGGAGCAATTTCGGGTTGTTGGTCAATCGCTACAAAGGGAAAAGTTATTTTAACGAAACATTTTCATTGATTCATTTTTACAGCAGTCACTATTTTATAGTCTAATATTGTATTCTTATAAAACTGTATATTAGGATATTTTATCGCATTTATTTTTCAGGAGTTGTATTATTTCTATAGCCGAAACATAATTTTTAACATTTATTTCCATTTTAATGAATATAAATCATTTTCATTATTTCACTTGCCCTGGGTTTGTAAAATTCATTCTTTAAAATACACGGTATATATATAAATATGTGTGTGCGTGTGCGTGTGTGCGTGTGTGTTTATAGCTGTAGTTAGCATATAGTAAATAAATATTATTACCTTACCGTACCGCACTTTACCTTACCTTACATAACCTTACTGTATTGTACAGTACCATACAGATAATACAGGAGTTATTATTGTTCGTGTTGAGAGTGGCTTCCCAAATATTAGTCCAGGAGATGAACTTGATCCCCCCCCCCCAAAAAAAGGTAAACATACTAGGAGATACGATATATCCTAACAGGTATCCCAACATTACAGATACGTCTGCCCGACTGTCGCGAAAACGAGGCCAAGAGCTTCGAAATGTAGAAAATATAATAGGTATATAAAATCATACAGGGTGACTCTGGAACATGCAATTTCCCAACTTAAGTCTGACCGTCCTATAAGCTCGGTGCGGAGACATTCAACAAAATTGTTAATTAAGTAACACTATAATACGTGCCGGACTTGTTTGCAGATGGTAAGAAATTGGTTTGAACTATTAACATAAATTTATAAACTGGATTGTTTATTATCATTGACTTACGCTTTAACATTATATGTTATTTTGGTTTTGGAGTGATATATGTGGATATATTACCTGTTAAGGTTTTATATCACCCGAGCCGTTAGGCGAGGGTGATATTTTATCTTAACAGGTAATATATCCACATATATCACTCCAAAACCAAAATAATAATTTTATTACCCTTCCCCTGCCGAGTTTAGACGATTTTTTAAATAATCATTGCTGTTTCAAATGAAACGTCGAAATAAGATTCCCTTTAGGATACCTCTTCGTCACAACATGACGACACATAAATACATGACGTATTTTTCCCGTACCTTACAAAAGTAAACAAGAGAAAAGGAGTAGTCTATTGAACGCACTTTTTTGTAATTAATATCAAGCTTTCACAAGGTCATATTTGTTTTCGATACTGATGGTTATATGTATCATAACTCTACTTTGGTAAATATTTATCATTTGACAGTTAAAAAGTGCTTTTAAATCGGAATTTACACCACGTAAAATCGAACCGTACGCGCATCATCTCCGCGCATGTTGTTTACAACGTTGGGTACCAAACGGGGAAATTTAGTGTGTATATTACCCGTCTGGCTCGGTTATATAAATTTCTTTCGGGTGATCAATATCCAATCAAAAAGGCGGAAAAAATCTGGAAGGGTAATAATAAATTATATACAGTATTATTATTTTGAGAAAGCCCCTGAAAATTATCAGTAGTCCATCGTCCGCTGTCCTCATCGGAGTAAGCTGCAAAAGTCTAATACTGCAGTGCTTTTCACCCCAGCTGACCCTCTAGCCACATCAGGCTTTACTGCCCCAGGCTTTGGTTCCGAAAAGTCTGAAAATGACTGATCCAAGGACCTAAATGACTTATCCAAGGACCCTTCCCCTTTAGAAGCTTCAGTATGATGCTCTAAAGCCTCCTCTTTCCTAGGGGATTCTTCCAAAGCCTCATTTGGTGAAAAATCTATCATATCTAATTCCTCACCCGTAAACTTTTTCCAACATATTGCAGACAATATGTCGGCTGTGATATCACCGCCAGCCCCCCTTATGGATAGGAGAATAGCAGCAACCCTCTTACTAACCCCCGGAATTTTAACCAACTCGTCCTCAGAAGCAAAATTAATCGCAACCTTAGATTTATTGGTGTGGGGGCCTTTTGTGTCTGACCTATCTATCGCCATTGCCATATTTATAATTACTTATTACAATATTTTTATTTCAAATAATTAAAAATATCAGGCAATTACAGGTCGTGCAAAGTACCACTTACCACCGTTACTGTAAACCAATTTCCGAAATAAAATTTATTTTATTCCACACACCTACACAATACTATAATATTGTGCCTTACAGTAACTATTATAAGCAATATTGAAAGAATATCGCTCTTTGAATTATGCAATATAAAAAAATATCACACTTCTTTCTGCCTGAAAATAAGCAATATTGTGAAAATATCACTCTTAAAAATTCCTCTGCAATTTTCTTTCAAAAATTGCTAGGTTTTGGAACAACAATAGAAGAGAAAAAAAAATGATACCGGTATCAAATATCCTAATTAGAAACCACAATGGTAAAAAAACCTAAGTGGGTCCGAAGACTGGTAGCGTCTAAAAATACAGGCCGCAGCTAGAATTGAATCACCGCTGCCACCATTATAGTAAATCTATGGTCTACCAAGGTCAAACACCACTATATTTCGGTTAGGTCAGTGACCACCACATGACATTACCTAAACCATTTAACCCATTACTTCATGAGCATTTTGTGAAAAATGGCTGTTTTCATTGAAAAGTCTCTCGTTACAAGTTCAAATTGCTATAATACTATAAAAACTGCTTCAACACTAATCAAACTTGGCACAAATGTTGACTGGACCATTGCCCTTGCAACAACATGCTCAGACTTAAATTTTCTGTTACCATGGCAACGAGGGGACATCTCAAAATTGCCAAAAATCACTATTTTGCGATGATTTTTTCCATCAAAATTGATTTCAAAGTGCTGCAACTTCTCAATGGATTGAGATAGAGTCAAATGCTTTTCAGCGTTGGTTACACGTTACCTTATGATCAATCTTGGGTCATTTATAGCCTCTCACAAGTCCAAAATTTTCTTGGCGATGAGAGGGAGTCCGCCCCCCTTCAAACCCCCCCCCCCCAAACAGAAGGGGGCACATCCTTCTGGCCCCTGATGTATCTATTGGTTGGGGCGCCGCGCCGAAAAAGAGGTCACTTTTTTAACAACATTTCTCAAACAAAAACAAGTGTTGGGGGCCTAAATAAGGCATTTTTTCACCATTTGAGACAACATAAAGGGGGGGGGGGAGGCGTTAAAAGGCGTGTATATAACGTAATGTGTTAAGACATTACTTGAATAATTTATGACATTACATGAACCATTTATGACATTACTTGAACCATTTATGACATTATCTGAACAATTTATGAAATAATCTGAACCATTTATGACATTACTTGAACCATTTATGACATTACCTGAACCATTTATGACATTACTTTAACCATTGATTTTTTGACGACCGTCATATGCAATTTCCGTGTAATATGGCTACATTGTGTTCCTAAGTCTAAATCAAAGCACAGAAGGCGCTGAATTTGTTTGGGTCTCAGAATGTAAGAAAGGTGAAGGTTGTGATATTATTAACCAGTTAGTGTTTGTTTTGTGCCACCAATGCTGTTTCCAGTGTTATAACTGTAGTAAATTGGTAATAAGACTAATTGCAACACTGGTATTCAATTCAATGTTTATTTGGCTTTAAAAAAAAAACCTTATTAATTTCGATATATTTTCACGTTAAACCTGTTGTTTAACACTGATGTAAATAATCATGGAGCTTAATATAAGCATGTATATCTATAAAGAATAACACAATATTAGAAATCTTCGACCAATCGGGAACTATTTTTACCCGAGAAGGCTTTAACATTTATGCGTCTGTCATTTGACAATCTTTACGCAGTGATCTCCCCTTAATTTTTCGGCGTTAGTGTACATATAAAGGGAAGTAACCGCTTCGAGGAGTTTGGACTACTTTCGGTTTCGCTACCGTTTTTTGTTTGGTCCGACGACCCAAACAAATAAAAACCTCTACAGTCATACAATGCGTCATTTTGGGCAAATGATTAATAACATATTGAATAACATTATGCTCCTTCACGGGTATATAGTCAGCGAACAGTAGAAAGTAAAAATAAGTTTATATTTTGCCAAATGTCCTTACAATTAACATGGCTTAATCAAATTTCTGTAAAACTCCATCGGAATTTATAAAAAGAGTGGGGTAGAATTATATTTCATCCTTAACATTTTACAGTATCAACTGTTTGTCAATCGCCATTATATCAGTCAATCGTTTGAGTCAATTCAGCTTAAAATGAGCATAATGTCTGCTATTGTTTACGTTGGAAGTCTTTCAGTAAATATGTGTTGCTTTATTTATGCATTTAAAATGAGAACACTTAGTGTTAAGGGAGATTATATGCTACATTAATGCGCAGCATATCCAAAAACAAAGAATTTTGTGTTAATCAGACTGTTTTAATGACCGTAGTTTCGACAATCACTTCAAATACATGATACGTGGAATTTATGTGTTGTTCATGGTTTCTTTAATCTTAAACCAATTAAGTAACTTTAAAGAGTTTATAAGGTATCAAACAGCCAAGTATTTAAGTAAAGTAAATTAATAAAGCAACTAAAGGCCAACTTGTAATAGTGACAATAAGACTTGCAATCCCGCACCTCGTTGACCAAATTAATCTTCTCTTATATTCGTTATCATCTTCAGCTTCCTTTGCCTGAAAAATATCATAGTATATGTATTAAAAAATCTTTCTTCATTTGTTTAAAGACAAGTATATTTGATGTAACAAAAAGTGAGAATTAGCTTTGCGTGTCTGTGATATGTAACAATGTAGAAGTATTGATAATTATTGCTGCTTTTACAGTTACTTAGTTAAGTAAAAAAAAAAACAATCTGAGTTTGGTATTAGATACATGTAATATATAAAAATAAACAATTATCTGCTGATGACATTATTTCATATAAACTAAATACAATAAAGAAAAATAGAATCCCTAAAGAACGTCAAAAGCGGCAAAAAGCCGTAGTTTATAACTATGACAAAGCATGGCTGTATAGAATCGTTACAAAATGAACTTCAGTTTTTATAAAATATAAATAAAGTAAAAGATTAAAATAATCATCATGATCGTAAATAAAATTCACTACTACATTTATTAGTGTTGATAATCCTTTAAACGATTGGTACTATGGCAACAATGTTAAAGTGTTTTCCCATCCCAAACTGTACCATGGAATATAGCTTCTTTCAGTATGACATCCGAAAGATATTCTTTATAGGAATATAGGATTTTTGAAAAATGATGAAGAATGGCCAAAAGAATTGCAGAAAATAGGTTGAAAGGAAAAAAAATTCTCAGAGCGCATTTATTTCTAATCGGCCTGTTGTTTAATGTATCATTTTTCCTTTGATTTATACAAACGCTTTTAAGCATTTGTTTGCCAAAATGACAAATTGTTATACGCAGGACGTCGTCTGCTTACTGCCTTGCATACTATTAATAGGATTTCAATATTAGCACGGATGTTCCTGACTCAGTACTGGTGGCAAAGGTTAATCATTTCCGGTTCAAACTGGTTCAGAGTTTACAAACACGAGGCTTAGTCGTACATACTATTGGATCGGCATAATTATATACATACCTGACATGCGAATGATAGAGCACAGCATCCAAGAAGAAAGCAGCCGCAACATATGACAACCCAGGCCAGTATCTCTGCCTGTTCTCTTGTCAAATGAAATCGTTTCTCTTCATGTTTGTCTTTGTTCAATTTTGGCTGTGTATCAACCTTTAATGTTTGGATATAATTACATTTATAGCATCAACTACTTTTAAATGTCTATAATTATGTCGAAAATATTTTCTTATTGTCTATTACGTATCAAAAGTAGTATTTATCATATTTGCTTATCTCGTCTTTAATCTTTGTCCTACCTTTGCGTCCATATAAAATGCCTCACTTTGAAAATTTGAGCCAAATATTTATGTTAGTTATATGTTAATAAAGAAAAAATCGGAAATACTACTATGTACTCATGACTAGAATTTAACAAGATACCATCTAAACAAAAAAACCACTACCTATATTGTACTTTTGTTGCATGAAAATCGTCTTCAATCATAATTAAAAATCATAAGGTAAATAAAAAAAAACATTGAAATTAAAATCCTTACTTCTTTGTCTTGTGTTTCTTCGCTCGCAACGTCCCTATATGCCTCTTTTTCATTCGCAATTCCTTCGTGTACGTGTACTCCTGTTTCACTCGTCATTTCTTTGAGAATGTCTTTTTCTTCTTGTACTAGAATTAAAACATATACTTTCTTTAAACTTCTTTAAGTATTCAAATCGAGACTAGACATTCTTGAGGTGAGCAAAATATTATGAATTATCTAGCCGACCAAACGTAGGCCTTAACTGCAACTGTTGTGAAAATAAAATTCATGTATATGTACAACATGTAAGCACTTAAAATAAGAAAACAAAATACCTTGAAAGTGTTTTTGGGAAAGCATATGAATTAAGGAAGGTACATGAAAAAAATTTATGATGCTTATATTGATAAATGTTCTCAGTATACAAACACATATGGGCTATCTAATGTTTACAACAAGTCGTGTATGTGATATATAAATCCACCGATAGAAAATCCTTAAGCATGGTATTATTATATACTAAAAAGAAGAAAAAAAATTTAATTATCAAACCAAATAATACACAAGAATTGATTTTCTATGTTTGGACATATCCTTCAATTTATTTAATAACTGATTTGATTGAACCTTTTGAAGATATTTTATCTGACATTTTATGTCTAAAATCTGCATTTAGAAGAACAAAGTAAGCCAACTGAATTAATTAAAAATATATTTAACAACTTTTCCATTTTAAGCAAACGAAAGTAATTGTTACAGGAATTCAATATTGGAAATATTTAATTGATTTATTTAATTCTTAAATTTATATGTAACAAAGTATAACTAACCTGACATTTCTTTAATGTTTTACGCCTATTAAGTAAAATATTTTAGCTATGTAATATGTAACTTTATATGTCAATCACTGATTTCCCCCAGTTTCCTGTTTATTTGAAAGTCCGTCTGATATCATGCACGTTTATTCGTTAATATATTGTTTATTTACTATATTGTCGAACATGCAAACCTTTTCATTTTATATGAAACGATATTTTACATCTAAGTCTTACATAGTAAAGTTTAAAGATCCTGTAACACAATTTTGTTATGGTTTTAGATCATAAATATGATGTTCAAATGAAGATTTATCAATATTGTATGTTCCAAAAAACATTATTTATAAAGATATGACCGAATTCAACATTTAATGTAAATAAAGGGAGGTAATATAAAAATATTTTCTATAAAGTTTAGAAATGAATGCATATATTTTAATGATTACATATGATATGCAACAAATATTTGCAGTACATATTTTACATATTCTTCGATGTTTGAAAATTGTTAAAAATTTGCATAATTATGTACATTATATATAATTTCACCTAGTGTGGTATACCACTTTGATCAAAACATACAGGATCTTTAATCTGGTTCCTTTTTTATTTGTAAGAATGGAAATTGAAATACTTGACCGTTTTTTAAAAGTATATAGTCTTGTTAGAGATATTTGTGGCATCTTACACCGTACAGAGATCACTGAAAATATAGCATCTCATGATAGCTCCTCTCTATCATTCTAATATAGTGACACTATACTCTTTTTTTCATTGTCATTTTCATTGAGCTTAAGTGACTAGACTATATATTCCAAAAGATTGATTGCAATAATGGCGATAAACCAACAGTTGATACTGGAAATTGTTTAGGATGAATATAAATATCCCTAAAATACAAATAAAGTACCCCCCTATTTGTTTATAAAAACTTAACGTTAAGTAACTGGTATAGGGTATGTAAGTCTCGTCATGTGACTTGCGAGATTTCACGATATTTTGCACTTCCGGGTACAAACAAATATCAACAACATTGCTAATCTATATTGGGTAATACTTGTATGCCGGTAAGAAAGTAAAACTTACACGGAAAAGCAATGGATATGTGGAAATTGGCAGAGTCTTTTTATTTTATAACGAAATGCAAATGGTTTCATCTTGTGAATAAGTATCAATGAAAGACACTTCGTATAATCTTCAGGTGGGTGTGTCATTTCGAATTCAGTTTATCGCAATAAATGCTGTAATATTTTCATTTTTCTATGTAAATCTAATAAATTTGTTATTTGATACAAATTATTCGCATCTGACTTCAGACTGGTGAATTTGACTTTATCAATTTTCTATAGCGCAACCTGATTATCTCTCAGAAATATAATGTTTAGAAATTTCGGACAGCACATATTTCGGATAGAACGTTTCAATATGATTATCAGCGTGTTTTAGTTGAATATATTTTTCTTATCACTGAAAATTTTATTTTTATTATTATTATCTTTATAAAGCACAAACAGTCACGCTGTATAACCAATTAAATTGTCATAAAATTTGATGAAATATTTTGCTCCTGTAGACATTTTGACTGAGGACAGTGGTGAGATGAAAGACGTCAGTATCCGATGTAAACACACATGCATGACATGATGTAGCTGCTGTAAAATCGTTTTGGTAAGAAATATACTTAAAGCTACTTAAACTACATTAATGAAAAACATATATTCGTGTATAACATAATGTTCATGTTTTTGTAAATAATTACAAATGTACAGTGTAGCTAAATAAACAATCAGTATGGCATATGTAGTTTATTCATGTTGAATACTGATTAAAGTATTTTTTCTCAAGTAAGTTGGTCATTTTTTAGTTAAATCATGTTCAGAAAATGGTTACGAAAACTTAGTCACTATCACATTTTTTAACATCATTTGTCAAAGCAACTCTACAATGTATATAAACTAGGACACCAGGAAAGGTTTCTTCCTTTTCAACAATATTTTCTATTCATGACAATATTTTTCTTGAAAATGATTGAAACTATTAGCTGACTAATTATTATTACTTTCAACTCATGATAAATTTTCTTTATATGCAGGATTGTGATTTCATGGTTGGGTCTTGAGTACTTGGCATGGCTCTTGATTTATTTTGGAGTGTTCACCATCAGATTAGTAACCAAATAGTGATACCACTAGACATATGTTGAAAGGAAATGTCCATACACAGCCTTGGAGTACATAGTAGTAGAGACATGGCAGTCCATTACAGATTTTTGACTGAATTAAATCTTCTTAGAGCTCCATGGCTCGTGTAAACTGTCTGACTGAATGTTTGTATTCTAATAAAAACTACGGTTGAAGACACTTCAAAGACATATGTCAGTGTAAAAATGTTAAACAAAATATCTGTCTTTCAAACTCTTTGTTAGAAATAAATAACCTGTCATAACTTTATATTTACTGAATTATATTCAAAGATAATTTATCTTCTGCAAATGGCTGTCCAAAACAGTTTCAACCAGGCATCATTCAGTTTCAAAACAGTTAAGATAAATCTGTAAATATCAAAGAAAACTTGTTTCTGAGGCAAGATGTGTAAAATTCCTTCCACAAAAAGACTTTCACTGCTCTTAGAAAAGCCATGGTTTGCATTGTACATGGCAGGTAGTAAGTAATACCAGAGTAAACAATATTAATGCAATTCATCTGTGTTGAGTATTCAGTTGCAAAACACTAGCTTGCTAGCCCTTGAAAGCCCAAGTCTGTCTCTTAATCACAAAATTGGAGAAGACATGCAATTATCCATTCCTTGAAAGATTTTAGTGTCAGAGGGACAGTTATTACATACCATATACTTCTTTGTGTTTCAAATTACCTGTAATATAATGTAACCTGTTGACATTTGACCAAAAGTGAATTATCTATACAAAACATGCAAAACTTAGGGTTTGCACTTGATACAATACAATTACATCACTGATACATTAATATACCCAAATTGGGAATGTTTCAAAATTGTCAATGTTTCAAAAAAAATCAATGCTTTTAACTTCTGTCCATGTACATAAAAGTAAATGTAGTCATTGAAGAGCTATAAAGAACTATTCATCAATATTATTTAGATAGTGTCTGTTTCGATTTCAGGCCAGACAAATTCAAATGACATGCATAGTATTTACTGCAATCTAACCATTGCTGTTAGAGAACTTAAGTAGACACTTATTTTGCAGATGAACCCTTATGATCAAGAACAGCAAATAGAAGAAACAAAAAACAGTTTATAAGTTTGATAAACTTTTATTTTTACACAAATTATAGTCCACTGCTTTGCAAATATATCACACTGATTTTCCAGAGGAAAAAACTTCACTCAGGAAAGCACTTGAAATTATTATTAGTTATTTAGACAATTTGACTTTACACTGTGAATGTCTACTGATACAAGAATAGGCATATTTCCTTTTACAAATGTAAAGACTTTGAAAATTTACATGAACAAATTATCATGGAGTTATAAATCATATTCTAATTGAAAAATGGTCAGCTTGGTATCAAAGCTTTGAATGCAAATGTGTAAGCTTATCAATGATTACACTAAGAATATTAGAAGTAGATGATATATAATATTTTTGCTATTTTGTTTTCTTTTTCATCTTTACATCATAGTCATTTAATGTGATTTCATAAAAATCTTTATCTCTGGTGTGTTTTCTACTTTGGTATACTTAAAACTGCAATGAAATGTGGATATTTCACTCTGTTTCTATCATTGTGATATTAACAAGTTAACTAGATTATGGAATCATAGTGTCAAACACCATAAAATCATACTCTTTTACATTAAGATTCTTGTGCTAGATGTCATTCACTTTCTTCAGAAAAGTACATTTGACTATTCTCAGTGGCTTATATTAAACTAATATTTCATTGTAACTATGTGTTCTCTGATATTATTCTCAAATTAAGGAACTGGAAGATGGTAGTTGCAATAAAGTTCTTCCTGGACAAATTTTCCTTCATCTTTTCCTTGTTATCTGCAGAAAGAAAAATCAATAAATATGTTGTTATAAGTGTAAGACCTGAAAATATTTCACTGAATAAAACACAAGAAATGATATTTATATTACTTTTAATAAGCTTGCCATGATTGACAGAAAATTTCATATTTGAAGTAAATAAACATTAAAGATAAACAACAACACATAATATATAACAGTCAAAAATATTTTTATTTTTCCAATCTCAACTAAAAAGTAATCAATTATTTTACATGTATTTACCTTTGATGTATAGATATTTCAGGATCATAGGCAGTGCAAACAGTTGATTAATGGTCCATAGTGAACATACTTGTCATATACCTCCCTGTCTACACATCTGAAATAGTTTATTCAAATATTATATTTTTTTAATTCAATCATAATTTGCTAGGTACCATATTCACATGTATATATAATTGAAAAAGTTTTAGTGTCTTGATACTTAATTCTCCATAGTTAGAAATGGATATATACTATTAAACTTTGCATACATCTATGATCTATCCTTTCTGATTTAATTATCAAAACTCTTACTTGGGACCTGGGGTTTATTATACCAATATAAGTATTGAAATTTTGATAAAAATGGAAGGGAAGATTTATCAGAATTACTGTGCAATGTCCGAATTTTGTATAACTTTAATATACACTAGAATTAAAGCGTTTCTCCATTGTTTATTTCAATAAGTAAAAGTGGTTTGAATAAATTTCTCACATAAGTAGTTTTAAAACAATACCAAAAGCTAAACAACTAGAATTCACTACCTTGACAAAACATCCGAAACAATTGTCACTATCCGAAAATAAACTAGTTTTATAAAACTCTATGAATCCCTCGGGTTTTCGTCAGATAATTGACCTACCTGCATATTTTCACCCGTGCTTTCCATTCCTGACAATCTGAAGAGGTTCGAAACAAATTTAACTTCTATATCTCTTGAGTTCTTCGGGGTTACCTATATGCGTAATGGTAAATATGTCTGCCGATGTACCCGGAAGTGGAAAATCGAAAGTGAAAGTAAACGAGACTTACGGGCCCTATTATAACGCCACGTCCGTTGTTTATTTTAATATTTATCCCGTTGAAAGCGTAAGGTTAGTAAAATCGTTGATGAGTAAAAACAATTAATCTATATTCACGTGGTAGTGTTGAATTTTTTATCCTAAGACCACTCCTTTTTTAAGTTGAATCTTACAGGTATATTACTATGGTTATTTACAGAAATGTCCTTAGACCACGTGAGTTATTTATCGTTCCTGCAAACTGAAAGGAAATATTGCAAAGTGTTAACTTATTTTGACTTCCACGTGTTCACTCACTATATACCCTTGGATGGGTATATACTGTCACTTTTAGACAATCTGTAATTTAGGTTAACCATTAAATATTGCAGGTGATAAACATCAACTTAATTTGTGAGAAACAGAAAAATTACTTTCTCCGTTATTGAAAAAAAACAAAAACAAGAAAAAGTCATGCACAAATTTTACATTTTATTTTATTTTACACATCTATAAACAATAAACTGCAAATTCTTAATATTTTCTTTAATATACCCTAATAATAAAGTTGCTCATGTGAAACTCGTGAACAATGGTGTAAGCAAAAATCAAATCTATTTTTTTTATAACGATAGCGTAGATAAAAAAAACGAAATTTATCAGCAAGACTTTCTTGTTTTACATATGTTTACATTTTATTCGTAAAATGATTATGCACTTGTCGTGAATTAGGATGTATAGGATGCCGTGTGGCGGCTGTAAAAGTCGCCCCGTACATACAGTCAGAGATGTAATGTTTCCGATCCTTAAAGATCATTCAGCACGACATTATTGTTGTGCTTTTGGTATTTTTAGTTTTTACTTTTCGGCATTTTCTAGTTGGTGGTTCCAATATTCCTACTTGAATAATGTTGAATCACCCTTAGGATATTTTGCCTGCTTTTTAACTTTTCTTTGACGTCTTATCTGTGATATACAGGCCTCATAACCTCTGATTCCCTTTCAAAATTTCATTTTATTTAGTTCACATAGTTAACATATGTTATTTTGGTTTTGGAGTGATATATGTGGATATATTACCTGTTAAGATTTTATATCACCCGAGCCGTTAGGCGAGGGTGATATTTTATCTTGGCAGGTAATATATCCACATATATCACTCCAAAACCAAAATAATAATTTTATTACCCTTCCCCTGCCGAGTTTAGACGATTTTTTAAAAAATCATTGCTGTTTCAAATGAAACGTCGAAATAAGATTCCCTTTAGGATACCTCTTCGTCACAACATGACGTCACATAAATACATGACGTATTTTTCCCGTACCTTACGAAAGTAAACAAGAGAAAAGGAGTAGTCTATTGAACGCACTTTTTTGTAATTAATATCAAGCTTTCACAAGGTCATATTTGTTTTCGATACTGATGGTAATATGTATCATTACTCTACTTTGGTAAATATTGATCATTTGACAGTTAAAAAAGTGCTTTTAAATCGGAATTTACACCGCGTAAAATCGAACCGTACGCGCATCACATCAGCGCATGTTGTTTACAACGTTGGGTACCAAACGGGGAAATTTAGTGTGTATATTACCCGTCTGGCTCGGTTATATCAATTTCTTTCGGGTGATCAATATCCAATCAAAAAGGCGGAAAAAATCTGGAAGGGTAATAAACTCCTATAGAGACGGAGGTTGTTAAAAGCATAGGAGAACGAACAAGTAGCCATTATACAGATGCCTTCATTTTATTTTTATGAATATTTTTCATATTACGCAAAATTAGCAACCCTTATTGTTATTCTTTCATAACAATCATAACGAATTTAAACATTTCATTTTCCTCTTTTACTCCGCCACAACTTTTGGAGAAGGATTTCTTAGAATCACTTTAGGCCTAGCTAGGTTCACGTCTGTTTCGGTACGTCCAGAATGTCTAATATGTCATACTCTCAGACCATACTGTGTGGCAGCCTTAAAACATGTCCGTTTTTCAATCTCGGCGTTACATTTATTTTTATTAATCGGGGTCACTAATTTCCAACCAGTATCAAGCCGATTCCAGGGTCTCGTTACAGATGTTGTACTTTAGAAAGGCTTACCATTGTCCCTTTAAAACCAAGCAAGGCATTGTTATATTCATTAACCTGCAGGGACCTCTCCGTTCCAAAATGTTTTGCATTTTAACTAAACTCTTTTTGAGTTTTCATATTAAAAATAAAAGCCGTTAAATTGTTCTTATTTGCATACCTTTGCTCAAATCGATTTCGATTTAATCTGGCTATCCTAACACATGGTGTTCTGTATTTTGTTGATCGAAAGACAAAGCCATCGCCACAGTCTAACAATCTGCCATTTTAACAAATTCACAATAGCATATTGATATAAATAAACTGTTTTATATTTATTTATTTCCATTGTAAAATTCTTTAATCAAGATACATTGCTTTATTTGAAAATGTCTTGATAAACGTTAAAATTGAGTTCGTTCAGTGTTTTAGTGGATAATATGTTACATTCATGAAAACTATATGCATAGCAAAGGATGTGTGTATAACAGGCTGTTTTACGACCGTAGTTGCGAAAATCACTTTAGGTACACGATACATGAAATATAACAGAAATAACATTATGATAATGTTAATTGTTACCTTAATCTTAAACCAATTTACTACCTTCTAACAGTTAGAACCGTATAAAGAAGGTCTATGGTCAAGTCAAATACGCTAATAAAGCAATTGGAGGCCAAATTCCTATGCTCACAATTAGACCTGCAATTCCGAGTCGTGTGGACAAGACTAACCTTCTCTCATATTCTTCAACATCATCATCAGCCACCCATGCTTTATGTATTAAAAACCCTTCCATTATTTGTAACAATATACATTTATGTACATGTATATACAATTAAAGGCACATTAGGAATTTGAAGTGAATTAACATTCACAAGGACAAACATGTGATTTATAACGTTACAATAGTAGATTTTAAACATGGAAGATGCTTATTACCTTATTAGGAAAATAGTGTTGAATTTGAAATAATTTGTGATAAAGATAGAAAAATGTAAACAAAGAGGTATTTTGACTGCCATACAAAATACTAGATAGCTGTTGGTGTGCTAAAACGCAAAAGCAGCAGCTGGTTGCTCACGTGTATGACCAATGAGTGGCTGTTTGGAAACTGTCACGGGAGACTTAAAATGAA
Source organism: Ruditapes philippinarum (assembly GCF_026571515.1). NCBI lineage: Eukaryota > Metazoa > Mollusca > Bivalvia > Venerida > Veneridae > Ruditapes > Ruditapes philippinarum. Next base: position 130,188 of record NW_026862271.1, on the reverse strand, counting down.
AAACCTTTTAAATTATGAAAAATACAGCCTTTAAAGGCTTTGTGGACCTTGAATAAAATAACGGGCTTTTATATGACAAAGCGTAACTGTATACATGTTTTGCATTAATGAGTTGCAGTTATTGTAAACAAAAGAAAAATATAAAAGACTTATAATGCACGTAAATAAAATTCACTAAAATATTTGTTCTTGATGTTGATCCACTTACACAACGGAAAACAAGACAATGGAAATTTCCCATCCCTAAATTTTACCACGGAAAACATTCAACGCAGCATTATTCCGAAGAATCACTTCAAAACAAGATTTTATGGGGTTTTAGTTTTTGAAAAAACGATCAACTAGAATGCTAAAAAGACATGTTGTATTTAGCTAAATGTTACCTGCTTGTTGGCTTGCACAATAATTATAGGAAATCTGAGTAAATGAATTGGAAGCAAATGCATACATATAACATAAAATTTAATCGGAAGTCAGTACAAACCTGGCATGTACACAACAGAACATAGCATCTGAGAGGTTAGCAACAATAACATTTGGATATCCAGGCAAGTATCTCTGCCTGTACTATTGTCAAATGAAATCGTTTTTCTTTATGTTTGTCTTTGTTCGGTTTTGGCTGTGTTACCACATAAAACCTTTTATATATCTTTAAGCACAAATAAATCTATGATGTCCATTTATCGAAAATGATCTCTTGATGTCAGTACAGTATCAAAAGAAACGCATTTATATTGACAAGCTCGGACCTTTCTTCTCATATCTAACTTACTTTATGGTTTTATTAAGATAGATAATTTTACAAATGTAAGTGCGCTGCGAGAGAAGAGGGTGGAAAATGTTGACATAAAACATCAACCATCCAACTGCACAGAAAAAATGTAAGACGCATTTAACAACAAATACCATCTAAATGAAAAGAGAACAATGAATAATTGTTGGAGAAATAAATTATATATTTTTATTACATGCTTTTCGGTGGTTTATAGAAATATATCAGTGAAATAAAACTGGTAATTTCACTATTTGAAACAGTGAAATTACCACTTTGATAATTTCACTGTTTTGAATTTAAGCCCCTTACGTTGTTTCAGTGAAATACCAGCGTGCACAGTACTGGGTACCAACTTAATGACGCGACGTCGTAAATGACGTCACGTTGTATTATTATTTGGCGCGCTTTTCATTCAGTATTAGGTTTAATGTCTTTTTAAGGTAGTACACCCCTAATGCACTGTCTCCACTTTGAAGAGTATTCAAATTGGCTAAAATCACTGTAAAGTGTATTGAAACTGAGGGGGCGTGGGTTCAAACCCCAGAAGGGGCAATTTTTTTTCTTTCTTTTTTTTCTTTTTAACATTTTTTATTAATCTCTCAGACCACCTATGGAAGAAAAAAGTGTTTTATTTTAATTATATAATTATTGTAGGTATTTATTTACTAAATAATGCCAAATTTAATAGCAAATATGATACCAGATATTTTCAAAGTTTAATAAAATAAAAACTAAACGGTAAAAGTATTTTATATTTTGCAAGACCAACCACTATACATTAAAGAAAATTTAGGCAAACTTTGAAAATAGCCCCTCATTTTGAAAAATTTAAGGGATATTTTAAATAAGGCTTTTTACAAAGGGAAATGGTCAAATTAGTGTTAAAAGTGGGTGGGGTAGGGTTACATTTTTATACATATTAAAAACATTTCGTTTAAAAACAATCATTTTGCTTGTTTAATTTGTTACCTAAATGTCATTATTTATTTCTTAACAATGAGCAAAAAGGAAAACATTTTTCATAAATGATGATATTATAGATTATTTAGAGTTTCCTCATTTCTGAAAAAATCCCTTCTAATGGCAAAGTTTTAGTTCATAAAAATGTCAATAACTCATAAACCACACGGTAAATTTTGTTTAAATTTTGCATACAGGTGACATTTAAGGCAAATAACTGTCCTATGTTGTCAAATTTACAATTCCTTATAGTGCCCATTAGGGGTGTACTACCTTAAAACGTTTCTTTGCATATAATAAAAAGAAATTTTTTTTAGTTTAGTGTATGATCGAAATATATTTCACCTTGTGAACACCAAAAGTTCATATTTCACTCGTGGCTGCGCCACTCGTGAAATATACATTTTGTGCTCACTCGGTGAAAGATATTTCGATCTTACACTAAACTAAACAAATATCCTCTATAAAATGAACGTACATTAATTCATTAAATTCTTCTTTGTGTAACACTTAATATCGGCTTCTGTCATAATAACAAATCACAAGAAAAGATTGTTTAATTAATTAAAAAGATTTTGAAAAAAATACGTACAACATTGCCAAGTGTTTCCTCGCTCGCTACGTCTCTATATACCTCTTTTGCACTCACCGTTCCTCTGTATTCCACTTTTGCACTCGCCATTCCTCCGTGTACCTCTTTTCCACTCGCCATTACTCCGTGTACCTCTTTTTCACTTTTTTCACTCGCCATTCCTCCGTGTACCTTTTTTCCACTCGCCATTCCTCCGTGTACCTCTTTTTCACTTTTTTCACTCGCCATTCCTCCGTGTACCTCTTTTTCACTCGTCTTTCCTTCGTGTCTCTTTTTTCACTTTTTTCACTCGCCATTCCTCCGTGTACCTGTTTTTCACTCGTCTTTCTTTCGTGTACCTCTTTTCCACTCGCCATTCCACCTGGTTCCTCTTTTTCACTTGTCATTCCTTCGTGTTCTTCTTTTTCGATCGCAATGCTTCCGTGCTCTTCTGTTTAACTCGTCATTTTTAGCTTGTATCTTTTATTCTCATTAATTACTTAAGCATCAATTTTACTTAAAACGTCTAAGAACACTAGGCATTCATGAGGCGATCCAAAGATTATAATTATTATATTGTCTATGAAAATTAGGGTGTGAAAATAACATTTATATACGAGAAGTAAAAAATCCTGGGCAATGCATATTTATCTCTTTTTTAAAAGTTTGATGTATTTGTGGATAGTCTGTATATCGGTTTTTTCACATTCTACAATAATGTACTATATTATACGCCCTTTTATATTTAATATGTCGTCATCCAGTCCATAAATCGCACACAGACCGGCTACCCAGTCCATAATTCTCATACAGATTGTTTAAACGCGACTTTCACGACGTGCGAATTTCACAACACAAAACGATGTTTTTCTGCATCGCTTGAAAATAAGAAAAAAATCCAACTAAGGTTTGAGATATTTCACACACTGAACAAATAAAGTTATCATTTTAAAGCAAATTATAGTAAAAATGACAGCAAGAAAAGGGATGAAACAATTTAGAAACGGCATAATATAACTGTTACAAATAAAAGCATGGTCTTTCGGCTGCGCTTCGGGCCATATACCTTCTTAAGCCTGACCAACCAGTCCGTAAACTTGCATATTGCCCTCAAGGCCGTGTTTCATTAAATTTTGTTAAATATTTGAACTGAGTCGAATTATTGAACACACTGATGAATTGAACCCTTTGAAATACATTTTTTGAAGAAAATCTGATAATGTGTATCCAAATATATCATTGAAAATAGAAGTTAGCTTACCAATCCTATTTTTTTAAAGAAATAATAGATAAAAATTTCTTTGATAAACGTTTCAATGTAAGCATGTTGCATACGAAAAGAATTGTTGTAGGACTTAATATTTGAATAATTAAATTGATATAAGTAGATATGATAAAGTTAACATTTCCTGACTTTTCTTTAATGTTTTACGCCTATCAAGTAAAGTAATTAAATACTGTGATATGTAACTAATTAAGTCAACAACTGATTTCCTCCAATTTCCTGTTTATATGAGAGTCTGTCTGACATTATGCACGTTTCTTCGTTAATATATTGTTATTTGCTAAATATTGATAAACGATTTTCACATCTTAGTTTTATATATTTAAGTTAAATCTTGTTCTTTTAATCATTAGTTAGAATGGAAGCCTATAGTACCGTATGAATAACTTAACCATTTTCAAAAATAAATTGTCTAGTTAGACATCGTGGTCTTGCGCAATTGCCAGGCTCTATATTGATGGCATCTTACACGGTTTAGAGATCACTGACAATATAGCATCTCGCGGTAGCTCCTTTCTATCATTTTATTAAAGTGACATTATTATGCTCATTTTTTTTCATGGTCAAGTTGAGCTGAATTAACTATATATTTCAATTATTTATCAAAATGTTGACTGCTATAATGGTGACCAACGAACAGTTGATATAGGAAATGTTTAGGATAAATACACATTTCCCTAAAATGCAAATAGTGTGATCCGCTCTTTTAATAAGTTGAGCGTTACAGGTATATTCTAATGTATACTTTCCGAAATTTCTTTGACCACGTTAATTAGTTATATATCTATCATGCGAATTGAAAGGAATAATGGGAAAATGTTAACTTATTTTAACTTTCACCTGTTCACTCACTATATACTCTTTGGTGGGTAAATTGTCACTTAAAGACAATCTGTAATTTAGGTAAACTTTGAAATACTACATGTGATCAACTTAAATTGTGAGCAACAGAAAAGGTACCTTCTTTTTATAGAAAAAAGCAAACTTTATGACTGACAATGTTAAATATTTTAATTAATTTTACACCTGTGAAATTCATAAATATTAGTACAAGAAAAAAATATAATTTATTTTTTGTGGTGGCAATCGCATGGATATGAAAGAATTCATCAGCAAGACTTTTATATTTTCTTGATCTTTTGTGTGTGTTTTTATAGTATTCAGAAATTATAATGTATGTGTCCTGTCTTAGAAATTATTTACAACAATTAAACTTCCATATATCTTATGATAGCTGCGCTTTTAACGATTAGTATGTTCATAAATAAAAATGCAATAACTACTATTCAAATCAGTATTTTATTTGCATTAAACATTTACAATGTTTGTAGAAACTATACAAAATACATGAGTAGTTTATGTAGTTACTGCAAGACAAGAGTGATATTCGCAGGTATCAATATATATACTAATGAATCAAATTAATTCAACATTTGCCAATTAAATGATATTGTTTAAAATAATTTTCTGACTTCAAGATAATTCAGACATGCAGATTAAAAAAAATCTCAGTCAATTTCTATTTTATTTAGATAATAAAATTTACAGATACACTGAACAAGATCATAACAAGTGTAATTTCAATAGAGCAATTGTAAATTTATTGTTATACAATTTAGGTGGTGTTCAATTTCGAAATTTATATTGAAAAAACATACAACTTTAGACTTGCGATGGTATCATTGAAATTGAATGCAAATACATTTTGTATGGTATAAACAAAAGAAAACAAAACTGAAAATGGCAGTGGTATTCTACTACGAGATAAAAGTTTTTGAAAATCGAACATAAAACAATGATGAACAATGATGTAAAAGATGGCACATAAACCTGAACAAATATAATTGGAGTTTCGATGCTTAGAAAAACACTGACTAACTGCTTAATTTTCATCAAAACCATCTGCAATATCAAGTGTAGAGCGCTAACAATATTATTCCAGGCCATACGACAATATTAAATATTAAACCTGCAATTCCCAGCCATGTGGACCAAACTAACCTCTTTTCATATTCTTCATCATCATCGGCAACCTTTGCCTACAACAAAATATGACGTCATAGTTAATAAATCTATTTTCTCCTTCGTAATTTGACATTTCAAACTAGTACTCCTTCATGAACATAGTTGAAAAATAGAGACTTACAGAATTTTCTTGTATTTAAACACGTTGTGCCAAGACGCTCTATTAAATAATATTATGTCATTATCAATTTATGGAATTGTCAAATATCAAATTTTAAGGGCATCAATATAAAAAGAATTACGCAAACAACAATAGAGAGCCTGGCAATAATGGCAATAACTTATCACTTTCAATGCTTGCACATTTAGGGTAAATCAATACGAACGAACGTATCCATAATACAATTCCTTGTATCCGTAAATGTACAAACCTGGCATGCACACAATAGAGCATAAGCTCCAAGAGGCCAGCAACAGCAACAAATGGAAATCCAGGCGACTATTTCTGCCTGCACTCTGGTGAAGTGAAATCGTTTCTTACGCTTCTTAGGTTTAACGATGTTTAATTTTGGTTGTGTTACAACCTAAAAGGAATATTAACAAGGAATAATTTGAATACACATACAATAACAGAGTACATGTACACTGAAAGGCAGCAATTTTAGATTATTTGGTACACTCTTAGACGTATTAAGTTTGTCAAGTCGTTAAACTTCATTTGGTGCATATCATGATTATCAATAAAGAATTTAAAACAAAACTACGTAATTCATGTGTATTTTAAAAGTGCTTACACAAAGTTGCTAGTGACATTTGTATATGCAAGTCTCTCGTGGTCACGACTTAGCTATCTCGTGGCCACGAGTTACTAAGTCGTGGCCACGACATAGTATCTCGTGCGCACGAGATAAACTAGAACTGCCACTGCCATGGTGTGAATACCCCCGCATACCACTTTGTCAGAATCAACAGTGGCCATTTAAAGCTCAAGGACAACCTCCCTGCCAAATCTGAGGTTACTAAGCCAGTGCATTGCTAAGTTATGTATTCTACATGCTTAAAATGTGAAAATCAATACACTGCGGACAGGCATTCTTAAGCATTTGAGCAGAAAAGCTTATTATAAAAAAAACCTGTGACCTTGACTTTTGACAACGTCACCTTAAAATCAAAAAGGGTCATCTACTAAACATAAATAACCTCAATACTAAATATTAAGAAAGTTGGCATTCTTAAGCAATTGAATGGTAAGCTTTTTTTAGTCAAGGCCCCTGTGACTTTGACCTTTGACCCAATGACCACAAAATCAATAGTGATCATCTACTAACCATGATCAATTTAAAAACCAATTATCAAGACTGTGGGTCAAAGGATTCTTAAGTTATAAAACGGACAAGCTTTTAGATATCAAGGCCCATGTTACATTGACCTTTGATTCAGTGACCTCAAAATCAATAGGAATCATCAACTAACCATAACCAATCTAAATACCAAATATCAAGAGTGTGGTTCAAAGGGATCTTAAGTTAATGGTGGAAAAACTTTTAGAAGTCAAGGCCCCTGTTACCTTGACCTTTGACCAAGTAACTTCAAAATCAAAAGGGATCATTTACTAACCATGACCAATCTAAATACCAAGTATGAAGAATGTGGGTCAAAGGAATCTCAAGTTATTTGGCGGACAAGCTTTTTAAAGTCAAGGCCCCTCTGACCTTGACCTTTGACCCAGTGACCTCAAAATCAATAGATATCATCATCTACTAACCATGATCAATCTCAATACCAATTATCAAGACTGTGGGTCAAAGGAATCTTAAGTTATAGGGCGGACAAGCTTTTAGATGTCAAGACCCCTGTGACCTTTGACCCAGTGACCTCAAAATCAACAGGAATCATCTACTAACCATGAATAATCTTAATACTAAATATGAAGACTGTAGGTCAAATGACTCATAAGTTATTGGGCGGACAAGCTTTTTGAAGTCAAGGCTCCTGTGACCTTGACCTTTGACCCAGTAACCCTAAAATAGGGATCATCTACTAACCATGATCAATTTATATACCAAATATGAAGACTGTTGGCTAAATGAATCTTAAGTTATTGGGCAGACAAGCTTTTAGAAGTCAATGCCCTTGTGACCTTGACCTTTGACCCTGTAACCTCCAAATCAATAGGGATCATTTGCTAATCATGACCAATCTAAATAAAAATATGAAGACTGTTGGTTAAAGGAATGTTAAGTTATTGGCGGACAATCTTTTTCGAAGATAAGACCCCTGTGACCTTGACCTTTGATCCAGTGACCTCAAAATCAATAGGGATTATCTACTAACCATGACCAATTTAAATACCAAATATGAAGACTGTGGGTCAAATGAATCTCAAATTATTGGGCGGACAAGCTTTTAGAAGTCAAGGCCCCTGTAACCTTGACCTTTGACCCAGTGACCTCAAAATCAATGGGGTCATCTACTAACTATTACCAATCTAATAACCAAATATGAAGACTGTGGGTCAAAGGAATCTTAAGTTATTGTGCGGACAAGGAAAAACCGACTGACGGCCAGACGGCCTGACAGGGCGATGGCCTGACGTACAAGCTGATTCCAGTATACCCCCCTTACAACTTCGTTGTGCGGGGATATAATAAAAACATGCATGTCACCTTTGTGCCACTGTACCAATCCCTTATTTTAACCTGTAGAATCGTTAAAAATCAAGACCGTTATAAATTGGTTCATGAAGATAACAAACCACTTTATCTCGTGGCATATCTTGTAGTAACACGTCTTCACTCGCAACTTCTGCATGCACCTCATTTTCGTTTGTCACTTCCTCTTTTTCTGGAATTACGTAACTAAATTTTTTTATCCTTGTCATCGACTATAGAATGGAAATCTTAACATAATAACACATCCTGCTAGTGGCAACATATTCTAGCCATGCTATCAGGGGAACCACGACAGCCAGCCAATCAGCGTTTTCAAAATATGGTCGGTACTTTTTGTTAGTCAACATTTTGAAATTGTCTGTTAAAAGGATGAACAGTGTTGTCGAGACTGAAAGATACTGAACGTGATAAAGGATTATATTCAGCACAACAATTTACTCAAACAGGGGTAAATGATGGTCACTTTGTGCATATATCCTTATAACACTTTCCAGTATCGTCTATGAACAGGCTCAATCAACCCGAGCCTGCAACATTTTCAATTTTTCGTTTTTGGCTTTCTTTAGGTGTACTTTATTTCTCTCTATTTTTGTCATGGGTCGATACAGGTAAGGAGCGGACAAGAAAAAATATAGACATTTATTCAAATAAAAATACAGAATGTCTGTGTGCTATTACAGTTAATTTACTAATGACGTTTGATGTGTGAGGTCTATGTTTAATGAAGGTCTATCCGCCCGTGTAGAGCACAAAGGCATCTTTCGCTGTCGAGTACGGTTCCCGCACATATGTCACCAGTCACGCTCTTAAACGTTTGATTTTGAAGCACAGATTGGTGATAATTTACTTCTATGTAATTTCAATGGAGTAGAAAGATATGACATTTGAACCAAAATAATGTCTCTGTACGACGGCCAATAAGAACGCGTACAGTATACTGAGACAATATAAAAAGGAGATAGCTGAAAGGGGCTATATGTCAGCAAAGGGCCTGTCTTTCAAATCGTCACCCTCTGTACTAGGGGCTCATGCATCCTAGCACACTTTTCTCGTCGTCCCTGCATGTACAGCCACTCCCCGTTGTTTTAGTCAGGACACTGGCATGAGGTTGGATACTGCGCTTATTCACACCGTATTACCGGCGGCAGTGATGGCAGATCACTGCAGTGATGGCAGATATCTGAAAATTACCGATCGGTACAGGTAGGTTATAAATTTGATTGGTTTTATTATATTACACAAATACGGCCCATTTCATTGCTATTAAACTATTGTCCATTGAATGGAGATACTGTAAGGTAATTTTGGACACGTTTTTTCCTGTTTTTAGACTATTTTGAGCAGGTTAAAAGTGAAAGCCTTAGAAAAATCCGTGAAAATGTCTGTTTTCTGTTCAAAATATCTCAAGTTTTAAGTAAATGGCAGGATTTCCTGTTATCAATATAGACGTTCATCCATTGGGGTCACGCAAGCCAAATATCTACCCCGTGAGTCTTTTCTTGAAAGTTTTACAGACGCTTAATCTTGTCCGGTCGAAGAAAAAATGCTGCCGTTGTAGGCAGATACATATTATAAATGCTGCCGTCGATGGCAGAAATACCATGAAAGTGGCTAACATTCTGACAGAAAATCAAGTTCAATCTTTTATCAATTCCTCTTTTCTTTGCGTCCTTTTAGTCAGAATTGAGACGTTAAACTGTCATTTCTAATATTTTCTCAAGATAGAAAAGTTATTAACCCATTACCCCATGAGCATCTTGCGAAAAATGGCTGTTTTCATTGAAAGGTCTCCCGTTACAAGTTCAAGTTGCTATAAAACTATAAAAACTGCTTCAATACTAATCAAACTTGGCACAAATGTTGACTGGACCATTGCCTTTGTAACAACATGTTCAGTCTGAAATTTCCTGTTACCATAGCAACTAGGGGACATCTCAAAAATGCCAAAAATCACTATTTTGCGTTGATTTTTTCCATCAAAATTGATTTCAAAGTGCTGCCACTTCTCAATGGATTGAGATAGAGTCAAAGGCTTTTCAGCATTGGTTACACGTTACCTTATGATCGACCTGGGGCCATTTTCAGCCTCCCACATGTCCAATTTTTTTGTTGGCGATGAGGGGGACTCAGCCCCCCTTCAAACCCCCCAAACAGAAGGGGGCATATCCCCCTTCTGGCAACCCCCTGATGTATCTTTTGGATGGGGGTGGGGGCCGCGCCGAAAAAGTGGTCAATTTTTTAAACAACATTTATCAAACAAAAACAAGTGTTTGGGGGCCTAAATAAGGCATTTTTTCACCATTTGAGAAAGCAAAAAAGGAGGGGGGGGGGTGAAAAAGGCGTAGAAAGGCGTATATATCTGGTAATGGGTTAACAGAAACTGATAAAGAAAAACGAAATTACCCAAAAACGCGTTTTTCCATGTTAAAACATGGCCTCACATATAATTTTGAAGAAAAATTGCTGTTTTGTAGATTTTTTGATTTTTTCATTAATGCGGTATGTGCATCGAAAAAAAGCTTATTAGCAACATGCAGTTACAATACAAAAAGTTATGATTTAGTACCACAAAATTTCACTATAAATAGAGAAATGAACATGAAAAACTTCATTTTTCTATATTCATGCATGTGTGCTTGATCTGTTGTGTCTGTCAGTTACATGCATACAATACTATATGTGTCTTAAGTTTAGCAGCGCACTCCCTTTTTAAGACATAACGCCAATTGCATATTACAGCAAGTAACTTCTGTAAGTGGATATTCATTTGCTAGCATATGACATTATTTTCTCGAGGTAATAATGTTCATCGCTTTATGACAAATAAAGGCTGAAATTTACTTAATCGGCGCAGATTATAAATTATTAAATTGATGTAATAAAGGGGAGACTATTAACCTCGCAACTGGCATCAGTGTATCATAAAACAATGTATGTTAATGTAAAATGGAAAAATAATATTATTGACAGTTCAAATATTTTCCTATATTATCAAGTTCTTGAAAAACACGACAACGTTCATTTCTTAAAATTTTCATGTGTGTAATAGCGTTGTAGTTTGCCTTTGAATTACATTTTCTATGCTAAACTATTAACAACAGTTCTAACATCACGCGCTCCCATTTAACTATATATTTTTTCATTCATTTTAGTTGTAACCATGACAACTTATAAAGATGAACCTTTCGATGATTCATATCACAAGATGAAAATAAATCCTGTATTTATAGGAAAAAAACTAGAATTTTTTGATTTGTTATATTCTTTTTCTCTTTTTTGACCTTTCAATTCATATGAACAGATCAAGCGCACATGCATGAATATAGAAAAATGAAGTTTTTCATGTTCATTTCTCTATTTATAGTGAAATTTTGTCGTCACTTTTTGTATTGTAACTGCATGTTGCTAAAAAGCTTTTTTCGATGCATACACCGCATTAATAACTTTTCTATCTTGAGAAAATATTAGAAATGATAGTTTAACGTCTCAATTCCGACTAAAAGGACGCAAAGAAAAGAGGAATTGATAAAAGATTGAACTTGATTTTCTGTCAGAATGTTAGCCACTTTCATGGTATTTCTGCCATCGACGGCAGCATTTATAATATGTATCTGCCTACAACGGCAGCATTTTTTCTTCGACCGGACAAGATTGAGCGTCTGTAAAACTTTCAAGAAAAGACTCACGGGGTAGATATTTGGCTTGCGTGACCCCAATGGATGCACGTCTATATTGATAACCGGAAATCCTGCCATTTACTTAAAACTTGAGATATTTTGAACAGAAAACAGACATTTTCACGGATTTTTTCCAATGCTTTCACTTTTAACCTGCTCAAAATAGTCTGAAAACAGGAAAAAACGAGTCCAAAATTACCTTACAGTATCTCCATTCAATGGACAATAGTTTTATAGCAATGATATGGGCCGTATTTGTGTAATATAATTAAACCAACCAAATTTATAACCTACCTGTACCGATCGGTAATTTTCAGATATCTGCCATCACTGCAGTGATCTGCCATCACTGCCGCCGGTAATACGGTGTGTTATTGGTATATATAGTCATGCCGGTATCTTAACCACGCTTGCTGCCAATGATGCATTGCTTGCTGGCTGTTTCAACTTGTATGCTGTTTAGAAACCTGATTGTCTTTATTATAATTTCATTGACTGAATTACAATAAGGATTTAATGAATCGGTTATATATCTCAACCTGGCGGACCTGTTTGTCAACGTTCTCTAGTTAGGGGAGATAATGGGTTTGCGGCCGGATAGCTCAGTGGGTAGAGCTGCGGTACAATGTACGGTATTTCCGAGTGTCCCGGGTTCGAGTTCAGGTCAGGCTGCACCTTTTCCTCACCCTCTGACATTTGGCGTCCAACATGAGTCCGTAATGGTAAAACGCTTGGAGTCTTAATTATACATTGTTCTCTGTACCAATTAGAAATTCGAGGACGAATTTCAATATAGCGGGGGAATATATCACGGTTCAGTATTCACTACTTCGGGGAGATAGTGATAGCTCAGTTGGTGGAGCTGTAACATTGTATTCCGAGGGTCTTGGGTTCGAATTCCGGTCAGACTGCACATTATTCTAACCCAGTGACAAGTTCATCAGCATAGATATTTGTAAATTGCTCTTAGTGATCCTTAAGGCTAGGACCATCACTAGCCCTCCCCGTGCCCAAGGTGCAAGATAAAATATAATTACATATCTTCAGGTCTACGAGGCAATACTGCATGCCAATATCTAAGCATTAGGACATGTAGTTTCAGAAAAAACATTTAAATGGATTTTTCAATTTATATATCAAACATTTAGTTACTCTAGCTTAGAGGATCAACGTGTTGGCCAAAATTGATATTGTAGAGTACTACAAGGTGAAGTGACATGGCAAATATCTAAGTTCTTGCCTTTGTAACTTATAGGCCGAGACGATATTTTTGCAGAAACATCTTGAGATGTCGCCCCAGCCAGTGTTATACCCCCACCCCGTAACTAACAACTTTCATAAATTTTTGTACCGGAAATCAGTATAAAAATACTATGCACAGTGCTTTTCCCTGCTTTGTGCTTTTTCATTTTTGATTGAAATGTAAACCCGAGAAAAATTGCACCAATGCCAGCTAATTAATCTATGTATTTTGCTACTGAGAATGTATGTAAGAATTACACTGATATATGCAGGTACAAGACAAAACTCAGCTGTTATGTATTAGTTAAGTAGGATTTTTTTCCCTGTATGAATCAATGGAAAAAACAGCACTGTTATATATCAATGCAATTTTCAAATCCTCATTGAAAAAATTAGAATGGGTTAGTAAGAAAAAAAAGTCCTAATTGCTAAAAAAACAAGTTTTAACCTCCAGTAAACATGGCATCATTGTAAATATACGTGATAAAAAGGCCAGCATGCATATTGTCTGTATGAATGAGCACAGTTTCAGTAAATAAATTGTAACAGAAAAGTGGCATTTAAGAAAAATTCAGCGTCATTGTTTATAACCACCTTCCACTTTGCAATGAGGAGGAAGGTAGTAAAATACAAATTTACGAACTAATTCATATTCGTTAATCTAAACATTTTGACTATTCAATTTTACATGTTTAAATGTAGCATATTTATACAGACATGTAAACTGTTGTGATAATCAAAATTTTCCCCTATTTGCACACGAACTAAGTTTAAACAGTTAAAAAAAAGAAACATCGTGAGTATAAAAATAGTAAAACGTATGTTGTAATTACCTGACATTACCGTTTAAACTATTCCTTTGAAGTTAAACAATTTAACAACTTTAGAGAATACTTGATTGCCTCTAACCTTCTGTTTATTCAAACCAACTGATAATATGCACGTTCACATACTATGGAGGGCGTTCGTTGCCAAAATTTCAGACATGTAAATTGTTCCTTTTTAAAATGACTTTTGAAAATGCAAACTTCTATGCCTACCATTTTTTATTGTACCCGTGTATAGCAGTTGATATGTTTCTTAATTCAATCTTTTAATTGCAGGTTTCCGCCTTTATATAACAAGTTTACATATAGATCGTAACAACTGACCTAACATCAAAAACGACAACAAATTTACAAGCTCGTATCTTCCATTGCATGCAATACATATGCATATTTGCACACTTATAGATCTGAAATATACAAATGAAATGTAAATCTTAAATACAGAAAATAGAGTTTTAGAAAACGTGTTACCAGCTGTAGAAATACAAGAGTACGTAAACACAGTAACATGTTTAAAATGACAAAAGAAGATTCACAAAGTTAAACGATTTTAAGTCAAGCATAACGCCTCGCCCCTCTCGGAGTATTTACGAACTTCTATGCGGACAGGAATAAACCGGCGCCTCTCCCATATTTATAAATAAAACTAAAGGACAACATACCGCATAACACATTATTTGTTACATTTGTTACAAAAGTTTTTTCAGTAGCAACATCACATGAAAATTGCTGATTTTTCCATTTATGATGAAGATAACTTATGCATTAACTTTTATTCAACATCGTGTTTTCCTGAGAAACATCGGCGATTTGAAATTTTTTAGGGGAAACAATGACCAACTTCAAGGGAGCAATTTTATTGATAAACTAAAGACCATCCAATATTTTTATTGTTATCATTGAAAAATGTATCGTCACAAATTTCATTTTCAACAAAAACTATGCAAGTATTTGCAAAAATAGGATTTTAAAGCGGCCACCGAGATTTCCTTTCCGAAATCAAGAAAAAACTTATTCGTGGCACATATGTACAATCTTTAATAAGGTATTTTCAGTATAAATTTGCACTTGTTCATTATCCCTCATGTACAAACTCAATCAAACCGAGTCTGCAATTCTTATGTTATTTTGTTGTGATTAATGCTTCCGTGGGATCACTTTGTTTAAAGATTTTTAAACTTCACAACAGCAGGTGTCAAGTGCCGTGTGTCAGCTGTAAAAAGTTGCCCCGTACTTCACTTCAGTGTTGTTTTTTCTGGTCCTTCGGGGTCATTAAGTGTGTAGAATTGAGTACCGCTTATGGCGGTGCTAGGGGGCGAATAGGATGTTGCACTTGTTCATTATCCCTCATTTTCTTTTTTGAATAAAGTATCTAAAGGAAGCGACGTGATTTTCTTGGCGAATATATGAGTGTGGTTTAAAGAGAGAAAAAATAAACAACGATAAGTTTGAAACAAAATTTTTAATACTTCTACTTCTAATTAATTTTCATTTTTAAGGCATCACTAGAAAGTTCATGCTTGAGTTTAAAATTATCAAAATTGACTTAGAAATAAAAAAGTAAGTAGGGGTGCCATGTTTCTCTTACTGAATTTTAGAGTGTGTTCGGTTTTCTTACTTGAGGACCATATGCCGTTTTTCATGGAATGGCACTTACGTGTCACATTGAAGGTTCCATGATAATCGCCATATTAACATATCTGCGGATGTTTCAAAATTCAAAATTGTAACAGTTCTTGTTAAATGTTGAATTTTGCTTAAGCCGGTGCTAGGGGGCGTGGATGGTAACTTGCACTTTCCATTACCGTCCATGAACAGGCTCAATCCAACCGAGCCTGCTACATTCTCAGTTTTGTCGTTTTGGGCGTTCTTTAGGGATTCTTATTTTCTCTATTTTACAGAAAGTAACATGATAAACTTTAAAACGAAAAATTAATTCATTTGATTTAATTCATTTTTATTTTTAGGCATTATATAATTATGTTTCATAAATCGTATGAAGCACACTTTTATTTCAATCCAAAATTATCAAAATTGATTACGAGATAAAAAAAAAGTTTGGAGGGAACGCCGTGTTTTTCTTACCAATTCAAGAGTGTTATTTTCAGAGGAAAAAATGATAAATTTTGTAACAAAAATTTCAATACATCTATTTAATTCATTTTTATTTCTGAGGCACTCATAGAAAGCTTATGGAGTAATCTTTCATTTGATACCAAAAATATTTGACTTTTTATAGAAATAAGTAATAGAAAGAGCACCGAAACACGAGGCTATCTGATTTGTACGAGGGGGCGTAGCCCCCGAGTATAAATCAGATTGCCGAGTGTTTTGGTGTTCTTTCTCTTTTGTATCATAGTCAAACATAAAAACACGTTCCCTGTTGTCATAATTTTAAACCCCGGGAAAAAGTAACCAATGATCGAGCATCTGAACATGATATTTCTGCCGCTTTCCCTTTCTCTGCCGTCACAATATGTAAACCCCAGCAAAAATGAGCCAATCAACGGGCATGATCTGGAGTGCGGGTAACTGATACCTGCACTCCAGTTACCGCACTGTGCATGTATATGTATACGATTTAACTCTGACACTTTTTCAACAGAAAGGTCCCCAAACTATGATACAAAAAAAAAGTTAGAATGGACGCCGTGTTTTCCTTCACATTATTGAGAAATAGGAGAGGCGACGGGTTTTATACCTGTCCGTACATTTCCGTTATAAAAGATCGTTAAGTACTCAGATGGGGGAGGGGCGTCATGCATGACTTGAAATCGTTTAACTTTGTGAATCTACTTTTGCCATTTTAAACGTGTTACTGTGTAAACGTACTGTTGTAGTTCTACGAATGGAAACACGTTTTATTAAATTCTAATTTCTGTATTCGAGTTTTACATTTCTTTCAGGTACAGATAGATATCTACAAGTGTGCAAACATGCTTATGTATTATATGCAATGGAAGATACGAACTTGTAAATTTGTTGTTGTTCTCCGTGTTAGGTCAGTTGTTAAGATTTACATGTAAACTTGTTATTTAAAAGCGGGTGCCTTCAATTAAAAGAATGGATTAAGAGGGATATCATTTGCTGTGATAACAAATGCTAGACATACACGTTCGCATTTTCAAAAGTAGTTTTCAAAAGGAACACATTACATGTCTGGAATTTCGGCAACGATCGCCCTCCATAGTTCACTTAGAATAAGCAACATGTTTACTTGATATCCAATATAGATCAGTTAGACAACTATCATAAATATTAACTGCTAGCAATATGTATGCAATATGTATGTGCTGTAAATTGAAATGAATTTAGTAAAATATGTAAGACAAACCCATTACATAATTTCTTATTATCGAATAGCTTTGAGCTTTTCTTTGTTCTTTCTCACTCATTATACTCGGTACACATCCATTTAGGGTTGATAAATAACAGTACAGTTTTTTCACTTGATTCACATAACTTGTTAGAGTGTTTTTAGTACCTGCTATATATTGGTTGAGCTTTTGAATGGAGGTTCAAAGGGGTCACATTCAAAATATAAAAAAAATGCAGGTTGTACCGGGTGATACTCCCGAACAGGTTTTGGACACAAAGAAACTACTTTATTCTGATATCTATTATAGATTTAGAATTATGACCCGCCCGGACAAAGTTCACAGTGTAAAAATGAACAAAGGACAATAACTCCAAAATACTGTTCTTTTATACTGCATATTTACTCAGTGAGATCTATCTACTTACAACGTTTCTTGTTGATGTCTCTCATATTTTAAGAGTAATGTCCCAGACAAAGATCATAGTGAAAATGAACGAAGGGCAATAACTCCAAAATCAGGCAAGGTAGAGCTACTGTTTTCTTCCACAATGAGATCTATCTACCTACAAAATTTGTTGTTGATACCTCTTGTGGTTATTCCTTTTTTCTTCTTTTGCTAACAGCGACAACACATTTAACCGGTTGCGCTCACTGATTTATTCCGCCTCCGTGGTTGATGATTTCTAATCTAGTTACCTCTCTGGCGTGAGTTCGATCCCCGGGAGATGCTTTGGTAGTTTAGCGCAGAGGAAGGTTGTCTAGTACTGGTGTAACTCTCCAGGAACAATGGTTAGGAAACTACCCGCCTGCGTGAGTGAAATACTGTTGGGAAAGGGCGTAAAATGAAACAAACAAATCATCGACTTATTATATGTAGCTATAGGTGTGAGGTCCCTTAGACAGCATAAGCCGTTATTGGTCCATTTTATCTGAGGTTTCCATTTGAAACATATCAGAATGTTTCTGAAAAAAAATCGTCTCGACCTGGCATCTACAAGTTTTTCTGCAGAAACAACCCTGGATGTCGCCCGAGCCACTGTTATACCCCGTAACTAACTCGTTCTATTACATAATAAAGGTACATGTAATTATCACTATCGTCTACTTAGTTTGGTATATTAAAGAAACTGTGTTGACAATATTGATCCGTCAGATATAAGTTTTATGTAAATTTAGATAAAACATAAGTGAACTTAATGAAACATCAAACTGTAAAATGTGTGGACAGATTTCGGGAGCATGGTTTTTCTAATGATAACAGTTACCTTAGGACTTGGTATCTTAAATATTTTGATAATAAACCACTTCAAACTGGTTATGACAAAATATAACAGCTAAATAAACAAAGTAATTTTGTATGATGCACACCATGCGAATGTCATCACAAATATTATCACCATCGTACATTAAGTAATCACCTTAATAATGAATGTAAAGTTTGGTCGCTATAATGTACGTCTAATCAAAACTATTTTGTTCATGTTGTTGCTCGTAGTGTTTAACTTGTTTGTAAATTACGATCTTAAATAATGTTCAACATAAGCTAGTATCACGTGTTGATGTTTGTAACTTGATTGTATCAAATGTTATATTTCTTTATATTAATTAGTATAGATGAAAGTTCTATTCTTTCACAGATATCATGCATATGTGTGCCCAATAATCAAATAATTCTTCAAACCGCCATCTGTTAATCAATCACGGGACTTAACTCCTCATTTCTTAATTTAAAATGCGTTCAGTTATTCCTCTTTATGTGTTGAGCAATATCGGTCTGTGCTTGTACGAGAAGAGTATAGACCTCCATTGTCTGATTAAAAACTCCTTCAAATATCGCGAACACCAAATATAGAAATTTCTTTTACTAATTTTCCTTTAACCAGGAAGTATTGGTCTGTAAATATGCTTATGCAATGGTTTAAATTTATAGGTCCCTTTATACAATGTTGTAAATATTTCAAACAAACTAACAGCGTATTTACTTGAATAAGTGAATCGTTGTATTTTAGACAAACCTCCAGATAAACATTAAACAAAAATCGAAAACTTAAATTGGCATGCATTGCATACAGTGTATATGACATACAGGTTACTTTTCATGGGTTTTGTTGTTGTTATTTTTTTATATTTCAAACATTTAACATATCATTTTCATCTTTTTATAATATAAGTGATACAAATTTTTTTTGATATTTAATGCAAAATGTTATTACGATTTTCGATTTATTAATCAAAAAGCACGTATTTCTTAAACTCACCTTTTCCGTGAGAATTTCGACTTTATTAGTACGAGCTGACTGAACTTGTTAGATAATATTTCTATAGCTCTTTGTGTACCCTGTACATGTTAAACTATTTGTTATATAACCAATATAGAAAATAAACTGTAATATCGGTGTTACGTGAGATTGGTTTATTTAATCTGTACTATTGCGCAACAATGAGTGTCATGGCCTCCATATTATAAGGTACAATCTGTGTTGTTACGTCATATAGGTAACATGTTGCTACTGACCTATTGCTGATACAGGTGATAAAGTTGTTAGTAAATTAATATAACGCAATACCCGGTAAATTGTATTAGACCACTAGATAATAAATATATAGTTATCGTAGATACAATTTCCCTTTTTTCCTTTGAAAAGAAAATAAGAGCGTATATACTAAATATGTAGGATTAGTCAAAATAGAATATCTGACGTATATATCAATCTAAAAACATTTGTAAACTTTTTGAGTACCGACCGTTACCTTCAAAAGATGTGTATTGGATTTGCCCATCTTTGAATTTGGAACACTTCAATATCAAAATACAAAATATTTGCCGCCTAAAATATAGTCTGGGATGGCCCTGAAGTGGATCACTTACGGTTCCAGTAAGTTAAGGATTTACGACTGGTTTTCTGGAAAAGTACATTTTGCTCGACACCACTGTGATTTCGAACCCCGCTTGTAACGTTTAATTCATTCGTGTGCGGACATATTTCAGCAAGCTTACTGAAGGTCTTTGATTTTATCAAGGTACCTGTTTATTCCTGAAGTAACGCGCTCAGGATCAACGTGACGTAACTAAACTGGCATTGCTGGTAGCGTCCTTGCGTTGGTTACTCAGCTGACACTACATTTGAGCCGTGTCACGACAAAACCAACATAATGGGTTTGCGACCAGCATGGATCCAGACCAGCCTGCGTATCCGCGCAGTCTGATCAGGATCCATGCTGTTCGCTATCAGTTTCTCTACTTGTAATAGAGTTGGTAAGCGAAAAGCATGGATCCTGATCAGACTGCGCGGATGCGCAGGCTGGTCTGGACCCATGCTGGTCGCAAACGAAGTATATTGGTTGTGTCATGACGCGGCTCATTTCATTTGAGCTGTAATTAAACAAATGAATTGCTTCGTTTTGCAAACAAACAGTTAACAAATATTTCTTTGTACAGCCTTGTTTTGTACAACGCAAAATGTCATTATTAGGGCATATAAATATTATAAAATTGTGACCTAACATAACACAATATAAAAGTTCATACAAATAACAACGTATTAATCCTTACATAATAATAAACGATTTTCTTTTGACCACAGGATGGTTATAATCGGATTATATGTCAACTGTGTTAATACAGCTTTAGTTTAATTCGTACTTCCCAAATAATTTGACCAAATATCTTTAATAATTTTAAATTTCGTAAAAGCTAAAATTATTGCGAAGTGGTGCCACGGGTCATCTTTCAAATGAAATTATGATAATTATCATGCTTTGACAAACAATATTTACATGTAATGCACATTATGTTGTTGTTTATTGTTGTTGCTGTTTGTTGTTATTGTTCAGTATTTCATTCGAATGCCTGCAGTTTCTTTACTTTCATATATATAGGAAATGAATGATAGGAAATGAAGACTAACGAAGAAGACGGAATTTTCCAACAAATACAATATGAACACAGTTCGTCACCGCTTTAAACAAATAGGGGCACCGATATAACACATAAGCACCACTGAAACTCGGGATTAAAATGAACACATGCATTGGACAGGAGAAATGTACATACTTGTATCAGCTGCAAAATTAATAGCATAATTTACAATAGAAAAGTTAAAAGTATTACTGAAACCGTGATGCCCTGGCAGGGTTTCTCTTATAAATATTATAGGTGCTTTATTTGCAAGCATCTATTTCATTATTATAGTGTCATCCCAGAACCACAGCACCATCACTGCTTCTTAGCATAATATGTTGCATGAAGTACATTCATTTAGTAATTAAGGTCCAAACCTGAATCTGCAGAATATCACACTTTGCAACATATTGCAACAATTGACCTTTATATAATAATCACAATTCGTGTTTATATTTCTGACTTTTTTACTCTTTTAAATATATCATTCACAATCTGTTGTATTAACTTTCTTTTTGGTTGAATTTAATAGGTGTTTATAATGATTTATTGTGGACCTTGTATACCACATATGCAATCAAACCTATGGAAAGGAGTTTGGAAAAAATAATTTGATTAAATAGCAATTGTTCTGTTGCTTTGTTTGCTTAAGTACGATATATAATGAATATGGGTATGCAAAATGACGGAAGTTCTATGGATGTAGCGAAGAATAAGCATGGAGAATATTTTCATCTGAAATTAGATTGTCTCGTGTAAGATGAAAATAAGTTAGTTCTTTAACTTTGCATTTGTTGAGATAAACGAACGATTATTTCATTAACCACTCTTTCGTTTGTTTAAAGGTAAACTATGGAACAAGAACTGTATAATTTACGATGTTTGAGTCCCTTACATAATTAACTGATCAATTTTCATGATTTCACGCATGCGCATATCTTCGCAATCAGATTTTCCTCCTAAAATGTCATGTGAGAGCGTGAGAACCCACTCAACTTAGCGCGTCCCTTATTGTCAATTACCTAATATTAAACATGGTTGTATTTTAAAATAATTCTGTGTCAATGGTTGTACATTAAATTGAAACCAGGGTGACCGGGCGACAATTGAAAATTCGAGGTCAAAGCATTTATGAAGGGGAGGAGCACCTGAAGATAGAATGAAGTCGTATTATGTAATTGTTAAAGATAAGATAGGTAGCATATAAGGGTATCACCTGGACATGAACCCCGTTAAATGACGTAACCCAGGGTGTCTGGGATTTATTTTGTTGACATTCCCTGTATAAAATTCAACAAGTTTATGTCTAGGGTCAAAGTCGGGCCACACTAAGTATACACCGTATTTGGAGTACCCGTAATGTGCGTTGGGTTGAATTACATAATAAATCTAAATAGATTTATCAGTTGACCTGACTTGGTGACAGCGTCACCCACAAAAACTGTTTCAAAAGTGAAAAATATAGACAGTTACAGAAAATCCACATTAGAAAAACTTTCTATATCTTAGAAATAACAAAATAAGCTCACATGAAGCGATTTACAACAATCTTAACATGTGCATTTGTAATAGATAGATGACTTCAGTATTTGTTATAAATTTTTCACTTTGGTAGCATCCTTGTATTGGATAAGAATTATCTGTGAAAACTGTGCTTCGTCTATTTTTGAATAACCGGGTTGATTTAATCTAAGCATATATATAAATAATTATGAAAATGGATATCTTAGTCAGTTTATATATCATGATATTTTATGTTACTGTGTGGTTTGTTTTGGTTAAAATTAGAACGTATTTTTTAACTTCTTTGTTTGAAACATTTAACCTATAACAAATGGTTGCATTAAGGATTAGCATGCGTATGTCACATCCGTTAATTTCAACTGTAACTTCTCCAAATTGACCGCTAAATACACTCCCTCTTACACAATACCTATATTAGGCAATACTTATATGATTATATCTAGGTTACGTGCTTGACATGAAGGAAAACATCTTCTAAATGACCACAATACTTTACAGTAAACATTCTTCATGTTTTAAGTTGTTTTATATGATGATCTGCCCACTGCATTTGTCATACGACTGTCACAATAATGTAGAAATAATTGATTTTTATGGTATTTTTGGCAAAGTTGGTCCTGCTATATTCTTAAGTAGACCCTGTCTTGTTAGCCGTAATTGATAATGAGAAAAACAATAGCGCTGTAAAACTACATCATAAAATACATAACTTGTAACGACAACCTGACCGCCGACCTAGTTAGTATCTCTAACTGACCACTACTCTGACAGATATGACATAACTGACATGCGCTATGGCCTATTGATATATGACACTTTCACCCTTGTGAAATTAATAACGCAAAACGTATAAAAACTTATGTATCTTAGCATTAATTAGTGTAACGGTATAACATTTTCTACAAGAATATATAGTTAATAGAATTTACTTGTATTATGTAATAGAAAGTACTTATATATGTGAATAAGCCTGCGTCAAATGAAATGTTAAAAGAACACTAATGTGTTAATTTAAGAAACTGTTATCATTAAAAATTCCTACTGTTCTTTTTTTTAAGTACAACATATCACTAACATGAATATACGTGAATATACTTGCTTATTAAATAATCATTTGAACTTTCAGAAATCAATAATAAATTGTGTATGTAATTGACGAATGTGCCCAACAGTAGCGAGTTATAAAAAAAGATTGTTTTCATCTGAAGACGATTCGTTAATATCATATTAGAAATCAATCATATTTATATATAGATATGACTTTTTATGTACTGAAAATAACATTTTTCTATGCATATTAGTTTATGTTGAAAGTCAAGAGTTCTTTGGGGTTTTTTTATGTGCTTAACAAGTCATTTAACAAAGTATTATATGAATTAAGTGATTCTACTTGAAACGTGGGCGGCAATTATTTACATGCGGGGATGAATAATATAAGTTTTGTGTAAGATCTTATTAACTTTACATGTGTAATATATCTATTATTATCTATGACAAAGGCCAATGTGACATCAAGTTAGTGGTCAAACATGTTCTAATGGATGTTCAGGATTGTAATTTGCAGTGAACTAGGACAGACTTACAGCAAATAACATGCATATAAAAGCTCAACAAGTAAAGACATTTTGGATACATGATTCTAGTGTTTGTAAGGCTTTATATAAAATATACATGTAGTATTAATACATTTATTTCAAATATTTCATAGTTATCTTCATTGATCCCTTGAATAAAACATTACAAAACAATTCAAAATGTTTCTTGTCTAATGTTTCTCTCAAAAATTGAAATAAAGGTTTCACAATGAGACGAGTAAATTTTCCTCCTTTAGAACAAAAATATTTATATCACCGGAAATGAGTCCATAATCCTAGATGACAATGTAGTAAAATGAATCTTCATTTAGAACAAATATGTCGACTACATGTATAATCATAACTTGAAATCTACACTTGTAATAAAATTTATATATCATTACAAAATATAACTCTTGAGAAGATTGGCAATTTGATTTAACCTTTTTATAGACAAAATGTCATGCAAACTATTAATAGATATATAAACTGGTCAAAGACAAAATGTAATATATATCCTCTCTAGGAGTCAGAACAAAGGAAAACATTTTTCTTTAGAATTGATTAAATGTACTGAATAATCTACGACAGGAGATATTATCGAATGAAGCACATGTTTTTGTTTGTTTCTAAATGACACTGTAGTTCAGGAAATTTCTTCAATGTTGAAGTAAACAAATCATTTAAACATAGTTCAAGGCTTTCCTTGATCGTATAGTATGATAATGAAAACTATCATTATATACAATTGAAAACCACTTATTGCATATGTAATATATCCGTGAATGTCTTCTCATGTCATCCAATCAACATCCTAGGAAACAATTATCATTATAATAATATCTTCCTTGTATTACATTGTGACGTAACACATTCTTGTTTGTGTCAATGTGATTAAACTTGTTCAAATCTTCACAATAAGTACTTTATAACGGAACGGAACTTAGTTACATAATACTATTTGTAAATGAATGGTACATGAATATAATTTCATTTTATTTAAGTTTATATGGTTCAATTTAAGCGACACTCTAGGAAAAATATTATGGTCTGTTTTGTGACTGGTTAATATCATCATCAAATCAGCATCTTAGGACCTATTAAGTATGTTTCTAACCAATTGCAACACAAAAGTTTTGATATTTACGATACATTTTTGTATGCGCATCAATTCATTTTATCGTTTCTTGCCATTTGATTGTTTCAGAACTCTTTGGAAACAGATGACAATGGAACTGTAACAATTAAGTTTGGAAAACAACAATCAAAAAGTAACGACAAACCTAAATAGAAAATAATTTTATCTTGGCTCGAACATGGTACATAAACATACAAAATGATATAATACATTGTTCAAAACAATATATTACTATACCAACATATAATACATTTGTAAAATATATCACAAAAAATGAAGAGCAAGAACGTCGCACATTTATGCATGGTACAAGTACTGAACGTGAAGCTTGTAAACCATTTGACTTATATTGGTAATTCGTCCGTGTTTCACTTAATGGAGTTTTCAGTACATCACCTTAATTTGACACCAATCTTTTCAGCAAGGCAAGTCGCGGTGTCATCAAAGACGACTCCTATACCCAATGTTAACTGTATTAAAACAGTTTTGTGTAAGGTGACCGGGTAACTGAACCCAGTTTTCATGAGGTCAAGCCATTCTGAACAATGCGTCGGGAAATTGGACAATAAACGTTGCAACGAAATAACGGTACAATCACATTTGTTAAAAAAAGAAGTTGCAATTTGCATATAATTTAAAACTCTTTGATCGTCTTTTAAGACGCACACTATGAACAAAAGAGTTAATCATTCTACCAAGTGGGTCAAAACTCTTATACTTCATATTCTGTCCTCTTTCTTTATTTTAAACACAACTCAAAAATAAAACAAAACAAAAAAAACATATTATTTTCAAAGAATTACCCATTCTTTATATAGTTTGTTCTAACTTTTGTTAAATTAATGAAAAAATGGCTTAATTCAATAGCTTTGATATTTCAAATGCGGTAAAGCAATGTGTTTAGAATAAAAATGAACTAGTTATTTAGACTGTTCAAAGCTGGAAAGAGATCGCAACTTCCAGCGGACATTTGACCGCTACATTAACAAACTACAGAAATATCCCATTTGGGTTATGGTAGAATGTTGGATAATCCTTGCGTAATCCCTTGGCCATAGTTAAAATGTTACATGATTTCGCCGTTGTTTGAATAGTTTATTTATCTTTGAAATATTCAACCGACTGAATAAACATGACCTGGTAAAACAAACAAAATGTTTGTTAAAGATGGCCGTTAATATCCGTATATCGTAATATTACATAGAGAATTGAACACCACTAAATCGATAGCCGTCCACTTTTAGCATTGCCTTACTTCAAGTACCCTTTTAATATCTGAGACCAGTACTCGAGGATAAATAAAGAATGGTTGATACAAGCGTCTGTTACAAATGTATCAAACCCACAATAAATCATGTTTTTCCTACAAATGCAAAAAAAAGTTTTGTTAATATGTCTCAAAATATATATTACGTTACAAGGTTCAAAACGAATTAGAGTAACTCAATCCAAAATCCGTCATGTAAATCATATAACTTCAGACAAATTAACCTGACTTCAAGAGAAACAAAAAAGAGCTATTCACGTTTTAGACATTTAATATTAGTGATTTTGCGATAAATATACAGAAAAGTTCTGTTCTGATAAATATAATATTATTTCTTAACAAAATGTCACAATATGTACTTTATGCTGGTTTGAGTATAAATTTGCTTGAAGACGGAATAAGTTTTATCCTACAGTTTTTATGTACATTTTACATTTTTCATTAGATTTAATGACTTACTGTTTGTGAAGGATAATCAGGGTAAAGCGATATGTATTACTTTACAAAATAATGAGTTAACATTATAAATAGAATTGTTTAACTTATGAATTACACTGTGGTTGAATCAACAGTGTAAACCATAATGTCAGTGATAGGTTGAATTTGATGAACAGTTGTTATTTATTTGTACATTACATTATTATATGAGACTATATTAAATATAAATTGGATATATGTATGATTCATTATGTTCACTTTACTTCAAAATATTAATTGCAATATTATGAATATAATTCTTTTTTATCAACTATTGTATTATTTAATTTATAAAGCGCCATTTTAAACGGTTATGCATAAAAACACCTTATAACATGCAAACGGAAGAGGGAATAAAACGGGAATTTTCTCTTCAGAGTTCGCTTTTTAAATGATATATGTTATGATAAACATAGACATATCCCCGTAATGATAGGTGTCTGTTTTCCACAAATGAAACTTTACAAGTTCATCACAAATGCCCATCTTTCCCCTGATCTGTCTAAACATCGAGATCGTATCTACGGTACACTAAAACATCCTTGCGGTCATTTCGACCCGCTATATTGACCAATCGCGTGTAAAACCACGCATTTGTCTAGCGTTAAAATCACCAACTATTACATGATAATTACAAGGTAATTTACATTACGATTAAATATACAAGATTATGTAACTGAATGTACTGAAAAACTAAAACAAAGACTGGACAAAACAAAAATAGAATCTGAAAACGAAACAAACTTTCGCGTAACGTCATTTACTATGCGCTTTATGCATACATTGTGCAAGAGGGTCAACGAAAGTTCATTCTAACGAGATATCATATAAGCTGTGGTCATTGGCTGACCACTGCATTTAGTAGTTAGAGCAGGATCATATTGTACAACCCGATATTGGGAATATTTATATTATTAATACAAAGCGAAACTTGGAATTTTAAAATATTTAAAACGTGAATGAAAACGGTAATTATTTTTGCGTACTAAGTAAATGTTTATAAAGAAAACTGTATTTAATACTTCATTAAACCTGTGTCAAGATATTATTTATTGTTAAATTATTTTTCAATTTTTCTGACAAAAATCTATATTTATTTAACATTACAAAGTTTTCTTGCAAAAGACTTTGTTAAACAAAAGTAAAAAAAAAAGAAGAACGTGTGTATTAGACGTAAAATAATTTTTATCAGATACATTAAGTAAGTTTGGATAAATATGTGTTTATCTTTATTTTCTAGAAATCAAAATGAGTGACGCGGCGCTGGACCTCTCCTCAAAGTCGTCGTCGGCATTCGAAGATCGAATTTCCCGACGATCATTCACGGATGACACGCCGCCTTCGCCACATACACCAGTCAGAACATTTTCATCATCCGACGGAAATGAAAGTGATTCTTCATCAATACCATCCTCTGCAATAAAACCAGTGCCAGGACCTATACCAACCAATCTGCGAGATTCTCCATGTTCAAATCCAGACAGTAATCATGACAAAGGCGAATCTTTGCCATCATCTCCGACGACGCCATTATCTGCTGGTGGCACAAGTCGTCCTTTTAAATCATATCCATTAGAAAGCATGTCATCGGTTTTCTCATCACCGGCTTCTGCAGCACTTCTCGCCAGTCATTCATCCGGATTACCGACGGGTTTGCCCGTCGGTATTGGACTTTCCTCATTATACGACAGTTCAGCCACGTTTCCTTCATTTCCAGTTACACCATTAACATCGCATCTTTTACAAAGGAAACGAAGGGCAGAAAGTCGATCTAGTTCTAACAACAATCAGGACAATACTTCAGATTCAGAAAACAAAAAACTTAAACATGTGCCTGAAGATAAAAAAGACAATTCTTACTGGGAGAGAAGAAGAAAGAACAATGAAGCTGCGAAAAGATCTCGAGATAATAGAAGATGTAAAGAAGAGGAAATTGCAATGAGAGCTGCTTTTCTGGAACAAGAAAATCTCAAACTTAGAGCTCAGGTAGCGATTTTGAAAAATGAAACTGCTAAACTGCATTACATGCTATATAATAGAATTTAGATGCAATTTCTCAAAGACGCCATTTTACTCAGGAGATGTGATGTGCTCGTTCGTAATCAGTTGTGTGTTCAGGGATCTATTATTTTTATAAGCTGATATTGTACGTGTGTGACTTTTTTTGTTATCATTGCTATCAAGATAATAGGAACTTTATTGTGCTTATTAATTACAGTTTACATTATTATAGAAGGAGAGAAAGTAATATTATAACATCTATTTTTTTGTAATGTGAGAATTGTTTAGATATTGCGTTATTTTACGGTCAATTGCATTACATTTTTAACTAACACTATCATATAATTGTTTATTTTGATTAAATATGGATATTTTCTATCATAGTTACTCAGGGACAATTTACATTTATTCATTTTTCATTAAAGAATTGAATGTTTAAATGTACTGCTTGCCATGTAAGAGCGTTACCTCAATGACGTCAGATAATGAAAAAAAAACATATCACACTGGTTGAATAAAAAAATCTTCTAAAATCAACGATGATACTGTTCACTGGAATGGACAAAAACTGTCAACCACTTTCTTGCCTAAATAAGATTAAGATGTTTTCATAAAGTTTCAGACTTTTCAGGGCTTTGATCTTTGATTGATTTTCTCTTCGTTTAAAATGTATGGTAACAAACCAAACATTTGTTTTTACTTTTCAATACAAACATATTTATTAATTTTTGTGTAAATGAACGTTGTTACGAGTATTATGTAATTGTACGTATTTGCTAAATGAGATAATATATTTTTACCTTTGCTTTCAAACAAAGGGGCTATACACCCGAAAATACCTCATGGGCTGATGTTGGTGCATAGATGTTCGTATAAATTATTTGGAATGAATGTTTAAAACCTATTTTTATAACTTTATTTTTTTTCTTTGATTACAAAAAAAATGGCATTTCCTTTCCTGAATTTAGTTATTATTGTAAAATAATGATTTTCATCACAATCATTTCTTTCTTGTGTTAGCTTGCATCTTTAGCAAAACTGATATTGGAAGAGAATTTACACCCAGAATTAACTTACTATTTCAAGCCAAATATCGATTGATATTTGTATTAATTTCTTATATTCTTATTCTTTAAAATAACAGTGCTGTGCTATTAGAGTATTAATTTTATTTGTTATGAAAGTAGTGCTGATGTATGAATATCAAAACAAAATATGTGTTTTATATTATTGATGTAAATGATATACTTGTTATGCATAAATGTGCTATATTTTCTTTTCTCTCAATTTATTTTGTATATTTGATGTTTGAAATAATATTTATAAGTTTTGAGATTTTGTTGTCTTGGAAACAAGTCTGATATTCTAACGTTTGATTGATTTTAAAATATGCTAGAATATCATTTCGATATTTTGATAAAATATTCTCAGGAATTTTTTCTTTTTTATTAAACCCAGGGACTACCTTAATTGTTTTTATTTCTTTTCCTTTTTGGTTTCTTTTTCAAGTCGACTGTCGGTGACCAATTAATTATCAATTTTCGATTTTTTTCTCATTTCATTCATGAGGAGGAACAAAATGATACGGGTATCTTAAATGATTTACTTTATGTTTATGATGATTTACTTTCATTTCTTTGTACATGTATATCAAAAAAGTCTAACTTCCTTCTTTTTTTTTACTTCATCAATCGTACAATCATTTTGTTTTGTTTTCAAAACAAATAAACACAATTGTAAAAGTTTCCTTGGAAAAAAATGAAAGAATATTGTTAAATCGAAGTTTGACAAGTTAATGAAGATCATGAAGCATTTAAAATGGAAACTGATAATCACACATTTCTCATATATTTCTTCTTCTTTTGAATCTCAGTTATTTTATACTAATTTTTGTTTTGTATTTTCTTATATATTTTGAAAGACTGAACAATATTGTTTTATTTTTATGATGTTGTGTAAGGGAGGCCTCAGATTGCGAGATGTTTATTCAAATATAATATAATGTGTTAAATCCACTAGAAAATTATCATATAATGTCTTATTGTTGATTTTGTAAACAATTAAAGAGAAACTAACTTTACTTCTGTCCGTTTGTTATTCTTCCCAGAAAAGTGTATGAAACCAGGCAGTGTGTGAACTTCAAGTACTTAATGTCCGAAGTAACACTACGCAATACTGTTTCTATATGAATTATTACTAGAGTTAAAGTGGTCAAAGATTAACTAAACACTTTGTCTTCTTTGTTTGAAGTAGGACTTACTAGACGTAACAATTCAATTTTTGTGTATTTTATTGAGTGATTCAGCACTGGGTCATGACCGAAGCATAGAGTTAATGATTACGACACTCTTACACAAGACTATCGATTCAACGCTAACGTTCTTTACAAAATGTTGCATAATAATACGGGTGAACTTTTGACCAAACCGTATGTCCATAATTTCAACAGTATTTAGAAAATTGCATAATTAAACATTCATTTAACAATTGTTCCCAATAGAATTAGGTGATTAAGATAACAGTATTTAAAGCATGCTTACATAACAATAGCTACAAATTGAAACACATTGCCAAAATTTTAAAAGGAGTGATAAGTATTATATTTATTTTTATCAAACAGGATTATAAATATAAATAAATGTTTATAAGAGAAAATACAGATCGAAAATAAAACAAACAAAATCTCATTGGAAAAGTAGTGAAGCTATATATTTGCTTTCATGCAACATAGTCGAAAATATATCAGTGTAAACTGTTTTATTGGCAAAATATTCATGTTTTCAGAATGGGGTCAATTACGCAACATATTAGGTGGACATGTAATATATCATACATGTTAACACATAACACATTCCTATGTACAAGTGTACACCTCGGCTAGAGGCCTCTATCTGATAGGATTGATGTAAAGGTGAGGTAACATATCATATGTTACGTAACGTATATTACATTTGCCAAAATTCTTACACAATCTAATTAATTTAGGTAAATATGTGTCGGAGTTGAGATGCGTGAAAGATAAGAATGTACAGTGTACTCACATATATAGGTCAGGTATGGAATATATCGTGTTAACCTATTTTGAAAAATGTGTTTAAAACACATGCATGTCATCACCTTAGTGTAATAACTGATTAACGCCTATAGAAGGACTTATTCCGTTACTGCACTATGGTGATGATGAAGAAAATTTTCATAGCTTGTCATCTTAAAGGGTTGCTTTAAGAGGATTGTATTTTTTATGTTTAACCTGGGACTTTAAAAATATATTGTTTAAGTACCAGGTTTAATACATTTGTTAAAGAATGCATTGTCTCTTCAATTAACTAAAGCAGAATGATTCCGGATACATGCTAATTTTCATGAAAGTTTTAAATATGTATTTAAAAAAATAAAGTAAAGTCAATTGAACAAAAAAGTAATGTACAAATTGCAAACGGCATTTAAATTCTACGATAATTACCAAAAATAGGTTAGAAAATCCGAAAATAACTCTTACTGCGTTAGTAGTAACTTAGTAGAAATATGGTGATAAAAAAATGCAAAATCAGTCATTAATTGCGAATATAACATTTAAATCATTTCTTGAATGGTGAGTATTTTTGCATTTACAATCTTAGCACATTTTCTCAAGGTTGATTTTCTTGGAAATATTTTGGCTCATCTGGAGGCATGCAGCCATAAAGACTTATATAACTTATTAAAAAAAATCTTTAAAACTTAATGGTATATATCAAACATAGCCTTAAACTGGACCAAATTTATGGAAATATCAAAATCATATAACATGATAAGATTATATAGATGTTGGTTGGTTGTTTTTATAGAAGGACGAAGGATATGTGGACATTTCTGGCAAGGCTATAACAAACAAAAACATCTGATCAAGCAATGTTAATTCTATGTAACCCTGTTTTTGTTAAACTTTGACCTTATTAACAAGAGTATGATTTTATATAGAAAAATAAAACAAAATAGCGATTGATATAAAAATGGTATGAGAGATATTTCATATTTTATCCGATATTATCCTCGTTAATCAATACCTGTCGTGAAATAACGTTATTAATGAGGAAGATATTACTTGAGAAACATCCCTGGATGCTGATTGGTTGTTTTTATAGAAGTACTAAGGATATATTACATATTATTCGAGGACTTTCCTCTCGTGTCTATAACAAATAAACAGATAACATCTAATCAAGCAGACGATTTCATATAGTAAGTGATAACAATAACAATAATTCTCACTGTACCCTATAATATATTAGGTCATGGCTATAAGAAGCACGTGCTTAAGTCTCAAGACTTCCGGGTTCACTTAAAATTCTAACGACTCTTTTCATAAGTTCATCACGTCAGCTGATCTACGCAATCAACTTGTATATCAAACTTATACAAACAGAGTACATGAAAACTTTAAAATGCACCCTTTCATATAAATAATTCTTTATCTGTCTCTTATATCAGTTAAATTGGTATAATTCTTTATAATTTTCTTAAAAAGCTTCATATTTTTGTGCAAATATTTTGTTTCAAATAAATTATTTTCCCAGGAACTTCAAAGCTACTCAATTATTTTTTTTAAATTTCTTGCGAGGATTTTAATAAGGTATTCATTTTTGAAGTAATTTATTGTAAACACTATCAACAGAGAAATTTATTTCAACAAATGTTGAAAAATTTTCTGGACATTAAAACCTCGAATTAACATGGTACATTTGGGTAATGATTACT
The DNA here is from genome assembly GCF_026571515.1 of Ruditapes philippinarum. Taxonomy (NCBI): domain Eukaryota; kingdom Metazoa; phylum Mollusca; class Bivalvia; order Venerida; family Veneridae; genus Ruditapes; species Ruditapes philippinarum. The sequence goes on along the minus strand of NW_026862271.1, from coordinate 96,276 downwards.
CGTGCATCTGGTACACTGATGTAACCCAGACCCAGTAGGGCACGGTGGGCAGTATGAAATTGTAATTATTTGTCTCTCTTCTAGAAGGCACGCTCGTTCATCACGCATCACGCGCTGCAGAACGTTCCGCATGATTACATAGATTTGACATTGATGGCCAAGCGCGGCACGGTATTGCACATGAATTTCAACTTACAGAACCTTTGAAGAAGGGATACTGACAACCAATGTGCCATAAATCTTTTATTCAAACACAATAAACGATGACAATGACTGTGAAATTATGTAAAGAATTACGACAGATGCCATTAATTTCATGTTTTATAGATTATAATATTTTGCCATTTAATTGCGTTCATTGCAGAACTATTTTGTTATTATTTTTATATAGCATCGTAAAAGATAAAAACGTAAAGTTACGGTATAAAGTTCCTAAACGGTGTAAATTGTATGAGTCATTTAAAAACCATAACATTTTTAAGAAATAGAAAAATATTAGTGAAATTATTCAAACTATGTGTATAAATAATAAAGAAAATAGAAACACTTTATTAATAGTATTATTAAAGTAATACAATATGCGTTAGGAGTGATAATAAATTCCGTATAAAATGACATGTAATAGAACTAGACAAATGATAGAAATAAAGTCAACATGTTCTAGACAGGTTAAACTTTAATATTTATATATAATGGAACTGACGAACTTATCTGTATACACGTCCCTGTCAAAAATGAAATTATCATCTCATGCAAATGCTGTTTTGGTTTCTTTATTTTATAAGATCAGCTTGTAAGGCTAAAGATTGAATGTATGTTTAGCAGCTTCACTACATTATATCAGACAATTTTTCATAATTTAGTCTTCTGAATTCTCTTCCATTAAAAGTTTGCTAAAGTCCGTAAGTGATCACCAGCTTCTTCACTTCTTTACTTTAGCTGAATTAATAGAGTTGGTAATGCTGGCTTCAGAAAAATCCTCACCCGGGTTCTCGGCAATGTGAACACAAAGTTCCCGTGCAGTCGCGAGGATCAGATAACTAGTATAATACTACTATGGGAGGGAGGCGGAGAAATAATTTGTTTAAAAAATCGTGTTTATGTTCAACAACTGTTTTAATTCTCTCCAGACATTTTTCATAACAAATTACTTTTTTTAAATGGCAGACATGATAGTGTTTGTGTGATGCCTCAAATATTTACAATCACTTAGATCCAGTAAAATCTACAGTTGTCGCCGGACGACGATTTTTATCAAATACTCTTCATTTTTCAATTAAAAGAGATAATATATTTCTAATTCATTTATTCTTTGTCGACTACCGTAGCAAAAGTTCAAACCATCCATCCACCTGTCCACCATTCTTAATTTATCTTTTTCATCCAGAAAAGCGTGTAAAAGGCATTACATTTTCAACCACTGAATAATAAAATCAGTCACTTATCTGTAAGCTTAATCTTTATTACTTTCAAGATTTACAAGCTTTAATTGATTTCGATTTTCATTTGATAATTTTAATATGCGTTTATCATGTATGAGCATTAAAGAGGATGCGCGCACGTTCTTGCACGCGCCTGTTACCATATCTGCACGTGTCATCAGCCTATTTTGACATTGGCGATAAAATCTATAACTAAATAGTGTCTACAGATACAAAATTATTAAATCTATTAACCTTTTTTCCCTATAAATCAAATAATTATCGTCTGCAAATTTATTGATACATTTGATATCGGGATGTCAAACGTTTTAAATGATAATAATGTAATTTTTTTTTCGTATAAAAACATATTTGATTAAGGCAGATGTTTTAAATATACACAAATCAATATTTATCTAGCTTTTTGTAAAATTACAGAATTAATATATGTAACTATATTTTTATCTTAAGGCTAATTTTTAAATTTCAAATGAAGATGGTTTGCACTAAATATATAGCAAAATATAAATACATTTTTTGTAAATAAATAAATAATTGATCAAACTAAAATTTGTGCTTTCATATTAAGCAATGCTTCTTTAGAAATTACAAAATTCATCCATCAATTCAGAAACGAAAAGAGGTGTTATTACTTAGGGCATATGTTCATCAAATATCATAAATATTTCCGGTTTCAATGCAATATTTCCACTAAATCTAGAAATTTTCTACATAATTAGGAAAAATTGCATAATCATATCCGATAATTCCAGGTCAATGAATCAGACCCGCAACCTGCACGGGTATTTCGTGTATTACTCAATACTTCCTCCAATCCATCTAATCACCTGACATTCTGAATTAACTATATTAGATCAGGTATTTGATCATGATAATGTTGCGGCAATTTGATCTTATCTGGATTATGATGTTGTATGAAACAGGTCGAACATAGGTGAAATTGCGTGATAACCAGTATACCAGAAATAGTTCTACATGTTTTTGTAATCGTATATCTCAGAATTCTGGACAAGATCAGTCAGACATTATGAGAAATGATGAATTCAGTCGTATATTTGTAAACTGGTCAACATGTACTACTAGTATAGAAATCTGTGTTTATAATTCCGACAAGAGCTGGGTTTTTTCCCCTGCATTCTACAACCTTTATTCATATATTGTGCATTTTCTTCGGTTTCTTTGAAAAAATTCTATATATACAGAATTTATTTGAGTCCGATTGTGTAGGAAGCTATAAGCTTATAGACACACTTTCGAATCCGTTCCTGAAAACAACCAGTACTGAGCAAGGAGTGTAAAGTTTCTTGCTCAAGGAAACAACGACTTGCCCCTAATGGGGTTTGAATCCATGTGGCTAGCGATCATTAAATTGTTAGTCCGACGATTTAACCACTCGGCCATGTCGCCACTTTAACCCTTTATTTAGTTGCCATACATTTCCAAATTTTTAAGCAGTAGTAGGCTTTCTCTTGACATACTTTATCGTTTCATTTTGCATCTATTTTCCTAAGAAAAAAAAGAGTCTGTAATTTTTTTTTCATTTAAACTTTTGATGAAAATGCGATAACGGTCAGACATGTTAGATCTTTTAAAACATGTTGTTAACTACCTACCAACAACGGTCAGATGATGCACGATTTGTTTTCATTTCATTTGCAGTCAACACAAATAAACCAACGGACGTAATCAGTATTACTTTACTTTAGGCTATGTTGTTGCTACTCAATTTGTTTATCTACATAGCCAACAAGCCCCTGTAATGAAGCATCATTGTTTAAATGACCTAACCTCCATATATCATGCCAAAATATGGTCAAATCTGATGAGATAAATAGGAGGTAGTTACATTATGATAATAAATTATGCATAAAATGCAGCGACCGTAATGCCGAACCTTGTTTCACTCCGGGGAGAATGTTAAATGTTACACGAATTGTTATAATCATCTCCGTTAAACCAGAACATTATGTGACATTTAATATATCATTGACATAAATAGTTATTAAATAAATTATAAAAGTAGTAAAGATATGAAATTAAATATAAACATTTCGTGTAATTAAAATCGTTATAGATACAAGTATATTTCGATTTTTAAATCATGTTTATGACTTGATTTGACATTGACAAATTTGTTCTAATTTGAGTTATATTATCGTTTAAAATGGTATATACTGTATAGTTGCTGATATATATGTAGGATGCTAACTTTTCTAAAAAAATACTGAACAAATTTTAAATGTCAAAATATTTTACTCTTTACATAACAAATGAAATCTTACCTTTAAAATGTATCAAAATATGCGACCCTTTCTGACACGAATCCTGTTGTTATACACTGAGTTGTTGTTTTATTATTAATAATAATATTAATAATAATAATAATAATAATAATTATTATTATTATTATTATTATTATTATTATTATTATTATTATTATTATTATTATTATTATTATTACATTAAAACTGATAAACAACAGTAGCATTTTTTACAATATGCAAATGTTTGTCTATGTAAATATAAAAAATATATACAATGTAGTTGATAATAATATTTACATGATATATGATATTTGATTTTGCTTTTCCATGTTCTATCTTTATTTTAGGTAAAATGCGATGAGTTGTCACTACTTAACTTGCTTCTTATGCAGCACATACAATGTCGGAGTAATTTGTAATAGAATATCAATGTTAGGGACCTGAACAAAACATGTATTTACAAAAAAAGTATTAAAATAGTGTTTAACTTTGTTTATAATCATATTGAAATAAATAGTCGGCAATATGTTATCGATAATCATGTAAAGTACAAGAATATATCAAATTATTATAATATGACATTGTTATATTTTGAAATAATACCAGCAATATCATCTGTTAAGAAGCGATAACAGGTGTATTTTATACAAGAAACCATGACGATTTACTAAAAGGTTAAAACGCTCAAATTTTCTCAACAGGTCATAGCAGGTTACGAACCCCCTTTCAAAAAGTTCATCTACCATCTTTTGAGTCATCATAACCTTATATTATTACACGAGCTTTATGTTTAAAGTTAAAAATCTCTTTTTTCCGCGTATTTTACTGACATGTATCAGGTATAGTAAAGAAAACATAGAATAGAGAGCAAAAACATTGAGGACTGTAAAATTCAAATAACAAGTTGATGCACATGCACATTTTTTCTTGTTAAATGCTCTGTATTAGTCCGGTTTAATTAATAAATTAAACGAGACTTACCTGGAAGTTGAAGTTCAATTATTATTCTACTGCTACTGGACCACATCTTGGTATAACTTTACTTAGGGTGATGAAACGTGTTTCTAAGATATTTTTACTGTTTGCATGCATACCTAATGCAAGAATTTATTAAAGTAAAAAACAAAACAAAAATCTATAAAATTGTTATAATTTAATCATCTGTGATTATCTTTTACAGGCAACTTCTTGGAAGATTACTAAAACAGTAGAACCTAATATCATAGGAAATGTTTCATTCATTGCTGGACTTCATAGCTGACACGCAATTTAAGTCAATTACGAAGATAAATGGTACTTTTTGACAGGAAAATTTGAATGCGTACAACATATGAACTTGTAATTATTAGCCGAACGGGGTCAAGAAAACACTGGTGTTCCGGAGATGATATGATTACTGATGATTCAAGTAGTGGGTAAATCGAGGTGAAAGCTATCAAATACAAGCCACAAAGGCAGATAGTATCCCGACTGTCATATTTTAAATGTCTGTACAATATTTCGTATCTAATTATCTTATTTACCTTTCGTAAAACGCGTTTATACGTTAAAAAGTTTCAGCGTTTTCGCAGCTTTGGTTATTTAGCCAATATTCAAATTTCAAGTGGCTTCCAGCAAATGATTAAGGGTGTTGTAAAATATCATACAATGCAGATAATTATATTTTACAGTGAATATGTTTTACAATGTTTCGTAATCGATTTTTGTTGTTGTTGTTGTTGCTTTTTTGCTTTTTGTTGTTGTTGTCGTTTTTTTCGGAAGTAAATTTGTCATTAAACAAAATGGGTATAAGTTTATTCGTGCATTCTTAAACTAAAATAAATTGTATTTGTACACGTCATGGTTTTATATACATGTGATATAAGTTATGTGCCAGCTATCTTTCGTTTATTTATCATTTCTTAAATATATTTACAGTGAATATGTTTTACAATGTTTCGTAATCGATTTTTGTTGTTGTTTTGTTGTTGTTGTTGTTTTCTGAAATGGACTTAAAAGTAAATTTGTCTTTAAACAAAACGGTTATAAGTTTATTCGTGCATTCTAAAACTAAAATAAATTGTATTTGTGCACGTCATGGTTTAATATATATGCGGTATAAGTTATGTAGCAACTCTTTGTTGATTTTTCATTTTTGTCTCGGAAATTATAACATTATAGTCTTACGTTTTCAGTTACAGATCAATCTATTTAAACATTGACTGATGTAATAATTAGCCAATTATCAGTATCTAATCATTGGGATACAGGGTAGATAACATCCCGTATTGCACTCATTACTGGCTGATACATTCTAATATTGGCATTACTAAGTCCAAACGCCATGTTCAATCATTGCAGATAAAAATTATCGAACTTGAGATAATATGAAGTAGAAGATAAGATAATTTCCGCGTGAATTATGGAATCTTGTTGAGAGACGCTTATTGAAAAATTGTTTTTATGTTGACAAAAGTTTGTGTAGAAACTTTTCCTTAAGTTATTTGATTTAGTCAAGGAAACCTTTCAAATTTTTAACAAACTTCGTATGTTCATTAGTATTGTGGAAATAAATGAATCGTTTATTATCATAATAAATAAAAAGATAAAATATTAAACCTTAGAGTGAATGTTTTGAGGTACTGTGGTTGTCCAACACAAGTCCTTCTGTTTTAAATTGGTAGATAAGTAAGGTCAATGATATATTCTGAAATACTAGTGACAACACTTGCATCATAAAAATTCATTGGTAACGAAGATACGCTGCTTGGAGAGCGATAAAGAAATCTAAAGTATGTGATACTTTCATTAACATATAATGCGGTTTTATAAATATTTTACATGTATTAATAATGACTCTATGAGTTTCATCGTAAAACATATAATCTGTCAGATTTTCTTCTAACTCTGTTATCAATCATATTTCATTTTAAGTATATGAATAATACTTGAAATCTGACCCTAATGATGCGATACGATGTCAATCAATGGCACCGCCTATATAGTTTATCTTAGATAGTTGTATATACTTTGTTCATATTTGTTTTTCGTTTCTTGCCTTATTTATAACTGAATTCATGGATAAGGACCAGTCATAATTAAACGTGAACTATTCAAGTATGTTTATAAAGTTCACACAGAGATCAGTCATCTGTTTTACTTTGATCAATAACAAACCTGTTGCTTGCAGAATTATAGAAAACCCGTCTAGCTGAAATTCTTGTAAATCAATAGAATAAAGAAATATGATATGAAAGTATGATTACAAATCACAGTCATGGTTTGTTTCTTCTACTCTTATATAAAGCAAGTTCATTATATGCAAATATGCATTGGCTCATCTTTCCAGCATGCAAATTAGCTAGGTCAATACAACAGTTAGCGTCGTCAACGGAAGTATGTTTATCTTTTTAAAAACCTCTTTCCTGTGTTTCTTTAGCAAAACTGAATAAAACATTAAAATCTACACGAAACTCATCAAATTGTATCATTTGTAGTTCTTCCTTTTTGGAGTTGTTCCCATAATCTAGATATGTTTTCTTGAATTATTGATATATATGTACGTACATTTGAATAGCATGCTTAACATTTTTCTTTAAACATCCGTCATTAAAACCTAGCGAAAGCTTGTTGCATTTAGAATACAACATAAAGTAAAGAAATTTCGTTCATTTAGACGCCATATTGATCAAGCGTGCGATATGAATGCAAGCAGCTGCTCTTGATATTTGAGACGCTTGATGGAGATTGCATCATGACCTTTTCACCCGACGCCGTCGTAGCTCAAGATCAAAGTGACAATTACGTGAATTGTCTGCAAAAATATCAAACTGAATATTAATTTTGTAATTTGAACTTGAGAAATGAATCCATTGGAATGCCATGTCGCCGTACTTGAATGCGGCCGATTTTGTCTGCAAGTGTTATGAACGTACATGGGAATGGAACGAAAAGTACCGTGTTATATTATGTACGAACTTTTATAAATTTAGTCAAACTATGTAGTGGTAGAAAGTCTCTGGTACATGCTTATATATATGTACCAGAGACTTTCTACCACTAGAAATATATATATATATATATCAACTTGTAACAACTGGTGCCTAAACTCTTTGACAGTGTTAACCGTTTTCCCTGTGATTTTGTCCGTTTTAATGATTATGTTGAAAAATAGTGACGAACTGCTAGATGAATTGTGGAAGAAAATATCAACCCTTGTGAGAATTATTTGACAAACAAGATGCATTTATACAAAACATTTAATACGATAATTCATAACAAAGCAATGTATCTCAAAACAGGAGCGCTACAGGATGAAATATAGTACAAAATGTGCTTGCTTTTTTTCCTGAACTACGATTATTTACTATAAGTTTAACATTGCTGCATGCAATGCAATATGATACATAACCCAATATGCGTATAAGTACAGCAGAACATCAAAATGTATGAAAAATTCGCTAAGCGAAGAATATTCATTATTGTCGTCATTAATTGTTATACATGTAACATAATTATACATGTACATGTATAACTTACATATCTACCGCCAAAGTAATTGCTAGTCGTATGAATGTCTCCAGCTTTTAAATGTCTTGAACTTAAAAGATTTTCACAACATGATTTACAAACATATTCCAGAAACAAACACTCAGTTGAAAGTTAAAGAAATTGAACACATGATATGATATTGGGAAACGTAATGCCGTGTTACTTAACTGCATTTGGACAAATAACTTTGCTGCATTTTCATAATTATGTAACACTCATTGGATTTAGATATGTAACTTCACTGTTTTCGAATGTGTAATATTGTTGGATTTGAATATGTTACTTTGCTGCATTTGGATGTCCAACTTTGCTGCATTTAGATGTGTTACTGCTGCATTTGCATATATAACTGTGCTGCATTTGTAAATGTAACTTCACTGCATTTGGATATGTAACAGTATTTCTTTTGTGCATGTAAAATCATTCTATTTTGATAAGAATGCAACATTACTGTAATATCTAATATCATTGTATCTAACATATGGTATATCTTTGAACTTATAACTCATAAATATGCAACAAACAACTGTGATCTCAAATATGCAATATACAGTTATTGTGTTTAAACGTGTAATATATTTATGCAATAAAACAACATCTTGTAATCGAAGGAATAGTGTCAGTGCATTGGAATATAAAACCAATCATTATATTTGAAACCGTTATATCATTGAACATAGTGCATATTTGACATCGTGAAATTAACTATGCAAAAACCTTAAATCAAGATACGCAATTTCATTGTATTTTACATTTGTTATATATTAAGAAAAAGTAACATCATCGCATATGAATGAAATATTAATATTGATATTCTTTAAAATATATTAGTAATCCAATATTTAACACAGTTACAGTTATGTGTTTAATATCATTGTATTTCAATGTCAAATAATATTAGGATTCAATATTCATGATATCATGGTATTAACATATCTTAGAAATACCGGTATAATTGAAGTTCTATATTTGTAGTCATAGGTGTTGAAATGTATCTGTACAATTCAATAGATATTATAATATATTTAGATGTATCATATGTAGCTTTTATGTAACAATCTATGTCGCTGAAACATACATATACAATGTTTGTAGCCTTACTGCATAAATAGATTGCACACGAACATTAGATTATTCTATAGAGACAAAAAGAAACCCATATAAGTAACGAAAACATATTACAACAACTTGTGTTACGAGCAATGCATACGTGACATATTAATTTAAATAAATATGCAATATTGATATATTTGAAAAGTAGTTGCACAGCATTGACAAATACTTATCATTTACAATGTAGTTATAATTTAGAAACATAAGCTCACTCTATAGGAATGCATTTGAAAATAAAAATACATATTCATTCATAGCAGCAGACGCATGTAATAAAGTCTAAATTTATGAGAAGCCACAATAGAATTTTATAGAATTTATATTTCTTCGTGCCGAAGATAGTGTTACATAATAAATGACTACCAGCTGTTCATTTTGTATTTAAACACTTTAGTTGTATTGGTATAAACGCCATCTAAGTAAAATGTCCTTATTAGTCTGTGTCGACTGGACGCTTACTTTTCAATAGCGCCACCTGTCATTAGACCATCGAGAGTTGCATGTGCAAGCGGGTAGAATGTAAGCGCTATTAACTTGTAATAAAAGCAGACACTTTGTATTTATTGTGTGAACTTAGACCTATTGACCTAACAATAGACGAGGACACCTCGCCATTATATAGAACCCGTTTACATACAAGTTCATCATTAAAATCTTGATTTTGATCGACTTTAATTCATTTGGTACTTCACTATTAGTCTGTACTGTACAGAGACATAGATAATTATTTATTTATGTCTCTGGTCTACACGTTGTGACTAAATGTTTCTTTTTTATACAATTTCGCTAATTCGGCGATTTTGGTATCGTTCGTACCCGAGAACTAATGCTCTTTAAGAAGACTCCTAAAACAAATTATATTCTTGTAGTGTGATTTTCTTTACATGCAAAGTTAGTCGATATATTAATTATAATGAGACTTGCAGAAAGACTGTCGGAAAAGCAAACTATTACATACAGATTATCTTTTACATTATTGGCTACTCTGTGAGACGATTCAAAGAAAATTTGAAATATGAACTAAATTAATTAAATTTAAATTAAACTATTACTAGCGCACATTTCTCTCATATTGGTTGAAATAAAATTATCTTTATGCATGCATATGAAGTGGAATGCATTTTGTATTGTAACCGTGATGACAAAGACATCGGCAATCTAAAGTTCATCTGGTCAGAGGCTATACAAATACAGTATTGTTCAGCTCATGAGTTCATGAAGTCACTGACAATGTAAGAAAAGGACATCTATTGGGCAATCACGCTATCGTACCCGGGGTAATTTGGGTACATCGCGGCGTAAAAGCCCTATTAAACATGGCCTTATGATACTTTAGTGTCAGGCTATACGATAAATTAAGATACAAATAATGGACATTTGGAGTAGCATACGCCATGAATATGTTAGTAACTTTTAAATGAAATTATTTCATTCTTCTGTTCTTTGAGTGCAAAGCAACTAACTTAAGAAATGAACTACATTGTACAAGTTTACCGGGGTTTGTAAAGCCGTAAAATCAGAGTGCAAAATGATCGGCGATAATGTGATAAAATTGTTAATGTCACCCGGTATGTCTGTAGACAATAAAGAGAAATTAGTAATCAAACAAGATTATATGGCACCGGACAAAGTTGAGTAGAGTACAAAATGTTTTTATTAAGTGTATTGTACTGTGCCCTTAATATTGAGTCATAAAGAAAGATGAGTTATTTCTGTGTTATCATTTAATGATAATGTAAAAATTAGTTCCATTCAATAAACCGTTGTCTATCTTCTATCATTTACATTGGTCGACTTTATTCAAATTACGCACATAACATAACGTTTGTTACAATTTCTTATCAGTTTGAGAGAGAAAATACTACATTTACTTGTAATTAAATTCTAATGAATATTTTGTTTAAATGCATTCTGTTGTTTAATTGAAATTATGATAACTGATGTAAGATTATGTCCGCACCATTTAATCAAAATTAAATCTGTTATCCTTTGCTCTTAAATTATTACGAATATGAATATCATATGTACATTATCTTTTTTTTTTTTTTTTTTTTTTAAAGCCAACCTCTGTTAGTTTAAACAATGATTATTTGTAATCTACCCATTTACATAATAAAGTACATAAGATAAATTTTACGGATTGAGCAGGAAGCTTAAAAGGGTTTCCGTAAACTCCAACCTCTGTCCTTTGGAAATAATTGTGAAAAGTATCACAGAATGTGACTATACACGTATATATAAAAATAACCATTTTCAAAAATTATTTATTTGCATCTATGTTATTTTTCCCATATTATTCCGCACCGATACTCATTTCAACAAGAATCTTATTGTATTACAACTATTTATGTACATGTAACTTAAGTAAATTATGCAACAGATTCATATATGTGACGAATCTTACAGTTGTATTTACAGATATCCATCATTTAACTACATGTATATTTTTTGTAATGGCTGGCTCTAAAAAGAAATTGCATTACTAGGCCATTTTAATACCGGAACTAGCGAACTTGATACATTTTCTTCCGGCTGTCCTTGTCCAAACAGAAGACAGTTTGAATGTGTAAGGAGTCTTATTTCTGTAACACCAATTTGCGAACACGCAACCGTCAACGCAATCGTATAATCGTAAAACCGTGAAGTCAAATAAGTGGCAAAATTAACTTTGAGAAATCACTTAGTTACGCAGGATGTCGAAAACCAATGGACTTTCCCACACTCGAACAATAGGAAAAACCAAGGTTGTTATCAAATGTTGCTGTCTAAAAGGCAACAAGTAAAGCGTATGACCATCTTCACGGCTCTAAGGTCAGCCTGTTTCAGTCTCGTCTTCAAAATATTGACCACTGTTGACCGATTGTGTCAAAACAATTACATTGATGTTGGGCAACGTGATGTTACACGGTGATGACCGAGGCTAGACTAGCCTTATCGGGATAACTTATCACATTGGGGTTATTGTACGTGGACAGGAATAAATTAGAAAGAATTAAAATGTCTTTCGATATTATTGTAGTTACATTGATGGCGTCCCCAACCTGCGCGTCCGGCGCTATTTCACTGATGAGAGATATCGATATGTCAACTAATTGCTGAAATAACTATCATACATTTAATATATGTGCAAAAATAGAATGGCTTACAGTAGATTAACAGATTAAAATAAAAACTATTATTCTATTTTTATATTTACGGGAACTGCTCCTGCTAATGTCATTTAGTGTTTGACCAATAGAATTGCAGTAATTCATTTTCTTAACACATTTTCTTCAGTAAATTCGGCTAAATTTAATCAGTCTAGTAAATTGACAGTTTCATAAAAATAATTTCAAACACTAAATTGGTGCTGTTCAAATTTAATTTTGTAAATGCTTACTAATAAACACTAACCTATTCTAGGTAATTGAAAAGGAGACGTCACAAAGAAATAATAGGATTTAATTAACTTCACTAAAGAAATCGAGATTTGTGAGATTGTTCCTTTTTTACTGACTCAAACGACATAAAAGGGTAAATGAAAAAAGAAATCTGCATATGACCTGGAAATACTTTTAAGTGTTCCCACATATCACAAGATGATAGATGTAACTATATGTATATGGTAACAATTGTAGGTATGGAACATTACGTGATAGGTTTTTATAATGCTATTTTTTCTTTATTATTTTTTTTACAAAAATGATACAAACAGTAATACCCTTAACTTTAAATACTAGTACATTCCGTATTGTAGATATGTCAAAACGAATATACTTTGTAACATCTATTTCTAGAAATTAACTTTGTTAATTGTGTATGACAATCTTTTTTTCAGGTAATATATAGCCTATATAATAGCCATTAATAAGAGTTAATTATTTTTATGAAAATTCAGTGTCATCAAAATTTAACTCAGAATTTGGAGGGAAACCGTTTCATGAGTATTAGTCATTTAATATTAATTGCATATTCAAATTGAAAGTGTCATAACATTGTTCTCCGCAACAAGAGAGCGATAAAATATTCTAAAATAGTCTTCCGCTCATTTTTGACACCTCTCAAGTGCCCGGATATGCGCGTGCACCTGCTCATATTACGAAATCGTTGGTGCAATACTCGGGTCAGTTGCATGCATAAGAAAATTTCAATTTTTAAACGTTTAATTACAGGAATTACCATGACAACATGCAGCTGTCAGAACGGACAGAAATAATCAAATGTGTGGACAATTCAATCTATAACTGTCCGGGAAGTGTTCGCAGGGAACATGCCAAATGCTACCTCTGACTGAGAAAGTGGTAACTTATGCCAATTAAACTTTTATAACTGCATGCTCATGGTTTACATTCATGTATTAATCTCATATAATTTTGCTGCATTATCAACAAGATTAGTCACTATACATGTATGTAAATTACATGCTTAAGATTTAATAGAATATTTCTATGATACCACCAAAATAAAATCTGTAAGGAATATAATGTCCATAACTTAAGCAAGTGAATAACATAAATGTCTTTAGAAAATACTTATTTTAAATACAATATAGCTTATGAATATAATACATTATCGGATTCTCTCTTTAAATGGAGGGAAATATCGGCAATTAATAAAAAATAATCAACTCAATCATAACAGAAAAATTATCTAGTATTTGACAAACACTCGAATTTAACAGTCAATACAGTAATATGGCGTTTCAGACTATAAAAGTATCATAGTATACATTTCCTGCAATTTTATGTGAATTAGAAGATTGTCAAGTCGTGAAGATGTCTTGAAAAAAAGAACTTGTTTTTATGTAAATTCTGGATACGTTAGTGCATCAATTATAACATTATGATTCTCAAATGCAGTACTTGCATTGGAGAATGCAACATTATTTCGTTTTATCGTGCAACTTTTACAAACATTTGGCAATACCAATATTGGGGAATCTTTCAAATTTTAATGCATACTGATCAAATTTTGTGTATTTTCTGCTCCAACAAAACCCTATACATATACATGTACTTATAAGAGTAATTGAATGATATAAAACAATGTACATGCTTCATATGAAACAAAAATGTTTAGGAAATCCAATATCCTTTTGCATATTGGGACCTTAATACTTTCAAATGTTTTGTTTCAAAATATATTTGATCAATCGGAATAATGTACATGTTTTAATAACAAACAACAACGTATCTATCAGCAGTATAACCAGAATTAATATATACATTAATTATACTCGTCCTTCTAAGAGACAACTGCTAATCATTTATAAGCCACTTCTTTCTTCCCACATCGGCATTCACTGCAACGTGTAAGACGGCAAGTTCGCATACATTGTACTTTCACCAGCTCGGGGTTTAAGGCGGCTCGGATGTCTGAGCTGGGGCCATGGGGGAGTGGCCCAAAAATGTGGCAGAAACGACGAGGATGGGTATTAGTGCGCATGAGCCCATAGTTCGAAGAGACGACATGAACGGCGACTCCCTTTGCTGGCAAAAACAGCTCTATTCAGGGCTAACCTCATTTATTGTCACTGGTTACTGTACGTTTATGTGGTTATTTACCGCTGTACAGTGATCTATTTTTGTCTTAAATTTATTTTATTTAGTTGATTCTCTGTGGAAATTGCAGGGAGGTAAATTATCATCACTTTGTGATTAAAAATCAACTTTTAAAGGGCATGACTGGTGACATGTCCGGGTTCCGCACTCGACATCGAAAAATGGTTTTGTGTCCCAAAGGCCGGGAAGTTAATTAGTAAGTTAGTGATCAATGTTTGGGAACAAAATATTCTGTTGAAAAAAAATGAATAAATATCAAAATTTAAAAAAAAACACGCATCATTATCGGCATCGACATAATCATCATCACACTATTTTCATCATCTTTATCGCTATCTGTTTTATCATAAATTTAAGTATGACACCTTCTAAATTGTTCTTCGCGTTGCGTTGCATATCAATAAGGAGAACCCTATGAACACATTTTAAGTTTGAGAACCCTTTCCATGTCCTCAATTTCTCCAAGTTTCAATCTCAGGAACTTCAAACAGAGCCAAGTGTTGGGCGATATGATGTGAATTGTCGTGCACAATACCCGAAAATTACGCGCAGTATTGTACAAGGTGACATATGGACTCGCAGCTTGATTAAAACACTCGCAATCTGTCCATATACCGAGTTAGTGCCATTTTCGCCCCTAGTGTGACCCTAAACTGACCGTTTGTTCGCTTTCTTTAGGGATATATTGGGAAACATTATCAATAGAAGAAATTAAAAGTAGTGTAAGGGCGTTAATTAGCATGCGTCCATCTTTTGTAAATACAATTACAGATGGAATTGAGACATTTTCAAAAGAAACGCGGACTTTATTGCATCGTGAAGGATGAAAATTTTAGCACGTCGTTATCAACATTATGAAAACCAACCATAAATTGCAAACCTGATACATACTATTTTGGGAAATTTCGGAAAAGAGAGTAGGTAAGAAAGAAAATATAGGATTGCTGATTCTGCATTTGCCTTAATAAAAAAACTAAAAACGTCACTAAAGACTTGGCAAATCTTACTGAAATATATTCTTTTAAGTGCAATAATATATACATGTAGTTTACTTCACACAAATTTACTAGCACGTGCTTTTAGTAATAATGCCGCAATTGAGGTTAGCTTCAATGTTTATAAGAGCGATAAATAATTTAAACGTGTTGTATGTTTATACATAACTGAAATTGCTCCCGTACCTGGTCTGAGGTCATAACATCCCGGACATTACAGGAACTTATATATAACGCTGTCTGTGAAAAGATTAAATATAATGTGTGAACCTGCTCACAACTATAATGTTTACATAATACGCTGGCCATCGTCCAGTGGCCGTACTTTTTTTCGATAATTTCGTGCTTATTGTTTACATAACTTGGAAATGAAGTTAAATACAATCTATCGCACCTGGACTGATCCAGGCGGGTCAGCGTGACCTTGATCAAAAGCTGATCCTAGTTTTACAAGCGCTTGACCCTACGCAATGAGCGGTCACTTCTGATAATTTCACGTCATATTGAAAAGTGCTCAATAGATCACGTGGACTGATTTATTGACGTTTCAATGGGTAACACTTGTCGTCACAAATTTATTGTTAAACACGCTCATTTAGAAAAACGCAGGACATAATTCTCACGCAGTTTTCTAAATGCAGAAGCACTAACAAACAATCTAACACCATTCCGTGTCCATTTTAATGTTGCTATAAAACAAAGAAGTATTTATTTAGAAGAAAATCACCTTTCATATTTCAACTGCGGGTAAAAAATCAAATTAAGTCGACGCCCTTTAATTAAAACTTGGAAAATGTTATTCCCTTTCATTAATTAAAACTTAGAAAAAAATCTAATATCAATTTAACAAAATCACACATAAATTACCAAAAGCGGTAAAGTAAATTGAAAGTTTGCTTATTTAAATTACACATATCAAGCAACTGTGAAATCTTCAACCATAAATACTTTATTGGTACGGTTTCGCCTCGATTTAGATACAGGATAATTGTGGTAATTCACAATGTTGTATAAAATGACCTAATCTGTCAATTATTTAAATGTAAGTAAATGTAAATTTGCCCGGGTTCACCACTGGTTTAGGAGGTCGAGTGTTCTCTATAATTAGAACATGTTCGATAATCTAAACATAACAACATGTAATATATTTAACACTTGACAGCAACCATGTATATTTATCGACAGTCTATAATAAATAAATGCGAAAACTTGATACAAACTTTAAATACACTTGTATAAATAATGTAGCTTCAATGAAAAAGTTAAAAATAAAATGTCCAGCTATTATCTTAGTATATTTGTTTATCAATTTATGTTTATTTCATGAACTATCATTGTATGTTCTATTATTGATATTTGTTTAAATATTGACACTTAGTCATTTTTCGTTTCAGTCTGCCTTATGCCGCGAGATACCTTAACCTGCAGAATTTCTTAAAGTGACTTGTCTAAATTCCATTTTTTAGACAATCCATTTTCAATTTTGGGGATGCCAAGATGATTATTTTGAAGTTGGTCAGTCAGGAGTAGACTGGTCAGACTGAACCGATGTATAGTTTGGTCTTGCTCTGTACTGGTGGGCAAAGGCTACTCAGTTTCAATCCTGGAAACGAACTAATTATAACAAGAGGGCCATGATGGCCATGAAATCGCTCACCTGTATATAGGCCCCCGGGGCGGGGCCAATTTTAACCCAGGGGCTGTTATTTGAACAAACTTGGTAGACACCTATTTAAAGATTTTTCATGATAAATATCTAAGCGCTAGCTCTAAGAAGATTTTTTAAGTTTTTCCTATACACATATAGGGAAAAACAATGCCACCCCTGCCCCCTCTGGGCGGGCCAATTTTTTCCCCAGGGCTTTTATTTGAACAAAATTGGTGGACACTCACTTGCAGATAATTCATGCTTAATATCTAAACTCTAGCTCTTTGTATTTTTAACAGAAGATTTCTAAACTTTTTACTATATACATATAAGGAAAATCAATGATCCCCAGGACGGGGCCAAGTTTAACCCTAGGGCCCTTATTTGAACTAAAATGGTAGACACCCATAAATATCTTAGCTCTAGCGGTTTTTTTTTAAAGGCGGTTTTTTAAGTTTTCACTATATACATAAAGGGAAAAACAATGTCCCCCTGGGGTGGGGCCAATTTTGACCCCATGGATTTTATTTGAACAAACTTGGTAGACACTCACTAGAAGATGTTTCATGCTTAAGGTATTAGGACCCTAATGGGCACTATCAGGAACTAAAAATTTGACATCATAAGTCAGATGTATACCTTAAAGTACACCTGTATGCAAAATTTAAACAAAGTTTACCGTATGGAAATCAAATTATGGCCACTTTTCTGTACTCAAGCTAGGATGTTATGAGGGCCCTTTTTAAGAAAGTAGGAACCTTTAAATAATCTGCAATAACATTCTAATGAAAAATGTTTTCCCATTAATTTTTGGTAAGAAACAAATAGTACCATTCAGCTAACAATCCAAAAAAGCAAAATTATGGTTTCTACTTAAACTTTATGAAATCTGTGCAAAAATGTTAAAAACCCTACCCCACCCATTTTTACCACGTGTCTGACCATTTTTCTACTTAGGGAGCTTAATTTAAAAAATTTAAGTTGACCCTTCTGGGGATTGAACCCATGGCCCTCATTTTCAATGTAGTTAACAGTAGTTCTAGCCTATTTGAATACTCTTCAAAGCGGAGGTAATGCATTATGGTGCTAATACCTTAATAGCTAAGCTCTAGCTATTTGGGTTTTTTAAAGTTTTTACTATATACAAATAAGGAAAATCAATGACCCCCCCCCCGGGCGGGGCCAATTTTGACCCCAGGGCATTTATTTGAACAAACTTGGTAGACACTGACTAGATGATGTTTCATGCCAAATATTTAAGCTCTAGCTCTTATGGTTTTCTAAAAGAAGATATTTTAAGTTTTTTCTTTCGGTTGCCATGGCAACCAGAGTTCTGCTTGGAATTAAATTCTTTGAACAATTTTTAAAGTTGACTACCAAAGGAACATTCCTGTGAAGTTTGGATGAAATTGGCTTAGTGGTTTATGAGGAGATGTTGTTTAAAGTAAAAGTTTACGGACGGCCGGACGAAAAGTGATCACAAGTGATCCTGAGGCCCGCATGGAAGATCGGGAAACCGAATGTGTTAGCCTCATTAAATAAAGTCGTTACTTACTTACTTACTTACTTACTTACAAAAGCTCACCATGTCACTTTGTGACAGGTGAGCTAAAAAATCAAGGTTCGAGTCTTGATCAGGCTGTGCATTTTTCTAACCCTGTTACACTTTAGTATAATAAAACAGAATCACAGTCTTTCAGCTAGTGAGCAGTATCAAAATCATAACTGATCTTTTTTACATAAATGTTTTTGTACCTGTATCACAGAATATGTTCCAGTATTTCTTTTCATAAATTTATAAACAACAGCAAAATTAACTATGATTTGCCTCGCCAGTCTTTACATACACATTGCATGATGCAGTTACTGAACTGTGCTCTGTTGAGGCTAAATGCCGTGATCCGGAGGGCAAACTACATGTAACTAACACCACTATCACATATTCATTGCATGGATTATGATTTCATTGAGAATCTAAAAATATTATCATGTTCATAAAATGATCTAGATAACCATTTTGAAATACACTGATATATCACTGTCATGTCAATAAACACATTCATGAGGAACTGTTTTAAATGATACCAAACGTGGACACGCTAAAAGTATATACAAAGAAACATTAAAGTACATAATTCAAGATTATAAGGTTTATAAAGTTTTAATACCGAATTGAACCTTCTGTACTAGTTCAAAGTTTGTATTTGAATTTTGTTTTCAGAGTCTACCCTTCAAGTACACTTCCAGATCCATGCTAATTATTCTAATTCCTAGTTATTTCAAGTTTAATATAAAGTTATTAAAGCTAACATAAGAGTGTTTTTTTTCATCCTTAGCGAGTCCAAATATGGAGAAATTGGGCATATCAGTTAGTACAACAGTTGAAATATGGTGATAAAACGAACAATTCAACATGCAAATTTCTTAATCTCTTAATACAAGTATATGTTTATGATAAGTTAGATTATTTTTTTAAAATGCTTATTTGTCTGGAGATATGCAGTCTTAATAATTATACTTTGTGAGATAACAATAATGCTAGTTATCTTAAATATAACATTGGTATGTAAATAAACATGGAAAAAACTGATTTATCACCATGTCTTCAGGAGCCTTTGGTAATTGTAACAAAAAATAAATAACAAAACACTGCGTATTTAGCTAAAATTTAATAAATTTCACATAAACTTCAAAATTATTTACCCAGCCCATAAATACTAAAAGGTATTTAATAACTTACTATTATATAAAAATTAACAATCATTCAAAAACAACATTTCCCATTGAGCTTTAGCAAACCAAGAACAAGAACTCTACTTCATACAATACAAAATGTCAAAAGAGTAGTCCCCCTTTTTCTATGGTTCACATAGTTGCATTCAGAAAACTGAGTCTTTCTTCTCGACTTTTGTCTCGCTGAAATACAAGTAAGTCAGTAAAATGATAATTTTTAATAAGCTATTGTTAGTATATGCACATTAATAAATAGTAATTATACATGATTTTCTTAAAAGAAATTGTTTTACTTATAGCAGAGGGTTAATTCCATTTTGAATTTATTGTTCAAGTATAAGTTCAAAAGATTTAATACAGCATCAATACAAATTTAATTAACTACTTCACCTATCCTGGAAATGCAACATGAAAGACTTTTTATCAAGAGAATAGATACTAATTCTGTTGTAAACATTAAAAGTAATAATTGAACATATTTCACATTATTGTACATTGATTTTAGTTAACAAACTCAAAATCTTCAAATGAATTTATATAAAAATATAACAGTATAAGAATACATTTCATGTAAAAAGGCTCATTTGAATATTATCTACATTTCTGTGCCATTTTGTTTATATGGAGTCTGAAAAAATGATGTCGGTATGTGATAAATAGAGGATATTGAATGAGCGAGCATAATATTATTTTATTCAACGAGTGCAATAAATTCAGTAATAAACTTATACGAATTTAATATTCTATTTATCACATACCCAAAATAAAGACAGTTTAAAGTGAAACAAATGTCATTTTTCATTGACGCACCTATAGTATAACGTAAACATTTAGCGCGTCATTACACTATATTTGTATAACGCTAATGAAGTCACGTCTAAATATATGCACAGCCGTGCAATACCATATTTATGGAGTCGCAAAATCGGCACAGGTGTGTGATAAAAGATTTTACAACCTGTTTTACAGGAAAAAGTATTATTTTCTAAATGAATATCATAGGAAAATTCTTACGAAACCATAAATGTAGAGTAAACATTAAATTATATACCATTTTATCAATTTTGGATTTCTTTAATTTTCTGTGTATTTTCTGCCCGGACACAGCACTTCTCTCATCACGATTTCCTTTCTTATGTTTATTTTTGATAAACTGAAAACAAGCAAAAAAACAAAAATATTAAAAAATATATGAACAGATATGTTCCACAAGAAAGTGTCTAACAAGTTGTCACAAGTTACTGTAAAATTCGAAATGTTTGTTTTTAAGCTAATATATATGCAGGGACAATAGCTTTCAATGTACATGTATTAATTCTGGGTTGTGTTAAGTCAATATTTTATAGACAGACAATTATTTTTATCAAATAATCAGAGGTAATGCCCCTTGGACAGATAAAACCCAGATCATATCTTAAATCAGTAATAGCTTAACTCCTATTAAATTATATAAGGAGTTACACATTTCTGCACTAAGGTGATGACCTGACCTTCTTTGCATTATTCCAGGCACACAACTAATCAGAACCACCCACCTTCTGTAAGCTAAGCAGCAGCTTCATCACAATGAAAAATTCAAGGGATTCAAACCTTCAATGGTGAGAAGCAAGTGTTTCAAATTTTGCTATCTTAAACACTTGTCAAAAAGGCTCATTAACCTAAAGATTTGGACTTGTCCAGCTTGCTTTTTGGAACTGTCCATTATCATATTTGGGGATATAAAGATAAATATTTAAAGTTGATCAGCCAACAGTGTAGAGCTTGGTCATACTGGTGAAAAAGGTTATTAACCCTTGGTTCAAGCAAGGTACTGGTTCTGCACATCTAAGTCAGAAAACTACTGTTTAGTCATGTTCATCTCTGTATTTCTATATGGTCAAAGACATTTAACCTGGCAAAGTGGCTGCGGCTATACAGGTGTTGAAATTTCATATACCTTTGAAAGTTGGACTGGGCCTTTGTCCTCTTTACTTTTCCTTCTCTTATTCTTCTTCTGCACAGCCAATATACAAGGAGCAAGTTTCACGTGCATGTCAGCATTTCATTTGCAAACAATAATAACGTCCATTTCATTGGTGAGAGTGGAAGCATTCCATTACAACCAGAGGTTGAAATCCATAAAATGGAAAAAAAGGCAGTAAGAATAAAACACCCAATTTCATCTTTAAGTAATTTATACTCTACAATTGAAAGTGAGCTTCACTGGCAATCAAAACTATTAAGCTATGCATTGACCTAGAACATTTTGTATCATTATTTATTTTCATTTAAATTTAAATAATAAAATTGATCAAATAAAGATTTATTTAGTGATCAAATCACTCAAGTCCTGTATATAACCATCATTTCATCTTTTGTGATTTCAAATTTCACTACAAAAAACATCACAAAGGAAGAAGGTATGTTTAAAATCAAAATAGGTGGAGAGAAATATATTTGGTTATTACATAAACATAACAAACAAATATTTCATTTATTTTATGCTTACTAAAAGGTTTTAATTCAGTTTAACTCACTTTTTTCTGTAACAATGTTATTTACTCTTCTTCAAAATGTCATCAAAATCATGACATCAAAATGTTCATGGTAATAATTATGTAAAATTTCTCTTTTTTCATCATAATTTAGCACTAAGATTGCAAATAAATATGTGAGTTCAGTAATCATGGACACTATTATTACAATGGAATGTTTTTCTGCCTAACGTTTTATTTATTTGTGAGATATGCTTTTCATCAACATGCAAATGTACAATGCAGTTCATTTTAAAATTAATAATAATAATAATAATAATAATAATAAAATTATTATAATATATAAATAACACATGGCTGTCAGAGTGATAGTAAATACTGTCATCCTTTGAATTAACTGGTGAATGAACCTAAAACACAGCTGATGTGTGTTAGTAAATACCTTTTTGTGTTTGTCTTTATGTTTGTGTTTTCTGTTGTGTTTTCTCTGGACATCCTCATCTGAATACAAAAGGAAACACATATTGAAATATTAATTTTTTTCTTTAAAAAATACCAGCTAATATTAAGATCTCTAAAGGCAAGTGTCACTTGAACTTTTTGTTAATGAACATTGAACTTTTTGTTAACCATCAAAGGTATTTCTAAGATCTTTGGCTTCTTTTCATGGCATACTCTCAAAATTCTTCAAGTTTACTCTCACTATAAAAACTAACATATAAACTTGAATATCAAAGAGACAGTCTTTTACAGTATTCATCTAAAATATCCAAAATTTATGTGATAATTATGTCCATCATAAATAATAAATAAATAAATAATTCTGCATCAATTTTAATAAAACAAATCAAAGTCTGTCTTCAATTATTTATAATTTTATCAAGTCTGAAACTGAACAAACTTCTGGGTATTGTTTCAAAAGTATTCTGAATAAAGTTAAAAACAAAAATCCAACATAAACAACCATGGATTTACCCTACATGTTAAATGTCTATCAATTCTGTCAATGTTAAGGGAGAATGTATCTACTACAAAACGTAGTAAACAAATAGACATACCTATTTGATATGACATACCTGAAGATGAATCTGAGTCACTTGATGATGACGATGATGATGATGATGAGCTATCAGAGGAGGAAGAGCTTGATGATGATTGATCCCAGTCTTTGTAGTGGTGCTTCCTTTTCTTTTTGATTTCTGCAAAGTGATAAATAATTAGACCGTGATATATATATATCATATATTAAAATGTCTCTCATCTTGGCCTTGTCAGGCATTAAATGAACAAGTACTAAAAGTAAAGAAAAGGAACTAGGCTTTATCTATATTTATATGCAATTTATTGAAATATAAAAAGAATAAAAGAATTAAAAAAACCTGTGAGGATTCAAATCCATAGCAGTGAGGGGCAAATGATTTCAAGTCAACAACCTTAACCACTGGGCTATGGATGCCTCATTATAATTGTATAATTTAAAAAAAAAATGCAAATACCATTATCCTCATCTTCAACATCTACAGAATATTTTCTCTTTTCTCTATTTTCAACATGATGTCTTTTTGTACTCTTCTTCCCATCTGTAAATGAACAGGATTATATTAATAATACTTCAAGTGGCATTTAGTTCATGAAAATAAAATCTACAACTGAAGTAGTATGTCTTATTTAGGTAAAAAAATCCTGAACAATGTTTATCTTTGACAACATTTATCATAATGCATCAGTCATATGTAATCATGACTGTCCCACCCAAGGGCTAACATCTATGTTATATTTTTCTGCTATCCTGCCCACTTACATATTCACTTCCATCTTGCATACATTCAGTTGTTTTTGTTGTTGGTGTTGTATAGTTGATTTTTAGTTCATAGGACCCCATTGGAAATAAGCTTTCTAGCTTAATGGGTTATTCTTGTAATCATAGATCACTTTAAACAAAATCATTGTATTAATATTTTCTGGCTTTTTGTCATGATAATCTTATCTGTATTTTTTTATAACTTAAGACTACATGTCTTATATCACAGTCTATAATTTCTTTTATTTAAATAATTTTTTGAAATGACATTTTTATGTATATAAAATAAATGTTTGTTTATGTTAACAGTTTATGTCTAACTGTAATCTATGATGTTGCAAAAAAAATAAAATATTTACTTATTTTTATTTATCAATATCTTAAATTATTCTGGATATTAGATGCATTATATTTTTGTGCTATCAGCTGCACACCCTGCTATTTTGTCACAGATATATATACAATATATTTAGCTCCATGATTTTGTCAAGTTGATTGATGTCAAAGTTTTGTTGTTGTTTTTTGTCCATAGTAAATGGTGTCAATAGGAGGATTTACAGACAGTTCACCCCTCAGACACCTCTTACTGATTTTTTTTTTTTGGGGGGGGGGGGGGGGTGAACTGTCTTCAAAATTTGAGAAGTGAATTGTCTGGGGGTGAATTGTCTGTGAGGGGGAGATGAAGTGTCTGGGTGTGAAATATCTGGGGTGGTAACTTGTCTGGGAGGGGGATGAAGTGCCTGGGAGATGAAGTGTTTAGGGAGTGAAGGGACTTGGCGTGAAGTATCTGGTGGTGGTTAAGAGTCTGGTGGGGGTGAAGTATCTGGGGGAATGAAGTGTCTTGGGCGTAAATTGTCTGGGAGGGATAGGTGAAGTGTCCCGGGCTGAAGTGTCTGGGGAATGAATTTTCTGGGGCGTGAATTGTCTGGGAGGGATCTGAAGTGTCCGGGGGGTGGGGGTGAAGTGTCTTGTGCCCAATTAGAGAAATATCAGCTAGGTAGCTGTTGTTAGGAAAAAATATCAACGTATTTATTCAGAGAACTGTTATCTAAATATGATTTAATATTAAGTTTATCGATTATCGCCTGTCAACTGGACACCATGGCAAAACCGCTTATCTAGTCAGTAGTTACATGTATATACTTCTCCCGTTTTACATGTAGTCTTATCGTGTAATGATGCACTTTGCTCAAACATCCCACTTCCGGGTTTGGAAAATGGATTATTCAGGCTTGTTGCGACATTGATAAAAAGCATCACGGTTATAATGATATATTTAACTATGGGAACGCCTTAAATAAAGCTAAAATCGAGTAGATATTTTCAAATAAACCGATTTAATGTTGAAAAATAACAAAAAATACTAACCACTTGACATTTTGTTTGTGATTCATAAGAACCGTCTATGCGTGCAAATCACTAAAGCCTGAGGTATGATACCACTATTTTTTGCGGCTGCATTGTTTATTAATTGCCTTACCATTATGTATCTTTTTAATATTTAACTGTGAAAGGGCGGGTAGTAATTCAACAACAACTGAAAGAACCAATAATATGTATTATAAGTCTTTTGGTGTTTAATTCTTGGGTACAATAACTTATAAGCCGCTTTGAAATATTTTGTCATTTCAAGAGACTTATGATTATAATACATATTTTATGATCTGTGGTTTCTTTTATTTGCTGTGATAAGTACTGCCCGCCCTTTGACAGTAAAATATGGATGGACTGGCGGAAATAAACTATAGGTTGTGTCAGTGAAGATATGTAGAAGAACTGTCTGATAACTCTAAATTATCGTGGATATTATCAGGGAGCGTCCATTCAAACAACAACGTACGCACCTGTCCATTTTTACGCATGATAATAGATTATTTCATTTTAACCTAACATTTAATTAATATTGCAATATTATATTTAACATTTAACATAATGGAAATCTTTTATTTTTCACTCTCTTGTGTACTTTTGCCATCGCTACTTTGTGACCTTATTGGTTTGTATATTTTTTTTCATAACGGCATTTAAGATTTTTTGGAAGACACATTGCGAGAGAAATTGTTAAATTTGAGAATCTTTTGATTCCCTTAATTTTCCTATAAAACGTATATATATACGATTACAGCATGGGCCACCCATTCTTAATGACTTACGCATTGATATTGATATTCATATCCTTACATCGTAGAAACTATTGCAACACATGATGGACAAACCAGCAGACGCCATTTGAAACAATATTCACGACCTCGAAGAAGCATGCAACATCCGGCTTTCTCCATGATAATGGGCTCACCTATGTCATTTCCGGGTTTCTCGATGCACGATAGCTCCAGGTCTGAGACAATGGCTGAATGTATTACAGACGATATTGTATGTCCAGCATGGTGTTTGATGGAGGACGATTGGGGATGTAAATATTGTCCTTGTGGTCCAGGTAATTCATTTATTGAAGTTTAATTATATCTACATGTATACATGTACCTTTTGTATTAATTTGTCAATTCCTTAAAATTAAAAGGTACAAACAATTTGTCAATTCCTTGAGAAGTAAAAGCAATGTCATTTCCTTAAGAAGTAAAAGAAAAAAACTTTCTTTAATTCCAAATGATTTGAAACCTTTTTAATGATTATAAAAACAGTTAACAACAAAAAGTTAATTATTCTTATTAAATGGAATTAAAGATACAATTTGTATACATGAATTAAAATATTTCGCATTCTTTAATTTTAAAGAAGTGCAATCTCAACTCTTTGTGATTATAAATCGGTTGTAAATATTCGTTAATTGCTTGCTGCATTTCATCATGCTACAGCAAATGGCATGTCACCACCAACTATATCAGAACACAGACAGACAAAGCCGCGACACGATGAAGATTGTATAGGGACTTTACTATGTATGCTCAGTTGTAAAGAAGGATATAAATTAGGACCACGTGATAGTGAACATGGTTGCCAGTCTTGTACGTGTGTCAAGAAAAATGAGACAAAAACAGACAGTAAGTTGTTTCGTTTCACTTAGAGAAAAGCTGAACTTTCTTCGCAGTCCTAACATGTTCTTCAGTTGCACATCAGTTGCTTTTATATGCATGTATTTTAAGTTAAGGGGTCAGAGTAACATTGCTTTAAACATTCCCTAACAAGAATGATAAAGAGTAATATATGTGATACTTCTTTTCAAGACAGCATGAGCAGTTATAATACTGGAAGCAACAACACAGGAAGTCACACCAGTAATCAACCGTGTGCATGGCCATTGTGTATGAATGGCAGTAAGTTGTCATATTATGTTTCAATTTAACTCGTTACGATTTATGATTTTGGCGGCGTTTGGATATTTGGTTATAGTTTTGTTTCCGTTCTTTTGTAGAAGAGAAAGGAGATAATGCAAGAAGCATGAATCGTTCTTTAACCTAACATACAAAGGATTTATTTCTCGATTCAAGGGACAATACATCATTTTAAGTCGTTTCCTGGGAGTCGAACTTAATCATTGCAACAAAAAAGACTGATTTATAAAGAAATGTGAAGTCCTTTCTCATAAGTTCAGAACCGATCGCTTATTTTGAAAGAACTTGGGCCAAATCCGTTTGCTAATTTTTAATTAAAAAACCTGTTGTTTTAGTGTATATTAACATGTATATATGAGCAATTAAATATGATTTAATATTAGTGCAGACAAAATTAATATAATGGAATATAAGATATGCATATATAAACAAGCATTTATTCAATGTTTATAGACGGACCGAATAACGGACCTGGCAGCGGAGCTTCGATGACGTCACTTCCAATTGGTAAGTTTGATAAGTCAAGAAATACAAATAATTGCAATATAAGAATTTCGAACATGAGTTCATATATATATTTTTAATTCATGCAACTAAGAAGTAAAAATTCAATTCAATTAAGTATTTGAAGCAATGTGTACCACAAAAATCAGAAGTATAAACGGACTACTATAATGTTTTTATGAGTGAATTTGCATCTACATACACGGATTTATATTGTAATCTAAATCCGTGGTTTATATATAAATATTTATATACTGATACGTTAGCTATAATTCATATTTAATAACAGGGGGCGTTAAAGCAGGTGGCTCATTACCAGGGGTTGATTGTATAGGAGCAGCCTGCTCCGCAAAGAATGGTAATTCTCTAGTCTTATAATTGTATGTTTCCAATTTGCTTGTCATTTCGGCTATACATTATAAAGGTAATACATTGTTGTTTGTTGTAACCTGTCTTTAAAACATTTTTCTGCATGATAATTTTACATGAATTTCGATTTCAAATAATTTTTTCCGAGTCAATAAACTGAACTGTTTTCATTCCGCAAAGATATAAACTGTAAAAATGTAAATGATTATGTTACAGGTTAGAGATAGTTTAATCATGAAAAACCTCTAATGGTACCTAATGAAAGACATTTTATTAATTATCAGGAATGCAAATGATGAACCATGGATCCCTTCCTATAACACCATCAATACCTCAACCCCTACCTATATCGACACCATCTCCATGGCGACCAACTACAAAGAGATCACTTGCAACAGGTTAATTTATGTTGTATTATTAGATCTTTAAATAAAATGTTTCGGATATGTTTGAAACGACTTTGCGCAGCTCTCTAAAAGGCAAGATATATAGATCTTCGTTTTTTTCACTTCTAAACAATGGTCGTTTCATCAAACCGATATTTATTATAACATTAAAATTGTGATTGGAAAATACGCTCATGTATAATAAATTTCCAAAGTTTTGTCTTTTTATTTTACAGTTCCACCGAAGAAAACACTGCTTCTGATGTCGCCTACCAAGCCGACTCGACATTTGTACTTGGTACCTTTACCCACGGAGGTACCAAAGAGAACCTGCTCGTCACTAGAATACTGCATGAACAATTGCCATCATGGGTTTCAGGTACAAAACTCAAGGAATGAATGCCCAGATTGCACCTGCATTTTACGTAAGAACATAGAGAAATACTTTGTATCATTATGAAAGTAAAAACTGCATTAATTCTTTTTAAGCAGTGCACTAAATAGATGAAATTTAAATCAAAACTGTAGCGAAGATTTTTACCATGAAGCAAAAATTGTGCATTTTTCATCAACTGACAAGACACCTAGCTCAAATAATGCCCTGTTTTCCTATACATGTAATGATTTTTGATTTGGTTAAGATGAAAAACTAGTCGCAGAAAGTTTCTATGCGTTAAATTGCGATTTATTGCAAATTCACTTAAAATTTCAATTAAATAATTGCTTTGAATTTCATGAGGCAACACATCAGTAATATATCCAAAAATGTGTTAAATATAGTATGATCCAGGTTAAATGCGGTAAAAAAATCAAAAGATGTAATATATATATATAAACACACGGGAAAGACATACCAAACTCGTGTTTCAGACAATTTTATCATAAGTCAATTCAAACACCACTATCATTTTAGCAAGGTCTCCTCCAGTACCAACAACTTCTACACCAAAACCTGATTTTATCGCCATAATGCGCGTTTGTCCTGACGCCGTACATTGTATGAAGACATGTAAACAAGGATATACATTATCCTCGTCTCACACAGAAACCTGCCCGATATGCACGTGCAATAGAGGTATATTCCTCCGCTTACTGTTATAACTTTGAACTGTTCATAACTTGATATATATATATATGACAAAAAATATTTCAAACTTTTTAGGCTATATCAAAACTTAGTAGGCGATAAAACTGTACATAAAGGTTTTCATGCTTCAGTTGGTATTTAAGGATTCAAATGAATAATTTCAATTATATATATAATATTTATTTCAAAAATAAGAAACATTCTCATTTTCTACTATAACATTCTAATGCTACCGACAATATATTATTAGTAAGCCTGAAGTGGTGGTTACGTGTTCGATTTTTTTTTTAAGAGCCGAAGGTGTTATTGCTCTGCGAACGGCCCATGTCTTGTCCAAATGGTTGCACCGTCGGCTATAAAGGGGACAACATTGGCTGTCCAACATGCAACTGTGTTTCACCATCAGGTAAACCCTTAACTTACGTCCACGATGTTCCTCTGTGAAGTTATGCCAAATGGTTGGAATATTTAATTTGAACATTTTTCTGCATCGTGATTTGAAATTAAGTCCTTATCATTTTAACGAAAACATAGTATCTTTGAAATGCTGCATGTTGTTAATACAAATATATGGACTAGAAAACCCATCAATTTTAACTTTTTATTACACATGTACAGTATACAATATTACGTCAGTATAATACATGGTTTGACTGCATATATTTCTTATTAAGCGAATCTCTTCATATTCTACTAAGTCACCAATGGTGTTTCAAATTCTATAGCAAGTTTATTTTTATACTAACCAATTAATGTGTCAAAAGCGTTATTAAAGTATTTGTTATAAAACATTTTTAGAATAATGTATGGTGATATCTACCTAGCTATGCATGATATGATTTTATAACAATGTGTGTTAAAAACTATTAATGTAATCTATATTTATTACAGAAACAAAGCTGCAAGTAGACGTTCTGACTACTAAAATTGACTATGCATTAACATGTAACCGGTTGTTTTCATGTGTTGATAAGTGTAACCTTGGTTACAAGACCGGTGATAATGGTTGTCCAACTTGTGTCTGTCTGGAACCTGTGACAGGTAAATGTAGCTTGGTGTTTGTATTGAGGTTATAGTTAACTCAGCTTCCTCGTTCTATTAAGGTTATATTATGAGGTTATTATACATTATTGAGTGCAATATTACATTTTATTGGACGAGTACAAATCTGTCAAACCTATATTGGCCGATGTGCAAGCCTTGTAATCGAATAAGTATTTTAGTATTTTTCTGTATAATATATACAGTAATGACCTCTTTCACACCACCATTTTTTACCTTTTTGTCTGAACGTTGTTGCTTAAGTACAAAGATTTGATATGATTTTTTGGGCTCTGAAAAAGAAAGAGGCTAGTAAAGTACGATATTTACTAAATATATATAGATATCGTGTGTTCTTAGGATGAAAACGATATGATATTATTTGATATGGATTGAAGTTTTGGACTCTAGAAATAGTTCTAAACGAGGCTAGATTAGATACAATAATGGAACATTGCCTGGTTCAAACAATACATGTATATAAAAGTTTATTTGGTTATATGGTGTGAAATAAGTATACTTATCCATAATTTAGCTTTTCTAGATCTTTGTGAATACATCTGTGGAAATTTGTGAACAAAATACTGTGGAAATAGCTTCTATAATTGCCTTACAATTTCACATTTTTATCCAATATTTGGCAGGTCATCATCAGATTGCGGCACCAGTGATTATTCAACCTTCAAAACTAAACTGTATTGGACCACAATGTTCAGCAGTACACGCTGTCCGTGAGTAACTTAAATTATTTTGTCCAGCGAATTGCTGGAGGTATTCATTTCAGTTTTTAACGATGTATGTGGAAAAAAAGAACTGTTTCATAAGTATTTCTTGCTCAATTTATTTCACGTAAGACTTCAAAGGCTTTGTCGCTGTCAGCAAGTAATGCGCATGTATAAGTCAATATATTACAGTAATTGGTTCATATTAATAGACTATTGCAACAAGACAAACCTTAAGTAAAAATTATTTGTTAATTTTAAAGTAATATTTGTCTGTTAAAACTCCTCTTTATTGCAAAAAGTATCAATTACTAGTATTCACTTTCAATGCATTTTGACATAACTAATACATGTGATAAATCTACATTATTTTATGAATGTAACTGCTTACACCATTGTATTTCCGTTAATTGTTAATGCTAAATAAACATATTTTGAAATAGCTATGATAATAGTTCTTTAAACATGCTTTTAGCACCACGATTGAGATTACTTTGTGAACAACCCTTATCATGTCCCTATGGGTGTACAGTTGGATATAAGTGTGATAACGAGGGCTGTCCAATATGCAGTTGTATAGCGCCATCTGGTAAATGTGACTTTTTTTATATCAATCTTAAAATCAATAAAATAAAGGAGAGTTTATATTAAGTAACATTATTCATGAAGGAATTATGATGTTATATTTTAATTGCGTTTAAAGTTGATTCAAACTAATATACTTATTAAACTTAAAGTTCATTCAAAAGTTCAATATTTCATATGATGTAATTTTAATAAATTCTAACTTAAACCATTTTATAATAAGTGACTAAATATAGATATATACAGATAACTTCAAATACAGAAAGAAAAAAACCGATCCATTAGTAAGTATTATCTTGCTACAATGTCGTTGAGTTTACATTTTTCAAGAACTTAGTTAACGCCAACAATAACAGTTTGAGAATACTAAAATATAGCATTTTTATTAACAGAGACAAGTTATAAAGTTGAAGTGCAAAGAATTGTTGTAGAAAAGGTTTTGAGTTGTGGAGAGCAATTTTCATGCCAACAACGATGTCAGTTTGGGTTCAAAACCGGTACAGATGGTTGTCCAAGCTGCACGTGTCTGCAACCGATATCTGGTACTTAGTTCGTTCAAAACTGTCATTAACATCATCTGTATATCTTAATTTAAATAATGTTTTTTCTGTCATAGTAGTCTATAATTAACAAAACGTAATGTCGGGCACTTTTATGTTTCATTATATTTCGTATGGTGTTCTGTTTTCCCCGCCTGCCTCAAAGGGAAAATAATGTATCCATCATTACACCAAATGCACGTGCATACGGTGGATAAAAAACAACACGTTCTCAACCCTGAATAAACAAAACTGTTGTCTCCTTCGCATATTCGAACTGCTTAAAGAATTCTTACAGATTATATACAAAGTATTTTATTTATAAAGTAATGTATATACATGTTCATTTTCATGCAAAACATATTTTACCCAAATCTTTGTTTTGAATGCCATTGCTCATAACTATATAGACATTGCTTTGAATTAAGTATTGCCAGTCTTCATATCTGTGTAGACATTGCTTTGAAATAAATGTTGGCAATTTTTATAACTATGAAAACAATGCTTTGAAATAAATGTTGGCAATCTTTATAACTATGTACATATTGTTGTCTTTGTAGGACCTACAGAAACACCGGACACACAAAACAAACTCACGGCCATGGAGGCATGTCCGGATACTGTCAAATGTATAATGGATTGTAAAGGAACATACAAACTGGCACAAAAACCTGGAGAAGGTTGTCCGGACTGCCATTGTGTCAGTAATGGTCAGTCATAATATAAATAGCTTTACTATGGTTGAAATTCGGATATTTTGCTTTAAAGTTTTGTAACTATCGGTAACTTTTAAATGTGATAAAAATATTAAACAAGTCGACGTATCAATTTCCAAAAAAAGTATCTTTTGGTAACTTTTATACAGATGATTGGCGACAAATGGCTATACAAATCGTTAAAGACATATTTTCAGAAGCCATGTATTTGTACATAGACATATTTTTCAGTATGTAACATGCATAAATCGTTACTATGCATCTCAGTATGTATATCATGTATTTTTACAGGTCCCGGCTGCTTTGGACCATCTTGTTCTGCGCCTGGTTCCAGATGTTAGTATCGTCTGTTTATGTAACTTATTTAAAGTGATTTCATTCTTACAAACTGGTATCTTTTATTTCAACGTCACGGATAAATCTTGATAATAATGTAATATAGTTAAAAACAAATTGTGTGTAGATTAAGAAACAACTTATTACTACTAGGATTAAAAGTTGAGCAAAGTTAACGTTGTTTTTCGTTAAACTAACCAGAAACAATCATGTGTTAAGGCGGTCTGGTCGAGTGTATAACGCGCCGGAATAGTCATTAAGAGATTCAAACCACGTTAGCTTGTTCAAGGAAGCAAGTCACTTTATACTTTTTGCTTAGTATAGCTTGGCTCCAGGAACGGATCTAAGCGTGTATTTATAAATACAAAGCTTCGTAAGAAGCAGTAAACTAGTATTGATCATTTAGATGACAATAAAAAAGCATTAAAATAATAAACAATTTTGTATTTTTATTTTCAGACCCGGTGTTAGAAACTAGTACCCCTGCTCCTGGAGAATGTGTGGCTATATTACATTGTGTTATGACATGTCAATCAGGATATGATATCGGGGAATATAGCAGAGATGGGTGTCCAACATGTACATGTGTTCAATAAAAAACAAACCTATATACCATATTAATTCGTAATGTTTATCGTGCATAGTTCATTACCATAAAAACTCAACATAAAGTTAAAAATTTATTTCTTGGGTACTTTTTGTACATATTTCCGGTCATTACACAACAAGCTCATGGCTATTCTTTGTCTACATTCACGCCCATTGCAAAGTATGTTGGCTTTAGTGTGACAAGAAACGCATGAATGATTAAAAGATTATTTAAACGCAAAACAATAATGGCATCAAAATTATATGAATGTTTAATGGCGACGAATGAGGTTTCTCGGGTTGTTGGCAGGTCTAGCCGTTCCATTCGAAACCATTGGTAACGTTCTCAAGCAACAGGGCATACGATATAGATTTACTACGTAGTGGACGACATTACGCCTGGTCAAGACAGCTATATCGTGAACGAACACACACACACCTACATTATTGTTTTCAAACTGTCAAACTGCTACTCCTACTAACATCCCTGGTTTACATAATAACCGAATATCGGCCCAAACTGTACACACTCGTCTGCGTGAGGGTGGTCTACGTGGACGTCGTTCTTACATTTGCTGCGAATTGACGCGACGGCACCGCGTACATAGTCTTAATTGTTAGACACCATCGTTCGAGGTGGCAACAATGGAATAGATTTTTTTCTCCGACAATTCGAGAGTTTCCATTTATCAAAGTATCGGTAGGGTTCGTGTATATCGTCGAAGAAATGAACGTAATGCCGCCTGTTGTGATCTTGAATGAGATTGTTTTTGTGGGTCGAAGGTTCTGTCTTGGTCTTGCCGGGCAAGGAACACGCCCGTTTTTAATTTGAATACCTAACGCTACCGAAATGGGATTCATGTACGCAATCCCTCTGTTTAGAAATAATGTCACTGTTTCAACAAGATAATGCCATAAGCCATACCGCTACATATGAAGATACAGTAAATTTTCTCAAGACGAAAATATTGCTTTCGTTAATGATTGGCAGCCAATAGTCGAGATCTGAATCCGCTCGAACACGTGCCGGATAATTTGGACCAGCGAGTCCTACCACCGAACATCAAAGAACTAGCACAAGCCTTAATCCAAAGTGGAATAACGTTCTACAGGCCGAAATCTGAATACGACATTGTATCAAATAAGGAATTTTCTGGGACACTGTAGCAGACTGTTACATATTGAATTATACAGATACCACTCTATAATTGTAAATGTGACAGCATAGAATTGTGTATCGGCTAACTAAAGAAACAAGACTAAAATCTACCATAATAAAGATTTATTTGATACATAATGAAAGTATTTAACATAATTCTGAGAATGTGTCAACACAACAAAAAAAGAGCTGTCAGAAGGACAGCGCGCTCGACTTTTTTAGTGCTTGCCTATAAAACAAAACTTTGACAGTTAAGGGCACACAAGACTTTAACTAGGAATTTCTAAGTACAAATCAAGAAACATTTTCACAGAGTTATCTTCTCTTGCTTACAGATAGGTCTCATGATGGCACATAAGAACTCCAACTTCCAAACTAATATCTCAAATGGTTAAGTCAACAAGTGGACAAGAATGAAAATTTTAACTGAGTTTCTAAGTCAAAAAGGGCCATAATTCAAATAAAATCCTTAACAGAATTACCTTCTCCTGCCCATGTTTTGGGACCATGATGGTAAACAAGTATTCCAACTTTCAATTTAATATCTCAACCAGTTCAGTCAAAAAGTTGACTGGTACAAAAAAGTTAACCAAGATTCTAAGTCGATAAAAGGCCTTAATTTTTAAAACAAATCCCTGACAGAGTTACCTTCTCTTGCGTACAGATGGGGGTAATGATGTGAAATAGCATTAAAAGTTTCAAAGCAATATCTCAAAGGGTTAAGGCAATAAGTGGATTTTACCCATATTCAATGTATTTTCTAAGTCAAAAAGGGGCATAATTCTGTCAAAAACCTTGACAGAGTTATGTCCTCTTGTCTGTTGATGAAGGTCGTGATGGTAAACAAGTATGGTCAGTTTCAAAGCAATACCTCCAATGGTTTTGAAATAAAGTGAGGTGGTACAAAAAACTTAACCAAGCTCAATACACTTTCTAAGTCAAAAAAGGGCCATAATTCTGTCAAAAACCTTGACAGAGTTATGTACTCCTGTCTGTAGATGGAGGTTATGATGGTGAACAAGTATGGTAAGTTTCAAAGCCATACTTGTAATACTTCTGAAATAAAGTGGGGTGGTACGAAAAACTTAACCAAGGTGTGACGCCAACGCCGACGCTAACGCCGACGCCGACGCCGGGGCGAGTAGGATAGCTCCCCTTTTCATAGAAAAGTCGAGCTAAAAAGAGTCACAATCAGATATTTATCGCTCACCTGAATAAATAGAAGTTGATTATCTAGAGTCAAAAGTAGAATTTATTGATCACACCAATAAATAAAATGTTCTTCTGGACCCAAAGATCCTAACCTATAAAAGTTTTTTATAAAAACCAACTAGACGGCACTGCATATCAAACATTTCAGCTCTGGGACATCTATTTTTTCTAAGCTTTTACCATAAATATCTCAGAAAGCTATACATGTACCTATATAAATCTATATAACGGAAGGTACACCGAAGCTCAGGTTAGGTCTATATTTGTTTTTGAAGGATTTAAAACCTAAAAACATAACATTTGAATTTGTTATATTATTAAATGAGCTGGGGCACTTTAAACAGAAATATATGCAAAGATAGTTTAGAAATATAATTTGAAATAAATTGAACGTATTTTCATGCTTTTTTAGCCCGATTTGAGTGAAAAGCGTTTAAACGCTTTTCATTTTGGGTCATCTTTTTATAGTTTGAATAATTATTCTGGAAAAACGAAGTGCGCGAATGATCTGAAAGTTTGCACAAAGATTAGTGGTCTAAAACTACATCAAATGGTACATTTATCTGGAAAAAATATTTTCAGTCCCATCATGTCAAAATACCTCAGTGGAGTCCCTTTAAGTCACAGTAAAATGGTTAAGTCCACTTTCCAGCTTTACTGATGGAGGACGACCTGGGCACCCTATCATGCATTATTTCAGGCACAAACGGGCACCCAAGTACCCAGTATAACCATCAACTTTCTCTTAAGTATGCTTACATACCTTCCCCAGATGAGAGAATCCAATGTCCCTAATTCATATTTTAACGGGGTTGTAGCATATCAAAAGTACATGTAGTTATTTGAAGGTTGATTTTTCTCTCTATTTTTGTATGTTTACAGCAGATTCACATAATAAGTACATCAATTATACAAAGAGTATTCTGAATTTTTGCAATACAAACATTGCTTTATAGTAACTTTAACTATGTATGCACAACTTTATTAAAATAAAGAAATTTGTTCCTCCCTAACATGTTCAACAGGTTTCTACAATCTTAAATAAATAAAATTACCAACCCAAGAGCTATTAAATATAAAGAACATCACACAGTGAATAAAGTGTCAATGGGTTATTTAACATGGAATAATGATGAATAATATGATATCACATCTCAAATATTTACTATATCGTTTGACAATAATTACACAAGAAAGTTGATTTCAATATTGTCACAAAAAACATTCATACACCAATCAATGATTGTCTATCCCTTTCTGAAATATGAATACATTAACGCTTCCTGAAATATGAATACATTAACTCTTCCTGAAATATGAATATATTCACTCTTTCTTAAATATGAATACACGTCTGAAAAACAGTAATTTAGGGAGTTGGCTGCCTCTAAAAAATGTTCAACTTTAAGAACAGATATATAATTATATACTGTAAGTAGTGGTTAGAAAATCATATCATTAAATGTTTATAATTACACAATAAGCAGTCCGATAACAAAGTAAAAAAGTGCTGAGTGAATACAAAAACAACACATTAGACTAACAAACCTCATTCACACTTACTAGAACAAAACGAAGCATAAAAACATCCTGATTTCATGTTTAGTAGTCTATTTACAATTTTTTACAAAGAGTTAAGGGACGGATACAACTTAAAGTTGCCCAAATAATACTAGTACTAAGGAAGAAAAAAAGCAAAATATTGTATATTTCATATTAAATTAATTTTGTAGATAATTTTTTGTACATGTATATACAGCTACAAAGTTATTGGTCTTTTTACATGGATAGCAGTATCAAACTACAGCTATCACTGTGAAGGTGATTTATGCCCCACCCACCACTTTAACTATGTGTAATATTAGTGGTCTATAAACAAACTTAAGCTCCACCTCTATTTCTCTAAGGTCTCTATTGGACCTTAAAGTGATCTCAAAGTTCGGTCTCACATACATGTAAGCTTGCTATACACCAAGTTTCAGTACAACATCTCATCATTCTTAACTTATCATCCAGAAACCATGAAACAGAACAACAAGCCCACCCTTATACACCTCCTAAAACTTCATTTGGTGGGCCAAACAATTTAATATTCTAAAGTATTAATTGAAAAAGAAAAAAGCGGTGTAAAAAATAAAATAAAGTTTTGATCTTTGGTCTTACTAATTCCCTGTCATATACTCTTGATACAGAAAATTACTTCACTGTCTGTTTCACTTGTATACCTAGCTTCTTAAAACAAATTCACATAATGTTCAGAAATAGTTAAAAAAATATTTGATGTCCTTGGTAAATGTCTTAAGGTTTTAAGACAAACCAAGATAGCATTGGTCATTTACAGACTTTTACTGACAAGAGGGGGGATCCTGTGATGATACTCACTGCATTATTTAATACATGAACATGCATCTTGATACAACACAAGCTGGCAGGACAGTTTCACAACTTAAGACCCCTATGTCTCTACAACAATTCAAAATTGCATAATTATGTAAGTATTTCGAAGCAAACTTAAACATTCTTTACAAATTTAATCTAATCATGACATTTTTGAATTCATAGAACACAAACATACATGTTTATGATAAAACCTGGATTTCTTAGTACAGAGTAACATTTTCTTCTACATTTGATAATATCAAATATTCACAATAAAGACATCATTATTCAAAGCTTAAAAAATAATTATCATTATGATTCATATGACAATAAAGGCTAAATGTGAAACTATTTTACACCTTATATTATGAATATAAATATATACTAGTTTTGATTTAAGTCCCTTATTAAATTCTATAAAATAAATATAAATGAACTATGCCATTTTGGTTGATATTACAATAGTAACCTTACCAATATATGAAAACACATCAAGTTGAAAGGAAAAGCATGTGATATACTATATGTTATGACTTAAGAATATAAATGTTATGACTTAGATATGTACAATACAATGTGTTGGTAGTATAATAATTTATAAATTGTTTGCTTGTTCAAGTGACATAGACAAATTACTGGTCATACAAGACTGAACACTGTTCAGTTTTCAATTTAAAAAAATAAACAAAAAACTCACATTTACACCATTGTATTCAGTCATACTGTTCAATGTATCGTGACACAAAAATCAAAGTATTAATTGTTGTTGTTGTTGTAATAAGTAGGCCTAAAACGAGTTGGTGCAAGTGAGTAAGTTGAATCTTAGAATACAAGTTTGTCATCAATTAGGGTTTTGGATGAAACTGAGGCAAAAAGTTAATTACTTGTTATATGAATGTTGGTACTAAAAAATCATTTTTTTATTGCATTCTAAATATGAACTAATATACATTGTATCATGCCCTAAATAAGTTACAAACTACCCTGACAATATTTCTTAATA
This sequence comes from Ruditapes philippinarum, assembly GCF_026571515.1. Taxonomy (NCBI): domain Eukaryota; kingdom Metazoa; phylum Mollusca; class Bivalvia; order Venerida; family Veneridae; genus Ruditapes; species Ruditapes philippinarum. Next base: position 55,817 of record NW_026862271.1, on the reverse strand, counting down.
CTTAACTTGTTGAATGTGTGTAAATGATTTCCTTGGTTTAAATTTGGAACTGTTAATTCAAATTTTAAGGGATATCAATATCAAAATAAAACAAGATTGCATTTGTAAAAAATGCTATGCCACCGCATAAATACTAAAATAGTAATGTAGGAAGACATTTTTTTTGTTTTGACCCCAGGGCTTTAATTTGAATAATCTTACTAAAGGTTCACTACACAATGTTTACTGCAAAATGTCTCACCTCTAGCCTTTGTTAATTCGAGAAGATGATTTTTTTACTATATACCTGTAAGGAAAACCTTTGACCCCAGGGCAGGGCTAGTTTTGACACTAGAGGCAAAATTTTAACAACTTTGGTAGAGTACCTATAGATGATATCATATACCAAATATCAAAGCTCTTAGCCTTGTACCTTCAGACAATAAGATTTTTTAATTTTTTACTATATGTACATAGTGAAAATCAATGACCCCCGGGGGTGGGGCCAATTTTGACCCCAGGGCTATAATTTGTTCAATCTTGCTAGAGGTTCACTACACAATGTTTCATGCAAAATATCTAACTTCTAGCCTTTGTCAATTTAGAGAAGATGATTTTTTAAGTTTTTACTATATACATTTGAGGAAAACCTATGACCCCCGGGGCAGGGCTAATTTTGACACTAGAGGCAAAATTTGAACAACTTTGGTATAGTACCTATAGATAATAACACATACCAAATATCAAGCCTCTAAGCCTGGTACCTTCAGGCAAGAAGATATTTTAAGTTTTTACTATATGTACATATAGTGAAAATCAATGACCCCGGGGCGGGGCCGATTTGGACCCCAGGGCTATAATTTGAACAATCTTGGTAGAGGTCTACCAGACAATGCCTTATGCAAAATATCTAAGCTCTAGGCCTTCTTGGTCTTTACAAGAAGATTTTTTAAATTTATTCTTATAATTCCTTTTGGTTGCCATGGCAACCAGAATTCAGCATGGAATGAAATTCTTTGAACAACTTTGAAAGGCCTTCACCCAAGGATCAATCCTGCCAAGTTTGGTTGAAACTGGACTAGTGGTTTTTCACAAGAAGATTTTTTAAGTTCACTATATAATCTATATAACACACACACACACACACACACACACACAAACAAACACACACACAGGTGAATCGCTATATGCCACCGCATCGCAGATGCTGCGGTGGCATAAAAAACTTGAGCTACAAAAGACATTTTAAGGTTAATCATAATGGTTAGTAAAACTTGATTCTCATATATTTACTCCTATTATACTATTATTATGCTTTTAGTAATTTTGAATTTGAATTACCCTAATATTACAACTTAATGAACATGTTACTCACAAATAAAGTATTTATTTGCTAATAATATTTTAAATATTTGTTAAATATGAACTTATATATTTCTATAAAATGTGAAAATCAACATTGGCAAGTAGCTTTATTGCACTTTTGTGACAAAATGTTAACAGGACTTGTCACAGAAGTTTATTTTAGAATTAAAAAGGCAAAAAATAAATAAGTTGTTCATTCTGTTCTATTTCTTTTTTAGAATACTTTGTTTAAAAAAGCACATTTTAGTTCAATGCCAAACACTGGATTCAACAAATAAACTACAATAAAAGAACTTAACACAATATGAATAAAATCCAAAACATTAAAAAAAAAAAAAAACATAAACAAGAGGGCCATGATGGCCCTGAGGTCGCTCACCTGTATATAGCAGCACCTGTAAACTCTAGCTATTTGGGTTTTTTCAAAGAAGATTTTTTAAGTTTTTGCTATACACATATAAGGAAAATCAATGACCCCCAGGGCGGGGCCAATTTTGACCACAGGGCTTTTATTTGAACAAACTTGGTAAACACCTATTAGAACATGTTTCATGCTAAATTTCTTAGCTCTAGCTCTTTGAGTTCTTTAAAAGAAGATTTTTTAAGTTTAAATATATGCATATAGGGAAAATCAATGACCCCCTGGGGCGGGGCCAATTTTGACCCCAGGGCTTTTATTTGAACAAACTTTGTAGACACTTACTAGAAGATGTTTCATGCTTAATATCTAAACTCTAGCTATTTGGGTTTTTTCAAAGAAGATTTTAAGTTTTTGCTATACACATATAAGGAAAATCAATGACCCCCGGGGCGAGGCCAATTTTGACTCCAGGTCTTTTATTTGAACAAACTTTGTAGACACTTTCTAGAACATGTTTCATGCTTAATATCTAAACTCTAGCTATTTGGGTTTTTTCAAAGAAGATTTTTTAAGTTTTTGCTATACACATATAAGGAAAATCAATGACCCCCGGGGCGGGGCCAATTTTGACCCCAGGGCTTTTATTTGAACAAACTTGGTAGACACCTATTAGAACATGTTTGATGCTAAATATCTTAGCTCTAGCTCTTTGAGTTCTTTAAAAGAAGATTTTTTAAGCTTTTACTATATGCATATAGGGAAAATCAATGACCCCCTGGGGCGGGGCCAATTTTGACCCCAGGGCTTTTATTTGAACAAACTTGGTAGACACTCATTAGAACATGTTTCATGCTAAATATCTTAGCTCTAGCTCTTTGGGTTCTTTAAAAGAAGATTTTTTAAGTTTTTTCTTTCGGTTGCCATGGCAACCAGAGTTCTGCATGGAATTAAATTCTTTGAACAATTTTTAAAGGTGACCACCAAAGGAACATTCCTGTGAAGTTTGGATGAAATTGGCCTAGTGGTTTATGAGGAGATGTCATTTAAAGTAAAAGTTTACAGACGACGGACAGACGCCGGACGAAAAGCGATCACAAAAGCTCACCCTGTCACTTTGTGACAGGTGAGCTAAAAACACAAACAAAAATTGAGTCAGCAAAAAATCAGTAAAAACATTTGCTATTGCAAACATTCATCTAAATGACCTTTCAAAATTTACGATATAAAGCAATAAATTAAAATGTCTTTTAAACACTTTAAATCTTATCTTTAAAAGAAAATGACACACAATGCTTCTAAACTTAAAGGGGCAACATTCGCTGCCGCGGCAGCGAGTATTTGTGGGTGTGACTAATCAGTGATGTAAAACTGTCTGTTATAAACCATGAGCTAAAAATAGAATGCAGTGTTAACCTGCAGAGAGAGCTGATTTTACACAGGAGAGGTTTAATGGATGTTTTATATAACTCACAGATTAATCAGATTAATTAAAAGACATTATCAAGCCATCTTGTCCAGATATTACTTTTGAAGTCAGTTGTTTTTCATCAAGTCAGACAACTATGTCCAAATCCAAAGGATGTGCCTTACATGGGACATTTCTTTTAAAGAAAAACTGCTAAAAATGATCTTGAGCAGGAATTTAAAATATTTTTAAACTATTAATATATAAAAATTTATACAAATGAATAAACATTTGTGAAATGTAATTTTGACTACCCAAGATATTTACAAAAAATAAGTATAGTGTAAATGAAATATACCTGGGAAGTTACTTTTTACTGTTTTCATGAAGTTTTAAACCATTTAAATACACGTTGAATCAGTACTTTGAAATTTAAAAAAAAATCATAGATTAATGGATTATTGTAAATTTGTTGGATATAAATACTTTTTGATAAAGTAAGATCAGTAAAAGTTATTGTTTTTTTCTTATCATGTATTCAGCATTCGAATGTGTCGTCTGCTGAAAATCTCCTCCCTGAAATATATATCGTCTGCTACAAATCTCTCTCACTGAAATAAACACTGCCGACGTGCATCTGTTTACTACTGAAGGTTCATGACCTGTAATGATCAGTTGGCTCCTCCCATGGAAATTCAAATTTCAAATTTGACAGCCAGTATTTTTTTCCAGAAACACACTCAACAAAGTTTTATTTTGAATAATTTTGGTCAATCTATATCAAGAATACCTATGCCTACATACATGCCAAGTGTTGTTTAAATGCATTTGGTAATTAATCTTAAATCTTTGAAAAAGGGTCCCTGAAGTGAAGCATGCATAAAATTAATAAGAAACCTGCCCTAGCGCCATCTGCTGGCTTTTATAGTCCAGTTGGGCCTTTAAGGCTACAAGCCTACAATAGTAATATTCAATCAATTTAAATGGAACCGCACAAGCAAGATTTTCATGTAGTTCACCTGTATTACTTTCTTAACAAAACTTATGCTACATTCTTATCAAAATTTATATTTGTGTTATAGTGATGGTGAACAAGACACATTCTACAACAACTGATTTACAAACATCAATTGCTTTTATCTAGATTTATTAAGTTTTTAAAAACTTAAACACATTGGATATCTGTTTACTTTTAAGTATAGGTTAGTGTTTATTAGTAAGCATTTACAAAATTAAATTAGTTAAGAACACCTGCAAACACTAACCAATTTAGTGCTTGAAATTATTTTTATAAACAGTCAATTTACTAGCTGATTTACCAAAGCAAATGTGTTACGATTCATTTGAAATGCTGTAATCCTATTGGACCACCAATAAGATCAAACATCAACTTCTTTTATGTCAGCTGAAATGTACTAATATACATTATTGTTGTTTTTCTTTTTTAATTGAGCACATTATCATAAAATTAAAAATCAACATCACAGACACTCTTTGTTACAATGATATTTTCACCATCTAATGTAACTGCAGAAGTTTTTTACATTAAAGTGACATTATGCTCAAATTTTCATTGTCAATTTGTGCTGGATTGACCATATCTTGTTAAAATGGTGATTGACCAAAAATTGATATTGGAAAATGTTTAGGATAAAATATAAATCTGCCTAAAATATAAAAATACTGCCCCCCTTTTTTTTTATAAATTGAACATTACAGGTACATTCCGATGAGTATTTTACTAAAATTTCCTTCAACAAGTTGAGTTATTTACTGGTTATGCCAAATAAATTATAAAACTGAAAAAAATAAGGCAAAATATAAACTCATTTTTACTTTCACCTGTTTACTTACCGTACACACTTGGATGGGCATAATGTCACTTAAAAAAGCAAAATGATACCTGAACAATCATAAAATGGTTCAAATAAATGTTGCACAAGATACTACAGTCTAACTTGCCCATGCAACCACGTGTATTAAGCGACTTTTGTCTTAAACAACCACTTTAAATTCCCCCCGATCATTTTCTCTCTATATCTTTAATGTATTAAGCGACTTTTGCTCAACGCGACCAGCGACCGCTAATTAGTCACCTAATTGACATCAATCTTTTCATTAAACGACCACTTTTACCTGTCAAGTAATTGTGTTTTTAGAGAACGCCACCTCGTTATGTCACAAGTGTCAACAATCAAAACACAACAATAAACGTGTGAAAAACTCTATTTCCCATACTGTTTCAGCGTATGCAAATGAAGTTAAGTATACGCGTGACGTCTATTATCCAATAATATCGGATAAACAATGCAACGCTCCGCCCATACTGCGATGGTGTATGCGCTTCGCTTGTTGACATTTAGACTGCATTGAATTGACCTTGAACTTGATCAGCCATTAAATTTATCGTAACAAATAGATGTAGTTTGTTTATTTGAAATGAAAAAAAAGCACAACAGAAAACAATCTTCACTAATAGGATTTTCGCGTTGGAGATAAGGAAAAACAACGGAGAAGTTAAAAAATTCTGGAAAAATGTCAAACATGTACGTAATGGATCTTGAAACTGTTTTGTCAATAAATACCAGAAAGTTATTTTTTACATTTGCATCCATTTAGATTATCGGAGCGTACTTTTTTTCAACATTTATATAAATTTGAAGTTGAAAAACAATCCCACCGAATAAACAAGAGGGCCATGATGGCCCTGAGGTCGCTCACCTGTATATAGGCCTCTCCCCCCCCCCACGGCAGGGCCAATTCTAACCCAAGGGCTTTTATTTGAACAAACTTGGTAGACACCCATAAGATGATGTTTCATGCTAAACATCTAAGCTCTACCTCATTGGGTTTTTTCAAAAGAAGATTTTTTAAGTTTTTACTATACACATATAGTTAAAAAACAACGACACCCCTGGGGCGGGGCCAGTTTTGACCCCAGGGGCTTTTATTTGAACAAGCTTTGTAGACACTTACTAGAAGATATTTCATGCTTAATATCTAAACTCTAGCTATTTGGGTTTTTTCACAGAAGAGTTTTAAGTTTTTGCTATACACATATAAGGAAAATCAATGACCCCCGGGGCGGGGCCAATTTTGACCCCAGGGCTTTTATTTGAACAAACTTTGTAGACACTCACTAGAAGATGTTTGATGCTTAATATCTTAACTCTAGCTTTTTGGGTTTTTTCAAAGAAGAGTTTTTAAGTTTTTGCTATACACATATAAGGAAAATCAATGACCCCCGGGGCGGGGCCAATTTTGACCCCAGGGCTTTTATTTGAACAAACTTTGTAGACACTCACTAGAAGATGTTTGATGCTTAATATCTTAACTCTAGCTATTTGGGTTTTTTCAAAGAAGAGTTTTTAAGTTTTTGCTATACACATATAAGGAAAATCAATGACCCCCGGGGCGGGGCCAATTTTGACCCCAGGGCTTTTATTTGAACAAACTTGGTAGACACCCATTAGAAGATGTTTCATGCTCAATATCTTAGCTCTAGCTCTTTGAGTTCTTTAAAAGAAGATTTTTTAAGTTTTTACTATATGCATATAGGGTAAATCTATGACCCCCTGGGGCGGGGCCAATTTTGACCCCAGGGCTTTTATTTGAACAAACTTGGTAGACACTCATTAGAAGATGTTTCATGCTAAATATCTTAGCTCTAGCTCTTAGGGTTTTTTAAAAGAAGATTTTTTAAGTTTATACTATATGCATATAGGGAAAATCAATGACCCCCTGGGGCGGGGCCAATTTTGACCCCAGGGCTTTTATTTGAACAAACTTGGTAGACACTAACTAGAAGATGTTTCATGCCAAATATCTAAGCTCTAGCTCTTAGGGTTTTTTAAAAGAAGATATTTAAAGTTTTTTCTTTCGGTTGCCATGGCAACCAGAGTTCTGCATGGAATTAAATTCTTTGAACAATTTTTAAAGGTGACCACCAAAGGAACATTCCTGTGAAGTTTGGATGAAATTGGCCAAGTGATTTATGAGGAGATGTCATTTAAAGTAAAAGTTTACGGACGGACGGACGACGGACGAAAAGCGATCACAAAAGCTCACCCTGTCACTTTGTGACAGGTGAGCTAAAAAGATGTCATTTATAAATTTTGACTTTTATATCATGCTGTCTTAAGAGACCGTTTCATTAAGCGACCGTTTTGGGTGCTTCCCTTACCCGGTCGCTTAATACACGTTTGACTGCAGTGTAACTGTACATTCCCAAATATGAATAAATATACATAAATGATAGAAAAAAGTTAAAGCCCCCTCATCATAAACTTCTCCTTGTTTATGTTATATTTCTAATAGAATTTAGAGCCCAAATTCAATAAATAAAGTTTGTTCAGTCATTATACCACATTATTTTACATGTCCATTGAAACAGAGTTCAATTCTAAAAGAACTAAACTGTTTCAGATTTCCCATTTGCCTTCTCTTTGTCTTGAGTTTCATCTTTTGGTACATTTACCACAGGGTTGTGAGCATACAGGAAGGTGGCTGCCGACACAATAACAATAGCAATGATTGTATAAACATCTATAGTTATACCAAATAGGAACCAACACAATACTGCTGTAAACATCAGTTCTAAAGCACTAGCAAATGTCTTGAGAATGGAGTTGAGAGATCGTAAAAATAGACTCACGACAATACCAATAGCTGCGTTGTTCAGCATTATACATATAACATTAATTTGGAAAATTGAACTAAGGCTTGATGCAGTGAATGCGTCGGTAAGCTGTCCTTTGTATGCAAGAATAAGCCCGTTGCAGACGATCGAGTCCAAGTACATAAATACATTCTGCATCATGATATGAATGTCTACACCACGTCCCTTCAGTAAATATTCATTGTACACACCAGCAAAACATGAACAGAACACCTGAAATACAAAAATGAAATGATTACCAAACAATTAAATTACAACAAATGCCTCTCAAAAGTCACTGAAAACTAGCATGTAATGTAAAATTATGTAACAGTGGCTCTATAGCATAAAGTTTAAACAGGGTTCATACAGACATTCAATGCCAAAATTCAAGCATTTTTAAACTCTTTTTTTTATGATTTTTCAAGCTTTTGTGTCAAACAAATATCAATGATCAAGTAACTTATAATGGTACTGTCATACACACACTAGCTGTAACCAATAATTGTGAGCAAACATTTATTTTATTTTTTAACTTTAATACTAAATGAGATTGTTTGTTGAAACTATATCTTTTCTAACCAAGAATATGTCATCCTTTTCATTTACAAGCACCTTTTCAGATATTAACTAAGTACTTTTCAAGCACTTTTTTAGAAATAAAGCAAATTGAAGGATATTATTTTTCATTTTTAAGCACTTTTAAGAAAGGGGCTGACATTTAAGACCTTTTTAAGACTGTATGTACCCTGTTATATAATTTATATGAAATTTCAAGAAGGCGCTAGAAATGAAACTGAGCCAGACTTTCATGATATGAAAATTCGTAATCAAATTAGTACATTAATACACTTTTTATTACACTGTTTGGTTGTCTTGATGTCCTCATAGGCAAGAGACATAATAAGGATGAATTTTATTCTTTTTTTTGCTTTTTCTTTTGGGGAAAAAAAAACAGTTATGAAAACCCATTTCTACATTTGCTGAAAAATTTATAAAATTTACCTGAACAAGGATTAAGAATAGATGTAGATTAAGGAATGAAGTTTCTTTAGTTGCATCAGCAGCTGTACCACTACCAGTTAGTCTACCATACTCCTTTACTATACAGCCAAATGTGAGAAATACTAGAGATACCCACTGTATACGACTTAACTGTTTCTGAAATACAATCTGGAAAAAAAAAAGAAAAATTAAAAAGATCATCATTTCAACTTTCTCACATATATGTGTTATAATCATATCAAACATTCCATCTTAGCAAATCTCCAAAAATAACACAGATTGAAACTTTCTTATATAACATGAATTAACATGAAGCCTTACCATGTTGGATGGTTAGGTTTTATGTCTCACCAACAAAGTATAGGTCAAATAGCGAATTTCCAGCATTACTGGTGGTGGAATACCTCAAGTGCCCTTCCGTGCATTAGTTCAGGCAGGAACGGGTACAGTGAGTAGAATCACTGACATTCCCCATTTTAGTTGGATAGTTTCCTCACATCAAAGAATCCAAAGTACCTATCGAGAATTCAAAACCACAGTGGGCAGATGCAAGTGGTTTGAAGTGAACAGCCTTAACCACTTGGCCACGATTTTGGAAAATTAAAGCTTTGATCTATGTGTACTACAATCTAAGTTTTTTTCATGAGGGACTGATATATTTTGTTACGAAAAAAACAAGAATAAGAAAAATTGAATAATGTTGTCCATAATCACATGTACAAAACTTACTTAACAAGCATTTGATAGTATTGCGGGCAATACAGTAGTCCCCTACCGGTCCCTCAAAAAGTTCTTTAATTGTCATACACTCCTGTGTATTGCCATTTATAATGAATTTGAGGATGAAGTCTGTATTTGAAAATATCGACCACAAAACATAATAAAATAAGTTTGTCTATATCACAGTAATGTGTTAAGTTTCCATGCTTAGTAAGGAAATTATGTTTATACAACCTTGTCATATTATTACGATGTGGGATTTTAAAGTAAATCCTATAAGGAATGAAGAAGTTGGAGTGAAAATACCAGTTTCTCGAAAAAAATCTAAGTTCAAGGGGGACATAATTCTGGAAATAGTCTTGCTAGAGTATTTAACCTTCTCAAAAATGTTGAGTGTTAATAAGAAACATATATATGAAGTTTGAAGTAGATACATTAGGAAATAAAGAAGTTATTTAAAAAAGACAACATTTTTTCCCCTAAAAATCTAAGTTCAAGGGAGGTAATACTGATATTTTTTGTGCTAGAGTTATAAACCTTGTCACATATGATGTGGTTGATGACCAGAAACTTATATTTAAAGTTTGAAGTAAACACCTTAAGAAATAAAGAACATATAGTGAAAAAGCTGAAAAATTTAAATCAGAAATCTTGAAATTCAGGCTATTTGTTGCCATAGCAACCAGAATTTTCAACATAAGAAGAAAAGAAAAAGATGTGCATAATCTCCAGACTGCCATCTACCCATATTTCAAGTTTCATAGAAATATTTTCAGTACTTTTTGAGTTATCACTGGATCCAGTTTATGTGTTAAATTTGCCATATTTTCAGACTATTTGTTGCCATAGCAACCAGAATTTTCAACATAGGAAGAAAAAAAAAGACGTGCATAATCTCCATACTGCCATCTATCCATATATCAAGTTTCATAAAAATATTTTCAGTACTTTTTGCGTTATCGCGGGATCCAGTTTTGTGGACGGACGGACTGACGGACTGACAGACAGACGGAGGGTAAATCTAAAGTCCCCTCCGGTTAAACCGGTAGGGGACTAATAAGGATTTTTAAACAGGTAAACATATTCACACCAAAAATATAATATAGACACAATCAAACTGTTTTTACATGCACCATTTGATAAAGTTTGATTAAAGTATTTTGCAAAAGAGTCTGCAAAAATAGAAAAGTTTACAGATTATAATACTCCATACTCCTGAAATTGTTCCTGACAAAAAAACAACAAGTAAATAAATTGACTTACCTGAAAGACAACTCCAGTAACAACCACCCTGAACTGTAGAAGAAGGTAGTATGTGGTTGGGTCATAGTTAGCTAGATTCTCAAACTGAAGGTTGTTATATAGACAGTACAGACCAGCTGGTACAAAATAGTACAGTAATGCTGAAATATACAATTACATGTATTTCTATAACATAAAAATCATTAGTGCAATAACAGCTTATTACAAGATGGATGCAAATAGACCTTTCCTGTGTAAACAGTTTTATCAATTGGCTATCCGATTATTTCCAGAATTATTTTAAGGTATATTCATAATAATGCGTCAGTAAATATTTGTGATCTCACAAATCAAGTAATAAAAGGTGTTGAATATTAAAGACTGATCTGGGTGTATGCATTTCTTCAGTTGAAAATATTTTGATCAGTTTCAATCATATAAACTGAAGCACAGGAGTGTAATAAAGACATTCAATAAAAAGAGCTGTCACACAATGACGAATGCCTCCGAAAAGGTTTTTTAAGCATGCAGGTATTATGAAAAGAAATGAGAATGAAAGTAACTAATTGTTGTGAAATGAAGTGCTATTTATAGCAAACTTAACACCTTGGGACAAGGGTCTTGGATGTGACACATCATCTTCATGTGGTAGACATTTATGCCAAGTTATTTTAAAATCCTTTAATCCATGACAATGTTACAGTTTGGAAACTAATGTGTACCTTCAACTTTTCTGATGAGTATCAGTACCTTCAAACTATTAAAGTGACCTTGACCTTGGAGGTAGAACATGGGTCTTACATACACTCGTCATCTTGATGTGGTAGACATTTATGCCTTGTTATTTTAAAATCCTTCGATGCATGACAAAGTTACAGTCCGGACACGAATGTGTGTACCTATTATCTCTAATTGTGATAGCATGAACCTTCAAAAGTAAGTGTACCTTGACCTATGAAGAAGGGACGTGGTTCTTGGACGCGACACAATGTTGTCATGTGATAGACATTTGTGCCAAGTTATTTCAAAATCCCTCAATGCATTACAAAGTTACAGTCAGGACATGATTGTTGTGTAAGTGGGGATACATGGATGGATGGACAGACAGACATGAGCATTAGCTGAGACACATCATCTTGATGTGGTAGACTTTGGTGCCAAGTTATTTTTAAATCCTTCCATGAATGACAAAGTTATAGTCCAGACTTGATTGTGTATCTTCAAACTCTTCTCGAAAGAATGAGTACCTTTAAACTGTAAGTGTGACCTTGACCTTGAAGGTAGGGACATGAGTCTTGGACGATGTAAACATTTAAGCCTTGATATTTTAAATCCTTCGATGCACAACAAAATTACAGTCCGGACACAAATGTGTGTACCTATAAACTCTTATTGTGATAAAGTGAAACTTCAAAATGTTAGTGTGACCTAGACCTTTGAGGTAGGGTCGAATCCTTAGACGCGACAGACACATCGTCTTGATGTAGTAGACATTTGCACCAAGCTATTTCAAAATCTCTCAATGTATGACAAAGTTACAGACCGGACACTAATGAAGTGGGGATGCATAGACAGACAGACAGACGGTGCGAGTTGAATATGCCGCCCTTCAGGGGGAGGGGGGCATAAAAAAGGACCTTTTTTAACACCCTATTTACCCTTCTTAATTTATATATGTGATTATTAGAATATTATATTTGTGTAGATTCAATACCAAATTTATTGAACTTGTTGAATAAAACAATATTATGCTCAAAGAGACTCACATAATATGATTTTATTCAACTTGTCCAATAAATTATGTATTAAACCTACCATCATTCAATATCCTCTATTAAATAAATATAAATTTTGTTTACAGACATGACGATCAAATTATATTTATAATTGATAATTTGACACAATTATCTTACCAGAAAAGTATTTTCAATTCAAAGATTTATTAAAATAATTGATAATTAAGTACCTGAGGGCAGTAATACTATTAACAGGACAAAAAATATACATTAACTTTACAAGTTCTTTATCTCTTTATCAAAGCATGAAATAGCAAATACTTACTTTCTTTATTATTGACAAAGTCACTAACAAACGATGATGGGGATTTCCTAAAATGTTAAAAGAATATACTTAGAATATACTTAGTATAAGTACAATGGTATGACTGTTGTGGGGGTGTATAATAACTAAACAAAATGCGTTGCAGTTTCCAGATTCAACCTTTACTGATCAACAATCATATATAGAGTAAACAACAGAAACAATGTAAAGTCGGAAGTGACGTTAATGTAAGCGTGGAACATCAGGTTATGTAAGGCGCTATAAATGATGATATCAATTCCAGTCAACTGTATCCATTTAACTATTTTTGATCATGGATAGCCTACACAGCCAACAGAAAAGCCTGAGGCTGAAACATTAAAGTATAACTCACTTGCATAACTTCATATCTGAAGTCACTAGCAGAGAAATTGGCAATTACTGGTTAGTTATCAAGGAAATCTGGTTAGCTGGACTGTCTATCAAGATGATCAAAAAGTGGGTAAAAATTGGTATAAAAGCCAGAAACATTTCATTAGTACATGATTTTATATTTTTTGTTTTAAAATAATACATGTATGAATGAAATATTAGTCTAAAATTGTACTTACTCTTTCAGATAAATCAAAATAGCTGCAACCAATTTAATACATTCTGTCAACAGTACCACTGTCACGGTATTGTAACTGTATGTATTGTTCTTTGACTTTGAAGCTGTAACCAGTATACCTGTCAATGAATAAACATAAAAATCTCAAACAAGGCTGCATGGTGTAAAATTTCATTTGTTTTACAAGAATAGAAAATATCTATGTTTTATACAAAAGCATTTGGATATGCCATTATGATACTGTGATAAAACACACTGTAATTTCTCAATATTCAATAAGAAATAAAGAAATTTATAAATATAAAAGAGTCGGATTATCATACATGTATGTTTACCATTGTTTTGACCATTACCAGTGTCAAGTGCATATGTTGTGTTAAGACAATAAATGAATCATAATTAGTTACATATAAATTAAGCAAATTTAATTATAATATATTTCCAAAGTTTTAAATTTCAACTTACATTACAACACACAAAGAAGAAAATAATGGGTGAATAGCTTCCAAGATTCATAACAGTTACTTTACACCTGATTATTTTTTTTTACCTGTGAGTGTTGATAAAATGTTATTGTTGTATTATTACAAGAATATGATCTTAATATGATTGATCATATAGGTCACTACTTATTTTTACCAATTTGTATGTTAAAGATTTTGACTGAGTTATATACTGGTACAATCAAATGCTCACTAGGTACTTCGCTAATAGTAGCACTCACCCAACCATCTACATAATCTGGTTTTGTTATGTAAATTACTCTTGTATTGAGGAAATTGTGTGTATAAGGCCAAAGTATAATATGATCTGTGAATGAAGTCAAGTAGTCTGAGGGAATATACGTTCCTATAGTCATAAGCTTTTTTAGCATCAAAGGTGAAGTAAAACTGTTGCATGTTGTGTCACTAAATTTCAGTGAGTCTGACAATTTGTAGTTTACACATGGTTTGTCTGCTTATTACTCAGTGTGCATAAAATAGAATAAAAGATTTTTTTTTCATATTTAAATAATTTATATATCATGTGAAAAAATGTTAAGTTCTTTTTTTTACTCCAAAATTCCTTCCAATAGAATTTGCCATCTTTAATCATCTCAAATACTGTTGAAAACCCTGAGCCTATGCATTTAAATTAGCAAAGGTCGCTATGACATAGGGTGTAGTTACTTTTAAATATGGTAAGACCAATTGAGTATGTAAAATTTTTAAATTTGCCGATTATAAAGTGGCAGGACAGGTGTCATATAAATTATGTTTAATTAGCTGCAATATTTACATCAGCACAAGGGCACAATGTCCAATGGAGCTGCATATCATGTCACATATATTTTAATTGCAGTCAACTTTTATCAGCAACTATGTATCACCAATCAAGTTTAAGTTACACCCAGAGATGATGACAAGCATATATTCTGTAAACATCTGTACATGTGGTAAGTAAAAGTGAAATGTCATTTCACTTTGATCTTCAAACTAAGCAAAGTTCAGAAACTTTAGGTGACTAAGTCGCTCAAACTGCCAAGTTGCTAGACAGACCACTGTATATACATATCAAAGAAATTATCAGTGCCATTTTCAGTTCATGAGCATTAACAATTAGAAAAAAATCAGGTAAAAAAGTCTGGTGCAACTAATTGTACTACGTAATGAGATATTGTGCTATTTCTGTATATGGACAATATCTGAGATTCTGACCCAGAACAAACATATCTTTATATCTCTAGAATCTTTCATGTCAATATATTTGACTAATATAAAGTCATACAATAATTTAATTTTATACTAGCAGTAAAATCAGGCATTTTTTTATTCTAATTATTTTCTTTTCTAGATAAATAAATTTAGGATGGTCCCCTATGGTACCACTGTTCTTATTATTTCCAGCAAATTTTACACATGAAAAGAACTTGTATTTACTATTTTATTAAATTATGTTTAACTATCGCATCTTGAGTTTAAAATACACATGTCATTCATAGAATAATTCAATGATTTAAATTAGAAACATATATGGTCATTAAGTCATGTTTTGAATGGGAGCTTAAACGGAGAGCACTATGGTACCGTGGTATGTAAATTGATGGCCCATTTTGGAATCAGTAGAATTTTTTCAACAGAATATGACATCACTGCAGTTTCAGAAGACGACCTTTATTTGTCAGAACAGGAAATTTTCAGTTTTACCGGTAAATATGGGATAAAATAAAAAAGTATTTCCAACACACTTGGGCAGCTTTGGATTTTCCTATCAATGACAGAAATTTATTTTAAATGAAAATATTTCGAACATTTTTTATCCAAATTCAAAAAATCAGCACTTCCACTTTCACTTTAATGGTGGAAACATTCGATTGGTCGCGTTCAGTGAATAAAGAAACACATTTTCTGATTGCACCGGAATGGGCAAGGACGCGGGGAAAAGAGTCAACTCGGCCCTATACCAACTCGGCACGGGTCAACTCGGCACGGGTCAACTCGGCCCACTTTACAAAAATATATAGGCCTATATAACGTTTTTACTTTGCTTTGCATGTTGTTAAGGTAAATGAATAATAAGAAATATCTTATTATTATTATTTTTATATAATTATACATTGTACCTCTGCCGAAATAAAGTATATTTAGAAAAAAAGTTATTTATTTGTCTTGCAGATTCGATGAAATTAAAAAATTTGTAAAGTAATTTTCAAAAAAATATGAAACAAAAACGTGTTTACTTAATAGCATTAGCTTCTAATTAATTGCAGGTGGTCTAATCAAATTTGAATGAATGAGTCAATCATAATTATCACCTAATTAATCGGTATCCTTAACATACACATTGATTGATAATAATACCCCTTGACAATAGGAGTCCTTTGATGTCTTTTACCCATATTTAAAAGTGGGCCGAGTTGACCCGTGCCGAGTTGGAATAGGGCCGAGCTGACTCGGGGGCCGAGTATGTTTTAGGGCCGAGCTGACCCGGATTCAGGACGCGGTACCCGCGGGGAGTACTATATATAAGAAAGTAAGAAATCTAAAGGTGTTTATTATATCTAATTGTCTCGCATGTTAAGGAAGGAATTAAGGATGTCATCATTCTATTGAAGTCCACTCTGTATCATTAAAACATGCACAGGAGGCAAACTCCTCACAGTGATTTGATTGACAGAGCTATTGTGTGCAGCAAAGTAAAGGGAGTCTGAGACCAGTTTGTTTGAGGGAGGGAGAATGCAAACATGTAAATGAATTATGATACATATTGGATTTTTTTTGATGCAACAGGTTAAAATTCTATGCTGTTTAAACATTAAGATATTCTGAGTTGATCAGTCTACAAACATTTGATTTCAGTTTTATTATTCACTTTCCCGTTGTTGCAGATTTTGCATGTACAATTGATCAAGATTAACAGGAAATAAGACTTTAAACGGGTAAGTACCGGGTGCTTTGATTTTTTCATTGTAAGTCACCTCGGCAAATGCTTAGCGTCGCAAATCTCTGGTAGCATAGAATATATCATTTTTATTCAAAGTCCTAGTAACCAAGAGAAAGACAAAACGAACATCGCGGAAATATGTTACTTATGGAAACAAACCTTGATTTATAAAAAGTCCCATATAAGATATGAAATAAACAAAGCTCATCTTTGTAGGAAACAGGTCTTTCGAACACCACGCCATTGTTTTGTGTCGTTGCTACAGTTATCCGTGCAAATTTCTTCTCAAAAGTGAAGTTGTCGACCTGTCAACAGGTACCTATGGAAATGACCAAGTTTGCCGAATGTTATATGTTTATGTTAAAAATTACGACTGGATAGTTGTTGAAATCGTTGTCATCTGCTGTCAAAAAAATCTTAAATAATTCTATCAAACATAACAGGAAAATGAATGCACATGGGGTCATTTCTGATCATCTCCCAACCCAAAACCAGCAACAGCAAGGTTTACCAAAACAATATGATAACATTTTATATATTTTCTTTATTTCATTTTACTTTACTTTAAAACCGATTGATGGATTAATAATTAAAGGGTCTACAAAATCGACCCATATATTGCACAAAACCCATATTATTTTCAAGGAATTAATTAATTAATTCATCATTCATTCATTCGTTCATTCATTCATTCATTCATTCATTCATTCATTCATTCATTCATTCATTCATTCATTCATTCTTTCATTCTTTCATTCTTTCATTCATTCATTCATTCATTCATTCATTCATTCATTCATTCATTCATTCATTCATTCATTCATTCATCCATTAACTAGTTGAAAAAGAATTGTGTTTTTATAGGACATATCAATCTGGGAAAACATAAGGCTCTAACCTGCTAATAAACATAATTTTAAACGAATATCGATTCATATATGATTATACAACTACAATAGACATCACCACAGAGCTATGATTCTATATTATAAGTATCACAATAATACCCGATGAACTTCAGAGGTCATCTATTAAGTTATTTAAATTATCATTTCGTACAAGAAAAATGACAAATAAATCATTCATTTCACTCATAAAACAGAAAAATCTCCTAGAATAAGTATTTATTCAGGGGTGTAGTGACCGAAATTGGAATAAAGCTGAACACTATTTGGGAACATGAACTTTTTCATAATCAGATATGTACAACTTATTCAGATAAAGCAATTTATATTAAGTATTGAAGGGGATGCAAAACTTGAGACAAACTAGTTTTTCATCTGGCGACAGAATGTTGTAAACATTGAGTATGTAGCCAAGCACTGGTGACTGCATTACTTCTTATACATCTAGTCAGGGTATTTCAAGTAGAATTTGAGAAAAAAAAAACTGATCTGCATAATTATATTATATTATATTATATTATATGTGTCTTTATAACAATCAAATATGATAACCACCAGTTAGTAACAGTGTCAGTTGAATTGAGGTGTAAAATTGGCAATGTTTCAAAAGTCATGTAAAACTTTATATATTTAAATCTTATCATAATCTTGACAAAATCACAGAAATAACAAAAGTTGACCGTCTTGTTTAAAAAATATCGGCAATTTAATCTAAATTTGTGCATCAGTTATATAGAACAACAACGGCAATTGTTTTCATCAGTTAAACCTAAGTCTTACTTACACAAGAAACAACCACGGTTTTGAAATGCAAACAAAACCAAAGAAAAGTATATCTCAACAAAAGAACAATGAAAAATTGAGGCATATTGAAACAGGTGTTTGTCAGATTTGATATAACAGAACTGCTAAGGGTAGTTAGATATATAAACTTTTGTTCAAAACAATGCTTTCTTTGTCCTCGAGAAATATTGTTAATTCCCAATGGATAACATTTGTAAAAGAGTTAAAAAAAGACCCTCTTAATGATCTTGTTATTTCAGAATATTTTCATTTGCAGAAAGTAGATAGTATTTATCACTTTAAAGGTATTGTGAAGCTTTGACGGCATGGTCATGATTTACAAGAGTGGCATAATACTATAGATATATCTTCTAAGTGCCTATAGTTAATATAGTGTACCGTACAAAATTTAGCCATAGATTGTAATCGAAGATTCTGTATCTTATGTCCACATCTAGCTATTGGTGACGAACTTCACCACTTATTTGAATGTACGGATTTTAATGACATAAAACGTAAATCTAAATATTAATCCCAATATTCTTAAACTTGACAGATTAATGAAAAGTTGTGATAAAACAATACTACTTTAATTATCTCTTTTTTGTAAAAATATCATATTAAAATACTTCTCATTCTTCGTTTCTTTTCCTGTTTGTAAATGAGTTTTGATCTCTTATTTTTGTTTATTTTAGCAAGTCATAATTGTTTTCCTTTATATGTGATATAAGTTGATTTTCTTTTATGGCCGTTATTTTTCTGTTCAATGGCTTGTCATAGTTTGTTATAACCAGTTGAATATTACATGCCTTGGTTAAATAATCAAAGCACAGAAGGCGCTGAATTTGTTTGGGTCTCAGAATGTCAGAAAGGTGAAGGTTGTGAGATTATAGATCAATTTGTTTTTGTATAGTGTCTATATATATATAGCTGTAGTAAATTGGCAAACAGGCTAATTGCAACACTGATTTTCAATTCAATGTTTATTTGACAATTTAAAAAAAAAAGAATAAAAAGAGTTGCCTTATCTGGGATTCGAATCCCAGACCGCTGGTTTGTGAAGTGAGCGTGTAACCTCTGGACCACAGGGAAGTTATAAACAATCAGCCTGAAGCAAACCATATTATTCTTAATAAGAGTTTTTAATCATTATTAATTTCAAGATATTTTATTCACGGTAAACCTGTTGTTTAACATTCATGTAAATAATCATGTCCCTGTACTAGAGTCAACATCCTTACTTTATTTTTCAGGAAGTTTAAATAACAAATGTTCATTTAGGCGATCACAATAATCCGAAGCTTTACGAAAATAGCCGAGCAATTTTCATTTATCATCCGCGTAACAAAATTATTTGAATCTATTACCGGTACTTTGCGGAAATATTAAAGAATTACATAATATTAGAAATCAATCAATCAATCAATCAATCAATCGGGAACTACCTTTTTATTCCCTCAGAGGTTAGAAAATTAATGCGCCTGCCATTTGCCAATCTTTACGCAGTGATCTCTCCTTAATTTTTCAGCGTTAGTGTACTTATAAAGGGAAGTAACCGCATCGAGGAATTCGTGATGGACTACTTTCGGATTTTGCAAATAAGCATATCAGGGTATGAAAATTCGCTACGACCCAAACAAATAAAAACTGAACAGAACTGGTTTTACACAAAACGAAAGAAAAGGGCATTGAATTAGACCCTCTATTTTTGCAAAATATCATTGACTACGACACACATGTACGACGTGTTATCTCAAATAATTTCCTGACTAACATGTATTATGTCCGAACAATAGCAATTTATTTGAAATGCTTCGTACACGCGTAATTTTCTGTTTTCACTTTAAACGAAATATGATTCCAATTTAATGATAGAAGATTACTTTGATTATGGTTTATTATCATATTTATTCTGATGACGGCTCAACTGCAGAACCGAAACCGGTAGAAAATAAATTCCATAAATCAAACAGGCGTTGACATGTTGTTTTTCTTCCTTTTGATTTTGTAGAACAGAATTTGGTAAGAGATCGGATTGTATATATTTTTAATTTTATAGATTAGAAACGGATGTATAAATTACACAATTAGAACAAAATGATTTATTAATGATGATGGTTTGTGCTGCTCTAATCTGTTCTAGAATATATTAAGCAGGGACTAATTAATAAGCAAAACAATTTCGGTAGAATGATCTATGGAAACTTTACAGAAGGCACAATACGTCAAAACTTAAAATGTTGTAGGTTCGGTGTGATTGAGAGTAATGATAAAGGTGTGATTGAGAGTAATGATAAATGCAAGCTTTCCGAATCATAATTTGAGCTCTCAAACCATTTTCTCTATTTATGCTGATGATTGTTAATTAGGTAAAATGTGAGTACACATGTCAACAGGCACTAGCGACGTTCATAGAACGCAGCAGGCGTTATCAACAACCTTTCATTTTCATTGTTTAGTGTCAAACAATACTCTCAAAGTTTGTGTATAAAATAATGTACTGCGTGCTATTCTGACGTAATTAATATTGACAAATAAGCGTTCTTTAACGCCAGGTGTAGTTTTCCTTATTTAGCAACAGATGGGCTGATGCGATCGATTCTCAGAGGAAACTGCGTAATAATGTTCAGGTGTTATTGAGTGAAAAAATATAAAATGGGGGAAGATGGTTTGTTATTTTAAAACGGGAATTTTGGTACAGATTTTGCCTTGGGTTTAAAAAAAAGAAGGGGGATTAATTTTTTAAATTTTTTTTGAAGATAGTTAAAGGGGTTCATTGAGAAATTTTTTTTTCAGAGTTATGAGCACACAACAGTTTAGTATGAAAAAAAATAACTTTAAATATAAAAATTTTTGAATATCAAAAATCATAAAAAATTTATAATAATTGTCGCATGAATTATAACTAATTAACGCTTTATTTTTAGTGTGTCTGCAATGTTCAAACCAGGATACAAAGAAAATCTCAGTAATATTGTGTAAAATGTTACCATGGTTATAATTGACAATATAATAATTTCGCAGCCACACCCAGGAATATATTAGTTTATTCTCATCGTAATTGATGGTAAGATATTTGCTTGCTGAATGTAGCTTTATATTTCGTTCTATTTATACAATTTTGCCGAGGTATCAACATTGTATTTATTTATTTTTTATTTATTTTGTTTTCAACAATCACTTTTATTAGAAGCAACGTCGCAATAGTAACAATATGACTGGTTAACATAAAATAATTAAAGAGTGGGTTACATGATACTTAATACAAATTCTACTTTAAACGTTATTTTCAGTACATGGGGACAGTGATTATAAACCATTATAAATTATTAACATTGTATCATACATTTGTTTGTTTTATTAACTAGTGTCTGTTAGTCAAGTTCAATGATTTGTATCACGCTCCAATGTAATATATTGGCACATTGTATAATTATGTTCTTTTCTGTCTTGCCAATTATTCATAAAGTACAGTTTATCGCGATGGTGGTCATGTTATCTTGATTGGTTTGAACATTTGCATTTACAATACTGTTTAGTTTAAAGATAACATATAAAAAGTATTCTTTATCTCTAGATCTTGACTTTAACAAATAAAACTTGAATGCTGTTTATGTTATAGTTTGATAAAGATTTACATAATGTATGTAACATTTTAAGCAGTATGAAAACATTTAACTGTTTCCTTATACATTTCCACATATTTCCTTCCTTGTTGAAACGTTATAGATAACCAAACCTCGTGTTCCCTAAGGATTAAGATCAAGATCAAAATACAAATCTAAAAAAAAATACATTTTTTATTTTCATAGATTTAATATCTAATGTGGTAATGAATAAAGTGAACTTGAAGTAGCATTTTTATGATTTTTTTAGAAGAACTGAATATCTTCATTTTATTCGACCCGGTAACGTTTTTTTTGTATTGTATTGTTAGTCCTGGTTATTATCCCAAAAATAAGTTTCTCTGCAAATCTGAAACCATTTAAAATATTTATCCCAATGTAAACATATGCAATATACCTACGTTGATGATATTTAACTACATGTATATCTACTCAAGAACCTATAAAATAAAAAAAGAGTAATACTACTCGATTTATCTTTAATTATACAGAACCATCGACCATATAATTGAGATCAACAAAAATGGCACCACTCCTGCAGTACTAGTGAAAGCCATATCTTCTTACAACATTTGTGTATGGTACCTATAGTGTAACGATATTTGCTATGGATTATGTACACTCGTGTTCTTGTACCACTGGCGGCGAGATTGAAGACATGTTGCAGTGTGCTCCTTGTCCTCCACCGTTTTTGTCCTATATTCAACTGAAAATGACAGCCATAGGAAAGCTGTGCAAGAGGGAGGTCTGCAGTATTGCTAGAAGATGCAACATGTCAGAAAGTTCAGAACTGACTACGGACTGCCCTGTACACGATACCCAAGCCGAAGTAGGATGTAATTTATTTTGTATAATCATCATTGCATCTGTGTTAAGCGTTGCTCTTCTTATTAGCATGTAAGTACATGTATATTTTGTCGTGTTATAACAACTCTTTGAATGTCAAAGAACGAACATTAACATTTATATTTCTTCTTTATTTATTCTTTTATAAAGCAATGTAAAGATTTACTTGCAAATTCATGCACATTCATATAAATTCATGTAAATCATAAATATTTTTCAAACATTTTGCATAATCATCAATGCAAACGACCTGTTAGTTAATAAACAATTCTCGTGGCGGTTGCATAGTCTCAAAGCATTATTTCTGCAAAATGAGCTAACTGTACACATGAACGAATACTCTGAATACAGCAACCGGTAGAGTGAAAGGGCGATTTTGTCTATTTCAATGCTTTGGTTTAAACAGTATCTATTTCTTCTTCAATATTTACAAACAAAATGACAATGCATTAATTGCATTAAATGATTTAATGATATGCCATGTGAAAAAATTACATAAACAATTCCTTAAACGTGTGTTAGGGATTCACAAAAAACATGCAATGATGCTGTTTCCGGTGAATTGGGGAGGTTTCATTTATATTTTGATTGCATAATCGGTTTAATTAAGTATTATACAAGATTAACTAAATCTACAGTTAGTGAACTTTTTAAAACAATGCTCATGTTGATTGCGAAATGTTTTACAATTGTAAAAGAAATAGTTGGTTATTCAGTGTATTCTTTATACTAAAATATTTAAAAATATCTGAAAATTTATATAAAGAATCAATATCTTATTGTTCAATACAATTTATTGATAAATTGAAAAATGGTAAAGATAATGATTGAAAACTACGTACTTATGTACAGATTTTTGTAGGCAACCTTATTTAGCAGAATCAAAGATAAAGATATTATAACTTGTTTTACAAAGATAAGGATAAGTTCTAACACACATTGCAAATAGAGATTGGTGGATATAAAACAATCAAGTCTGATAGAAGATTCTGTGAGGAGTGCAACTGAAAAGAAGTTGAAGACGAGCTTCACTTTGTAACTGCTTGTAATGCTTTTACTAGTCAACGCAGCATTTCATATAGTGAAATAAAAGATAGGAATTTGAACTTTGAAAAAATGTCTCAGATCAGCAAATTTATTTTTGTAAAATGCTTCATGGAATGTAATTTAAAAGAAAACCTACAATAAGATACTATATACAGTTATTGTGTTTTAAAGTATCATTACATTTTAAATATGGTGTTTAGTAGTTAAGTTTGTAAACTTTAGTTTGTTTATCAGTTATTTTCTCTCTATTGTTACTTTCTAATACGAATCAAGCTTTATTTTCGTTTACATTTTTAATTGATCGTTGATCTCATTATTATTGTGATTTATATGTCATTTTACAAAACCTTTGACTGGAAATAAAAGTATTCCATTCTATAAATGTTACTAACATACGTATATGTTGATTAATTCGACCCCCTTCCAATTGTATACTCCTTGTTTTTCGGTAATACTGTTGGTGTTGAATTCCAAAGGAATTTAAGCATGTGACTTTATTTGTAATCTTTTGTATGTTGATTGTCGTTTTAGAATGTATATTATATCGAAAAATCTAGTAACATATGAATTCAATTTAACTTGTTAATTTTCAGATTGATAATTGTAGTATACAAAAGAAGGAGTGGTGATATTAAACAAGATGCGATCAATGTCGTATTTAACGATACAGACAGTGAAACTAGCGGGAAATCTAGTGACCGAGGATCATCTAACATTCTTGAAGTTCACGCTGACTGTCACTATGAAAATGTTACTACAAATGAAAAAGTTAAAAGTAGTCCAGACGTTATTGAACATTCACAGTCAACTAAAGAAAATGATGGAAATTTTACAAGTTTTAAAGATAATGACCCAACCGATTCACCAGTAATTAAAAGCGGTTTGCGAAGTCGTTCAAATGGAGAAAAGAATGATACTTGTATTGTTGCAAAATTATAAATGCGTGTAATTAATGTTTAGTTCCATTATGAAGAGAAAAGTCTACATTTTGCACAGTGGTTCTTATACACGTATTAAATATTTGAGAAACATCGAAACAACGCGCTTGTACAATCGTTGCCATCGTTTTACTTATAAATGCATGCACGTCAAGTTTGTGCACAGCATCAACTTAAAAAAAACACTGTCGTGAGGCTTAGGTGTCGAGAATTGGTGAAAATGTCCTTGCTAACGTGTTAGTGTTATTTTTGTTTGTTTGTATCTTTGTTTTTTTTGTGGGGTTTTTGTTGTTGTTGTTTTTCGCTCACATAATATATATTTTTTCAACTCTTTCAATAAATTCAGTATTGAACATACACTCGTTCAGTATCCTCTTTTTCATAAATAATTAAATACACGCCCGTTTAACTCACAACGAGTGAAAAATGTCCATCGGTAAAAATGTTGTGAGCAACTTCCGTTCCTCGTTGTGAGCACCCATCTTTGACGTGTGACACGATAAACAAGGTGAGTGTTTCATAATTTTTGAAGATTGCAGACATTTATGTAAAAAATATCGAAATGCAGTTAGCTAGCGATGTGTTTTCCGAGTATGCACATGTAAAGATATTGCCTGTTGGTGGACAATTTGATGGAAAATGCCGTGCGACGCAGTGACTCGGGGTTAGCTGGAAAACTGGAGACAAACTTCTCTTGGGGACCTAATTTTTAACATTGAAAACGTCGATTCTGGTGACGTTTTGTGCATTCTAACCTAAAACAGATACCCACAAAGTCTTCAGCGTAAATTATTATCTGAAAGTCTTCATAGAAACAAGATTACCTTTTTTTGCTTTAAATCCTCGTTGTGAGCACTATAACCTCGCTGTGAGCAAGACAAGCGCAGTGCGTATATGGTTTTAATAATGTAATCTAGATGGTGAAAAATATAATTTTCAATCTACCCACAGCAATTAAAACGTTTTTGCACAGCAGCATTTCTTTGCAAGACCTTGTGCATACCCCAAAGGGAGGCATATTAGTTTTGAACTGTCCGTCTGTCCAGTCCCTCAATCTGTCCGAAAACTTTAACATTGGCAAATAACTTAAGTAAACGGATTTGATTCATATTTTGACACAACATCCCTTAGCACCTTTCCTACGGACCTGTTTTTTTTACCCTTTGACCCCTGAATGGCCTTTACCTTTCAAGGTCCAAATTGTCCAAAACAAACATTTTAAGATTGGCCATAATGTCCTGGCATAATGTTTAGACACAACACCATCTTTGGACAAGGGCCTTTCAACTATCCTATATATATTTTGACCTTCGACCCCTGAATTACCTTTCACTTTTGAAGGTTCAAATCGTTCCAAAAAACTTTTAAAACTTTGTTCATTAAACTTCCTTTATTAGTATAACGGACTCCCTACTATTTTGAAAAACAACACCCTTTTGAGGCAAGACCTTAAAACTGATCTGTATTGTTTTTTACCTTGTAACCGTGAATGACCTTCTAGAACATCCAAAAACTTTAACATTTGGTCACAACTTCTTTAGGTAAGGGTAAGTGGAATTAATTTCATATTTGGGACACTCAATGCCCCTTTGGACAAAGACCTTACAAACTTGTAATAGAAGGAAATAATCTTTACTGGGTCCATAAATCAAAGACAAAGCCCACCTTCAGGGGCATTGTCAACTTACCGTGATAGTTCTTGTTTTACATAACTTGGTCAGTCTTCAGTTCAGGATAAACACATGTATGTGTGTAACACAGATTGTGAAATTGTTGAAATATTTCATAAACACCCTGTGATGTTCACTCGTGCCACACTAGAGTATACGAAAATAAAATACCTATTTTACCTCCACTGATTAGTTCTTTCTGTTAATCTGATGACTTGTGAATATGAAGAATAATTTTTCAAAAAAAAAAAAAAAAGAAGAACTATTGCAAAGAAAACTATAATTGTACAAAAAAACGTTTTTTTTTTTTTTGATTTTGCTTTTGGTAGATTGAAAATTGTAATGCTTGCCATTTGAATTACATATTAAAACCAGACAAGCACTTGCGCTTGGTCCTTGCTCACAACGAGGTTATGGTGCTCAAAACGAGGATTAAAAGCAAAAAAAGTAATATCTTCGTTTCTACGAAGAACTTTCAGAATTAATATTTACGCTAAAGACTTGTGGGGCATCTGTTTTATGTTAGAAAATGCACAAAAACGTCACCAGAATCGACGTTTTCAATGTTAAATTAGGTCCAAAGAGAAGTTGTCTCCAGTTTTCCAGCCTACCCCCGAGTCACTGCGTCGCACGCGACGTATTTCCATCCAATGTCCACAACAGGCAATGATCTTTTTACATGTGCATACTCGGAAACAACACATCGCTAGCTAACTGCATTCCGATATTTTTACATAAAATGTCTATAATCTTCCAAATATTATGAAAAAAGTCCACCTTGTTTATCGTGTCACTCGTTTATAGATGGGTGCTCACAACGAAGGAACGGAAGTTGCTCACAACATTTTTACCGATGGACATTTTTCACTCCGTTGTGAGTTAAACGGGCGTGTATGTCTTTCATTTATATTAATATTATAGTGTGCTTAAAGCAGAATTTTTTATAGCACTTTTGGATGTAAAATATTGTATTTGTCCAGGTTGTTTGATCTATTGACCTTGGAAGTTATTTACATACTCTTTTTATTTTATAGTCCAGGAATTAAAGTTACTTTAATGATTTGTCAAAAGAAATGAAATAGTTATGGGATGACGTTGGTGGTTTCGAACTTTCTGTAAAGTATAAACAATTGTATATTATACAATATATACAATATACAACAAATTTACAGTATTGTGAGACAACTTTTGCTTTCATTGCTACTATTGTTAACTATTGTTATCAATTTACTATCCTGCTAATGGTTAAACTATTTTAACTGAAATCTTAAGTGATCGTTTATGACTGTACTTTATTGTTATGGTTTTTACCAAGTCACGGTTGTATTTTGTTTTACCAGTGTTATTGTCACGCAAATACTTTTAATTGTAAATAAATGCTCCTTAATTTATCACATTGTAAATTATTTTGCTACCTGTATCATAAAACTGCTTTTTTAATATCCTTAACATAACGCAGTTATTGTGGAGATAGATGGTTACTATATCACGTGATTATCTTCTGTTGGTTAAATGACTTATGACAATTAACTAATAATTTAACGGTACATTTTCTCAACAATAAAAATGAAAATGAGTGCACTTATTCCGGATTTTCACATCATTGTTTAACGCCACTGATCACAATTGTGTGATTTTATAAATATCCTACTTTGGTAAACTTAAGATCATAATATATGACACGTCATAATATATGACACGTCATTAATAAAGTTGCATGTTGATATATATATATATCCACAACATTCAATTTTAATAGCTTACCATAAATATTGTTACTTGTTAAGACTTATCTGCGTATAACGAATAATACGATCTATTTGCAATGAATCAAGTCATGGAATATAAGTGAAAATGGGAAATAGCGCGGCAAAAAAACCCAAATCTTTAGATATACAGTATGAAAAAGTTTGATTGGAATGTTACCATGTATAATGATTTAAAAGTGAAACAATAACTCAGCAGAAACATACATCTTTTAATATGGAATATTTTGGTCTATGTAAACTGACGTCTAATATCACATACACGGATTTTCTTAATTCCGCACCTTGTCCTCCGTCGTGGCTTAATTATAGAGAATTCCGAGACCATGCATTAAATCAAAGTTTTTGTATGCATGAAGTTTGTAACTTAGCAAAACGATGTGGTCTAACTGGTTCTGAGATTGACTGCTCGTTAACATCAACGACTGCGACAGCAACTGATTTATCCAGCGTTGTTACTGGTAATAACCAACCATTTGACGACGTTAATAATGACGATGACATTAAAATCATACTCAGTGTGGTTTGGACTATTCTTGCAGCCATTATCATGACAATCATGACAATCATGTGAGTATAATTTGATAATACACTTATTAGGCACGTTCAAGGAAACCTAAATGTATTATTTAGAAAGATGTTCCCGTTGATACACTGTTTCTTTTTAATATAAAGTAACATTTTTTGACTTCACACACAATGGATATGTTATGTTTAAAATTCTACACACTATAGATGGTCACAATATGCATAT
Organism: Ruditapes philippinarum; assembly: GCF_026571515.1. Classification (NCBI taxonomy): domain Eukaryota; kingdom Metazoa; phylum Mollusca; class Bivalvia; order Venerida; family Veneridae; genus Ruditapes; species Ruditapes philippinarum. Next base: position 26,675 of record NW_026862271.1, on the reverse strand, counting down.
ATAGTGTCATTAAGTGAAGATTAACTTTACCTGACCTGTAATAGAAAACCCCGCTTATTCATTCTTTTATTTATCGACATATTCCGTAAGAATATTTTACTCAAAGATGGGCAGAGTATATCTTTAAAAACTTAATATTCTATAACATTTGCTTAGATATTGCAGCCAAAACATAGTATAACAAAATAATAAAAAAAAACATTTCTTCTTCAGTTAAACCCATGTGTTATTCGTTATATTTCAGAGGAATATCACTCTACAAGGAAAGAAAGAAAAGGGCTAATACAACAAATTCTCAACACACTGTAAAAGAAACACCTAGAACAACAAAAGAAGACCTTGAATTGCAGTGCTATTCAACGATTAAAGAACCTGTTTCAGAAAATTCTAGTGAAGGAAATTTAGAACAAAACCTACAAAATATTAAAACAACAACTGCGTAATTCAGTTATACGCGGATGAAAGCAAATAAATAAAAATACTCCGCTGTCGCCACTAACAACACGTTTTCATTTTTTTTCAATGACGCACGTTAATGGTAATTAAATGGAGTTTGAATTCCTGAATTATTCATATTTCTATCTGAATAACATCATTGCTTATTATTATCTTTATGTTCATACGGCAGTTTTGTATTTCTGTCCTTATCGGTTATTAAGATGGACAATGATAAAAACTTTATTTCATACCAAATGATCATAATCAGTAGTAGTCATAACATGCATAACAATACCAAAAGATATCCACATCAAGCTGGTAATTTGAATTGCATGTTTCATAATCCCCCCCACCCCCTATCATCGTTCCTGCCATAGTTTGACTGCTTTATCAAAATCAATTTAATCAGACATCTATATAAACTAAACACTCTTTGACATGGAAAGTAACTTTAGAGAAAAAAAGACATAACCAAAAAGGTATTTGAAAACTTTTATATACAAAGGCACAGATCTAAACTTGTCGTCCTTTCAACCACCGCTTAGGTCATAAAGAGTCAGTGCATGCGTGCGTGCGTGCGTCTGTACGTGCGTGCGTGCGCGCGTGTGCGTGTGTATGTGTGTGTGTTGGTGCGTGCGTGTGTGTGTGTGTGTGTGTGTGTGTGTGTGTGTGTGTGTGTGTGTGTGTGCGTGTGCGTGTGCGTGTGCGTGTGTGTGTGTGTGTGTGTGTGTGTGTGTGTGTGTGTTATACCGAGTAGCGACCTATATACGTTTCTGTTGTCTTCCTTGAGCTATATAACCAGTGACGGTGTCAAATGAAGAAACACGATCGCGAGGTGATATCGGCTCGAACCTACGTTCTCTTGATTCATACAGGTACGGTAATAAATAGGTTCTCGTTTCACCTTATTAGGTTACAAGAGTTACTAGAAATCATTTCATCTAACATCGTTACAAAAGCATGATTGATATAATGACAGCAATACAGTAAGTGTTGCTAGGTATTTTCTTATTTACATATTAATCTCATTCAGACTATGAGTATCCTGGTGGCTGACGTACGTTCTAGTATGTTATTCTGAAACTTCTTCTGATTGCTCCTTAAACCTAAAATAAGCTGTCATGCCCCTTAATTTAAAAAATAAAAGCTATATCTTTTGAAATACCTGGAAAATAAGATATATATGTTATTCAACAAATATGAAAATTGTATGTACACAGAATAAAATGTTCAGGAACAAAATGTTATTCTGCTATTCTATAAGGGTTAGCACTTTAAGAAGAAAAGGAATAAACCAAATCAAATGTACTTTCTTTTGTATTACATTCGGATGCAAAATGTGAAACACTTTCAAATTAAATAGAAATTGTATACATTTATACAACTGTCGTCGAGTTAAGACTTTAGTGTTTTTGTTTGTTTTATATTTGTTAACATATTGAACTTAGCAAATTTTCCTTTTTGTAAAATTAGCAAGATATTTCTTATAAAAAACAAAACTGCAATGCGACTTTTGAGACGAATTGCTTTAATTGACGAATAAAGGAAACGTCAATAAGTATGATAATGAGTATGATAAAAAAAACATAGGTCAGTTGCTGCCAATGTTACAGTATTATTAGATAAAAATATTGTTATTTCATTGTATTAGATAGCTCTGCTCTTTGCGGAATTATCTTCAGACATTTTTCGGTTAACTGTCGCAAGTTTTTAGCATATTAATGCTGGTTTTAATCAATCTCATACGCAGTGATCTCCCCTAATCAGTACAGATATTACAATTCTGCCAAGGGAGGTAATCAGTGTGAGGAGTTTGGATTTTAATGTGTCATTTACCGACTTTATATTGCCGCAGTACGAGGAGTGTTCAAATATGATTGCATCTAGAATTAAATTGTTTAATATTGCGGAAAAAATCCGTTCACTTAAGTTGTATTCATGGCTCGCTATACATTGTCTACTCAAATACTGTAATACACAAATGGTTGGTAGAAGACCAGAGTATGCCATTGAAATGCGGTCTTATATTAGGAATCGTTGTCTCATTTGCATAGTGTCAACACATTTTTAATGAAATCTGTTCTGTATATGAACACAATGAAATGTATTTTTCATCATTTATTCGTTGGTTTTATAAATTCAAATGTGAGTTAATAACGACTGAAGATGTACAACATGCCCGTCGGATTTAAACAGCAACGTCTGTCAAAAAGGTTGCTAAAGTGAAAGAATAGTTAATGCCGATTGAACATACAACCCTCTCTTTTTTAAAACATGACTTGAAAATGAGATTGATTTGTGCTAGATGGATATCCCATTTACTGGCAGATGGGCAAGCTCGCGTGCAATGCAATGAATTATTGCTTAAGCAGTATCCATATTACAATAAACTGTCTTTGATTACTATCGAAGTGAAATATAATGACAAGTCGTCTCTGCTTTTTGTTTGACTTTACATGCACACCAGTTATAATTCATTTAATAATCAAATATGTTTGTTAATGTTTTATTACATAATCAAAAACACATAATACATTATATTTATTATTATCTTTATTACCTCCATCCCTGAAGAGCATTTACATTATATATATTACAGATAGTACAATTGATATTCGTACTTGTCTTTTTTCTTGCAACGAATAATATTTTGTCCAAAGTTTATTTATCGCCCTCTGATTGCATTATCATTTTATGTAATGGTGTAAAAATAATTTTACATACATGTTATGTATCATTATCATTTAATTTGCACCTGCATGCTTAGCTATATAATTACATAGTTTACCATATTTATCATATACCTCATGCAGTATTATATTATCACCATTTTATTTGTTCGCTTGTGATATCACGTGTTATTTATCTACGCTGTAAATGCTTTAGATATACTATATGAAATATTTTGATTTGTGCACAGTGAATATACTTATGGAATATCTTTTTAATTGAAACTTTTACATAGCAGAGACATACGTTTTTAATATGGATTATTTTGGTCTATGTAAACTGACGTCTAATGTCACAAACATAGATTTTCTGAATTTTGCACCTTGTCCTCCACAATGGTTTAATTATAATGAATTCCGAGATCATGCACTAAATCAAAGTTTGTGTATGCATGAAGTTTGTAACTTAGCAACAAGATGTGGTTTAACTGGTTCTAATATTGACTGCTCGTTAACATCAACAACTGTGACAACAGATGATTTATCTAGCATTGTTACTGGTAACTCATCTGCAAGTACGATTTCATCGACGTATCAGACATCGTCTACAGTTCGTACATCTCTAAGCACAGTGTTATCCAGTGATTACTTACCGATTTCACAAGCTAATTCCGAAGATATTGGTATAGTTATACTAATCGTACTTTTGTCTGCTATTGCTGTCATCATCGTGTGAGTATGGTTTGGTAATAACTTACGACAAAAATCATACAAATATTCACGTTTCAAATGTTTCTCTTGAAGTAATATCCTCCAGTTTTATTACTTTTTTCGGACGAAGACGGTTTGACCTCCTTTGAAATTTACAGGGAATAACTGAATATTAGCAGAATTTGTATTTGTCATTTTAAAATTACAATCTTAAAGAGGGAATTTCATAAAATAAGTAAAATAATCTAAAAGATCTTTCTGAAACATTTACACTAGATATTTAGTTAATCTAAAGGAATTTCGAAAATTAATGTTCTTGTTGAATTTCTCGCATTTTTGCCAATCGTGCAACCAAAAATTTTACAACGTTGTACACAGCTTTTAAAATGTTATTAATTCTCTAGATAATTTTCAAGATAATAATTTGTTAAGTTAAACTGACATTATTAGTTTTTTCTTAAAATAAATGTATGAAAGAAAACGAAAGGCGTCAACACTAATATGAAAAACCCAAACTTGACAGTTTCATTTTTAAAACATATCTTGCAGTATTTCATTGATTTAATCATTTAATGCTATGACAAAACTCCAGAAAAAATATGTAAGTAAAAGTGCTTTTACCTCGTGCGAGTATCTTTTGTTAAGATGTTGAAACAAAATGTGTTATTTGGATATGTTTTACAGGTGTTAAAACATTTAATGTCGATATGGCTTTAAAGATTTTGTACCTCTTATAAGACCTCATTATAAGCTCTTTATATATCATGTTCGTTTATAAATCTTGTAATCAGCCATGAAGCAAATAAATAAATAAATAAAAATGCATTTTTGAAAATGTGATAACCCACTATTTGATATAACTCATTATTCTATAACTCATGTACTCGTAAATTCGTATATAATTTTGACAACATTACTTACAGAAGCACACAGAAAAACTACATTTTAATGTGATCATGGTTCCTACTTCTTACGTTGCCGGGGGATGCGTTACGTTAGTATCACTCTCCACTGTTGGATCTTTGTCTTCATATTTCTGATTTTGTTTTGGCTAATGTTTGTCATTGTAAATATATTAATTGACGAGTTTGACATTTACCTTCTAAATTTCAGAGGAATGATAATCTACTTGAAATTAAGGAAGACAAAACAAATAAGAATTATTTCTGCTACTCCGGTTACGGAACCACAACGTACTATATATGATGAACATGGACACAAATGTGATCAAAATTTGTCAAAAGAAACTGTACTAAAGCAATCAAGCGTTATATATGTAAATAATGAAACTCAAGGCATAACAATTACAAAATTGTAACACCGCTTCAACGAGTTACGGTTTCCGCATGGAATTTAATGCGAATTAGAAACAATAATAAATAGATGAAACTCAAGTTTTATCTATCAAAACGGGTTTAATATCATCAAGTGGTATAAACTATTTTAATTTTTATGCCATGTAATTAAAATATATCCCGTATTTATAGTAAAACCTTATCATTGGAAAGACTTCGCCTTTAATTTTGTGTGCTGGCTGAAATAAGAAGAATGTAGTCCAGCAACATACCAGTGGAAATACAGAAAATATGCTTAACTGCAGTGAAAATTTATATTTACAGTGAAAATACGGAAAATGAATAAAAAGGATTTTATTTCATCAATATTTCTCAATATTTCAGCAATATTGCATTAACAAATATATGATAAAGAAAAATAATGTCAAAGAAATACATTGTATATGTCTGATTTCATGTACATAACTACATATCACGTTTTGGGTTATGTATCATCACTGCAATAAAGACTTGACATACATTAGTAGTATTTGATATTCTTGTATGCCATTGAGGCTCTGGGTGAACGGTAACAAAACCTTTTATTTACAATCAAGATACGTAGGTATCTATAACATTTTCAAATACATATATACTATTCTCAAAAAAACTTGATATGCTTATAATGCATACGCGTCTTGCAGTGTTTGGGACAATTTTTTGATTAATTTTAAAGAGTAGTAACCTTTAAAGATTTACATTAATAATTTTCTATTTTCTATTTTATTTTCTGAATTCATTTGTATATATTTGTTTGTTTTTTCAAAAGTATTTATATACATATTTTTCGTAGTCGGTACAGTTTAAGCACTTCTGAAATTTAAATCGCCTAGTAACACATAAAAACGTGCTCCATTTCTAGCTCTTGAGTCATACAAATTGCATTTAATTAGATGAAAAAAATAATTTATGAATCCACCTCCTTAAGCTCTAATGGTTAAATTTGACTTGAGGGGAAAATCGACAAAAATTACAGTTGAATTGAAAATTGTCATTTTAATAATAAAATGGCGGATAACGTGAAAATAGTTATATTAGATGAAAACAAATACAATGTGACTAGAAAGAATTCAACTATAAGATGTTTTCATTGAAAGACAAAAAGTGGGGGAAAGAACCGACACAATTGCGAACAATATGGTCTGTGAAAAAAATAGTTTCGTTGTTATCTGCTTTATGAAGTATTCAAAACAAATACAGATTGAAACTGAACATCATATTATTTGATCTTCAGTACCACAATCAAATTTTGTGCAAATATAAAGATGGTTTATCTTTATTTTATCTGAACATAGTTTGTCATTGACCCATGCTTCATGTTAAAGTGCTTTTTGTTATCGGATGAAAAAGAACTTGTAACATTGTGTCAATTTGTTTCCATATGCGTAACCTTGAGATGTAATCTTAATAATATAATTATTTAATGACAAGCAGATTGTATAAGTAAAATAGTTGATTTTCTTACTTCGTAAAATCATCACAAGGCGGACAAGTCACACTCTTTCGGATGATTTCGTAAAAAGCATGATATACAATTCTCCGCGCCATGTTGGATTTACACTGAAGAAAGGTACAATAAAGTAGTGTACAAAGGATGTTTAATCATGACTGGCTAAGACGATGGACAATTAAACGAACGATAACAATACGGTAAGTCTGCATTCTGAAATACATGCGCTTGTATTGTTCATAAAATCAAAATAAGCTGATGAAATATCCTGCAATATAAAGCTAGATGCTTTTCGCATCTTAATACGGAATGTAAATGATAAATTTATGGATTATAAACTCATGTTCACTTCTTTTTACACCGGTTTGTGTTCGATGAAAGGGAGAAGTATTGAGGATGCTACTCGCTCTGCACCGTGCCCTCCCCCGATGATACCATACTTGGAATTCCGAGATCATGCTCTTAACAACAGTTTGTTGTTAAAAGATGTTTGTATAATCGCCAGAAGATGTTATACAAATAGTATACTTTTTGAAACAGACTGTCCAATCATACAGACTCCCTGCACGACAAGAAGTACAACCACACCGACAACCAATCAGACAAGCACCACAATAACAACCTTAGTAGTAATAATTGTTGTAGTTATTATAATTGGTATCTGGATATTATCATATATGTAAGTAAACGTGTTTTCTATATAATTATATAACATTTTTATAAAATTTTGTTCAATAATGAGCAATAATAACGTGATTGTGTACATGCTTACATGGAATGTAATTATTTTTAGTTGAACACCAACTCAACGTCTCTTAATGAGCTAGACGTCAAAACAGCTCACTTTTTTTCTCTGTTGACAATCATCCAGACTTCCATTATAGTACATGTATGTTCAAAATTAAAAAAAAACAAACTTTTTAAATTTTAATGAATAACTGTTATAAGCATACTTATGGACTGTCGAAGCGCTACTGTTATAATTTTCATTATTTGATCACACCACAACTGCGGCGTGTAAGGATGTATTCAGTTGCAATTTAAAGATGCTTTTCCGTCACATCTCCATAGAAAATGCAATTTAGTTAGTGGTTGAGTAGAGAAATAATATTGTTTTTTTCTTGAAAACCAAATAATTTATCACAAAATTATAACAAATGGATTAGTAAAAATCAGAGTATCACCAATTACAATATTGCGAATGGTAACACTAAATTTTGTTTCTACATATTTGTATAAAAATCAAAATGATCTAATTTAGGTATAATTATGAAATCGTTTTACATATTTCATTTTCAGCGCTTATAGAAAATTTAGGAAGAGAAGGGTAATTCTTTACTTGAATGTGTTATTCTTTCCCTTCCATTGCTCCCCACCATTACTTACGTTTCGTAAAATAGTTATATTTATTAGTTGAAATAATTGCAATCGCTACTGATTGCGTCAAACCATATCTATTTTAGGCAGTCAAATAATACACATCTGTTTTCTCTTTTTAGATATAAGCCTCAGTTTTCTTTGTTAAGAATTAAGCATCTTTTACATTATATGTCAACTATCAATTCAGGAAAAGAATTTTGTAAGACTTTATCTTCCAATCTTATCCTTTTTTGTAAGGATTTTTGAAATGCTTTCTATATAATTAAATCACTAGCATGTATATGTATTTTAAAAGATAAATATGTTTAACCAATTCTACATGTATTGTTGTTGGTAGTTTCAGTACAACCTCTTCAACTACCGTTTCTGCCAATGATATTATTGCTACCATCGCTTTTGCTTCTGTTGTTGGTGCAGTCACTGACAATCACTGTCTTGCTTCTGATATAACCATTGTAATTGTAATGTTCGCTACTTGTACTATCGGTAGTATCGTCCCTGATATCTCTGTCGCTACAACAACTAGTGCCACCTATGATAGTGCTTCAACTTTTGCTTTCACAAATATATTGCGGACATTTTTACTTTCTATTATATCTGCAAATCATCATCGCTGCTGATTATCCGGATGTTTTTTGTCACTGTCATTGCAATTGCTTATGGTTCATCAACACTCTTGTCACTTTCATTGCTTATGTCAGTGCTATCGCTATCGCTACTTCTGTTTGTACTCTAATTGTTCAATACTGTCTCCGGTAATCTAAACCTATATTAATTCATTGCAACGAGACCGCGCAAAGATCACTTTTGCTGCTTGAAATACTTGAGACGTTTGTCATCGTTTCTACTAATTATTAAAATTCAGGCCACAGTCACGATTTTTTACCCGTGCAACTGATGTGGTACGGGGACATGCACCCCAGAACACTTTTCGTTCTACGATGCTCCTAAAATCGTTTTTCGGAGTATTTGGTACAGTTTAAAGTCTACAACTAGTGCATGTTATTTTGGCATAGGTCAATACGTTTTTACAAAGATCGGTGCACCGTAATTTTAAAGGGTGAAAGGTTGACTACAGATCGATAACGGATTTAATAAATGTCATTGCTATTTCACTTCCACTTCAAACTCTAACTGCATACTACTTAACAGCTGCTGTAAAAGTTATTATTTACACAAATTCATATAAGCTCTTTTTTAATTTTCAGGCCAAGTATTCAATAAGCAAACATTGCAGAAAAGAACAAACAACTAACGATGACATACAATGTCCAGAAACAAGTACTCATTTATTGGAAAACGATAAAGATATCAATAGGAGTGAATCAGTGTTGTAAATAACTGTCTGAAAGAAAAATGAATTTTGAAGAAAGTTAACAAAATTATGAGCAAAATTTCGGAAATTACTGCAAAAGATTATACAATAGCATGTGTTCCGTTAATCTGCACCAAAAACTGATATCGAAAAGAGGAATGTGAGGAAAGAAGCTCGTGGTAAAGAGGTAAAGGAAACAAATGTTCAAAATAAATGGAAGAGAAATTCATCTAAAAATGAATGATGATAAGGTTTCAAAATGTAAAACAGTTAAGTAAGGAATAGAGGTAATACCATTAATAGCTAATTAGCTATACAGATAACATACGTTATCAAAAGAAAACAGCTGACAACTTTTCGGCCCTTTCGAGATGTTCCGATTGCTTACAATGTTAATATGTACATGTATTGAAACCAGTTCTAAAAATTACCCGCATTTTTCCCTATTGAAAAAAAGGAAGTTTGAAAATGCGACGCTGATATCAGGTACGGTAGCATTTATTTGTTAATGTGTTAGAATCGAATTAATATATCCCAAGCAGTGAATCTGTCGCTTAAATAAAATCACTGTTTATCTTTCGGATGCGCCCCTCATGGTGCAATTTATCGCATCCGAAATATAAACATACTTTTATTTCGAGATAAAATCACTGTTGAGAATACATTATTTCTTTAATATTACATGGCTCTAAACATTGAACTATTATTTTTACAAAATCGTGCACATCGCATAAAATACAATGTGGTATCTTATCTAAAACGGAAGTAAAGCATTTGAGACGCTCCTTGTTATGCCCTTTGTTTGTATTTGTTTATGGCAGATAACCCTTGTATATTTCAGTGAATAATTAAAAAAAAACCATTGTATTCGCTATTTATCATCAATTAAATATGCATGTGGGCAACACTTGTTGGATACAATTTAAGCTTTATTTTGATGTAATGACATTCATCATATTTTTCCTACTTATGTTTTATAGTTAAGACTCCATTTGACGAGTAATTCAAACTTCATACATCAAGCCATAATGAAGCTCTATTGTGAATTCTTTTCTTGAAATACCTTGCAAAATTGACTAATTCTTTAAATTTAGTTTCAATACCTGCTTCCTACAAACTTTTAATCTCATTTCCCAAATACAAAGCTAACATAGCTAAGGCAAAGTCCTCCATGTAACTATTAATGAGTTAAGATTGAGAAGAACTTGGCCATTTAAGAATACATCGAGAAACAACATTGTTACAATTGTCCTTGGTTAAGCTTTTGGTCCAGTTGCTCTTAATACAAATGACACAGTGAAGAAACAGTCTTTTGATACCGACATAGAAATATGGAACAATTCTTTGAAAGTTTACAAAAAAAAATGTTTCCAGCACTGAATAGCTAATGCAAATATTAAGAGGAAAATATCGGAACAATTCAACAACTTAATTAGTGTCATCTAAAAAAAAAACTGGGAGATGTTGTCTGAAATTATCAAATTAAGAACTTTATGGACAGAGTACATTTAATCTAATGAAATTCACCGAATATATACGAACAATTTAATCAATTGAACTGAATACTATCACAATATCAAGTACTGTTAAAATGTCACGTGAAAAAAGGCAACAATTTCGAGCAATCTGCAATAGGACGAACTTGAAATTAGGAGGCAAAATAGACCCTGGCGGACAAAAAAAAATAAACAACAAAAAACAACAAAACATTAGCGTCATTTTATAATTTGTACAATTAGTGCATAAGTTATAAAATTTTCCATCAAATGTGCATGTTTTTCTTTTCTACGTTACTCAAATATCACCTTTTATGTATGATGAGAATCGTAGTTTTTCTTTAAAATTTGCTAAATTTGGTTTGTAGAACATCGTATCTTTAAAAAGTATTGTTATCTTTATTGCATAAAGATTTGTAATAAATAAAAAGGCAATAAAAAGTCCATGTTTAATCAAGATTTACAGTATTTGTCAGGTTTTTGCGCGTGCGTTATTGTTATTCAAATATGATCACTCTGTCATAAATGTAATAAAAATTATCCTACAATATGCCGGAAATCATTAAACAATAAAGCATTAGGTTTATCAGTTTTGACTGCAGGTTATGTGAGTATAACAAACCACCCGTGAAGCATTTTTTTTACACACCTCTATTGTTTGTGACAGGTCTGTACATTTTCGGATATACCTGATTAGACAATACATCAGCACCATGAGGATTTCGTACATTCTTAACAATATTTGAGCCGTGTCACGACAAAACCAACATAATGGGTTTGCGACCAGCATGGATCCAGACCAGCCTGCGCATCCGCGTAGTCTGATCTGGATCCATGCTGTTCGCTATCAGTTTCTCTACTTGTAATAGAGTTGGTAAACGAACATCATGGATTCTGATCAGACTGCGCGGATGCGCAGGCTGGTCTGGATCCATGCTGGTCGCAAACCCATTATGTTGGTTTTGTCGTGACGCGGCTCATTTATCGAAATGCCCGTTGGTCAAGTGGATTGTTGTTTATTTATGCGTAGTATAAAATTGAACACAATCAAGTCATTTTGAATTTTACCTTTGCACTCAAAGTTTACACTTTGGTGGACATAACGTGACTAAGAGCAAAACATTGAAAAAAGGTCTTACCAATTTGAACGCTGTGTTAATTAGTAATTACCAAAAGAAAGTGTCCTTCAACTCAATGACCGTGGCATCGAGTCATGTTTGTGTCCCGTAACATTCATGTTTAAGTAAATTTTCATTATGAAATTAGAAGCGGTCATCTTTCGGTTTTATAATGCTCAAATATACATATACATAGTACGGTTAATGCTAGTGTTTTAAATTTATACTGTGCTCATATTTGGGTATAATATTTTTATAGCAGAAATTTATAGAAAATCTAGGAAAAAAACTTACTGAATATGTCTAATGTGAATATAAGAATGCAAAACTATGTCTGTGAAGTCGCATGTGATGCCCTATTGCTGGTTAAATATATTTGGTCTTTTCTTTACAGAAATGCCAACAATGACAGTCTGTATTATAACTCTGTTTAATTATGTCATGTGCTGAGTTTAAAAGGTAACACAATCTTTTTGTGTTGTTACGAACCAGGCGTAACGAGAAAGAAAAGCCAGCAACAAACTTGTAACAATAACAAATTTATTACAGAAAAATTATTAAAGAAAAATAAAATAACAAATTATCTTTACAAATACCTGAAGTCCAAATAAAAATTACAAATGTCTAGTCTGATCCTGGAATGATCCTTTTTCAATAGCACAGTTAAATCCAAGTTAAATCCAAGAACACTTTAGAATAAATTCCCACAATAAAATCCACAAGAATAATTAATAATCCAAGCTCCAATAAATCACTTAATTTCCAAGTTGAATAATACTCCAAATATATTGATGACTTAAAAGATCACTGATGACTAAAAAGGTAACTGATGACTTAAAGATCCGATTAATGAAAAATGTCTCCTTATATATATTAACTAAGAAGTTTCCAGAAAGGTCTATTATGTTCTCAAGTAATCATAATCTAGCAACTTCAACAATAAAGATCATTCCAGAAGTTTCTATCTAAATATAATGCATGAGTTTTCTACAACAATTAAGAACCTTCTAGTACATACATGTAGTTTATGTTCTAAAAATAGAACAATGATAATATTGGAAATACCAACTGGTCAGATATAAATTATATACATGTAATATGTTGCATACATAACAGTGTATTTAAAAAAAATATCTTTAAATAGAGGCTGTATGGAAATTATCAGTAATTTCAAATATCAAATTTAAGCACACTATATCTGTAAGGAATTTTTTTTTAAATATTTTATTATTTTTGTGTATACTGAGTACATTATGAAATACTTTCGGTGCTAAATTAAGTTAAGAAATATATTTTCTGGCATAATTAAGGATGATATGACTTTACTGACATATCAAAATGATAAAAGGCAATCGCTCGGTGATTGAATGAACATCCATAGTCCATGTAACATAATATTATATTTGTATATACATGTAAAGTGAAATTATAATTCTTTCACTTTTTGTGCAATTTTACAAATTTGTTAAACAAACTTCCCCATTATTCTCAAAGGATTCCTAAACCTTTACAACTCTTACAAACGTGTAAAGAATGTGTAGGGCGATAGGTTCGTTAAGGGATACACCATTTAACATATACCACGTATTATAAATCATACACTAACGCTTGTATTAATCTGTATAAAGAGTAAATGTAAAAAAGAAATCACACATATATTGGTGATTATTTAAATGTCCTTGTGGACAGTTTCTTATATATCGTCTATACATGGATGTTTTTATCGCTCCCAGATCTGCATTGTTTTACCTAATTAATGTCTTCCATGATGTCTTTCATCTATTGGTTTCGTGGTTTTGCTATATTCTTTTAAGCTACTGAATTACTGGATTTTTCCAGAGCTGTCCTTAATAAGATGGTGGCAAAGGGTTATCACTTTCGGGTCCAGCAGGTTAAGATTAATAAAAGTCATCTTTTGAAAGACTTGCTTTTAATTGCACGGAAATATAACAAATAGAACTGTTGTAGCTTTCAGCTGTCTTAAAAAGACTCAGGATCGCCCACTAAAGAAACAAATAACGCACCTATCGTGTTCCAATGTTTAAAATCTAAGATATTAATTAAAGATTTAAACAAGGAATACCTTATTAAAACAAAATTCAGTTCATTATTGTGCTGTTTGTTTTGAAAAAGATATGGATTATCAAATGCTAATTTAACATATTTATAATTAATTTGTATACAGCTTCCATCTGTATACCACCATGCTCTCACTCATTGATTAACTAGACAATAAATTCATGATACTTATTCCTTTAAATTATTGCTATAGTTGCTATGACTGTCCCAAACAAAGTGATTTCCAGCTAGGAATTTTAATTAATCGTCTTTTGATTAATTGTAAAACGTTGATTGTGGCGCTATTTTGAAAATCTTTTAAGATTATGAAATATTGGATAAGCATCGGTAGCATATTAATAAAGTAGTCTTACAGTGCAACAATTCCTGAAATTTCAAGTGCCAAAATCATTAGGGATAAGGGATCCCGGTTAACCTATACATTTACAATCTCAACTGAAAGATTACCATGTTGGTAATAATTGACGAAGTCGGTATCGATTATTTCTCTTGTTGTGATTCATTTATCAAACAATGTTAAACTAAAATTGTTTTCTGATATAAGAAAAAATATCCGTAGGTTTGGTGCACAGTTACCCTTACTCATTGCTGTTGGTTGCAGGTTTCAAAAGTACAAATCTACATTGTATCTGTCGTATTAATATAGAATATCAATAACAACGGTAGCTGACTGTTTGCACAATAATGCAGCATTTACTGTCAAGTATGCATGTAATTGTCAGATATCCCTTTGTGCAAGAAAAGTGACAAAAGCATGTTGGTAATTATAGCCCTGTTTCAATGTTAAATAGGTTCTAAAATTATTGAGAGAGTTGTAAGTTGAGTCTTAACTTAAGGGGTTTGTTTTATCAGTTTCTTTTAGGTTTGGGAAGTGGTTTTTCAACTGACACATGTTTGATTCGTATAACAGATTATATTAAATTACAAATGGACAAAGGCAATATTGTAGTCATGACACTTTGAGATCTACAAAAGGCATTTGATACAACTGACCATGCTGCACTTGAAACTTCAAACATTTAGCATAGATAATGACATTCTTACATGGTTCAAGTCTTCTCTCTGATAAACAGCAGCTGATGGATGTGGCTGGTACTCATTCTACTAATGCTCCCATTACATGTCTCCTAGGAGTCCATTCTATATCCTTTTTTATTTTTATATATGTCAATGACATGACTGCAGTTATAAGCAATAAACTATATGCTGATGACTCAGGTACCCCTGTGTCTGGTAAAAATAAATCTGGAGTTGAAGAAATTCAATCTTATGACATGAGTCTTATTAGTGATTGATAATAAATTGTCTTTGCATTTTGGCAAGACAGAGTCTATTCTTTTGGGGTCCAAGTTAAGACTTAATCAGGATCTTAACCTCCAGGTCACATGTAATGGTTCTGTAAAAAGCCTACATCTTTTGTTTAAGTGCAACTTTGATCAAAATCATTTGAGATATCGACAAATGACAGGTTAAAGTTTTACAGAAAAAGGGATTACCTTAACCAATATACTAAAGATTTTTGCCTATGTCTCTGATACAGTGGTCATTTTGACAATTGGTGTTCAACCTGGTATCATGTTGTTTGTTTTTAAAAAAATAAGATCCTGAACAAGTTAATGAGATTAGTGCTGAACCTGAACAATAGATCCCATATTGGTGAAGGACATTTCAAGAGAATAAATTTGCTATCAACAAAACACCGTGTGGAACAAATCATTTTATGTATTGTTTTTAAAATCAGTCAAACTTGGCTTAGCCTCAGCCCACTTCAGTGATAAATTGAGCCGCGTCACGACAAAACCAACGTAATGCGTTTGCGACCAGCATGGATCCAGACCAGCCTGCGCATCCGCGCAGTCTGATCAGGATCCATGCTGTTCGCTTACAAACCCTATAACAAGTAGAGAAACTGATAGCGAACAGCATGGATCCTGATCAGACTTATAATCTTGACATAAAAACTGCATATCTCATTTCATTTGAGTCAAATAATACAAAAAATATAGTGAAAGAAAATAGTTGTGATTTAACAAACGATAAAGTGTAACGTCTTTTATTAATATCTTTTATAGATAAATCCTAAATATTCATGGATAACTTGAATTTGAAATTATAATTTATTAACTTGCAATCACTTAAATATGATAGCGATCAGAAAAAAAATCAACAACACAGGGACAAGATAAGACAAATATGTTAGTATAATGTACATTCAATGGAGTGAGACATAACATGGCACAAACATGAACATTGTTATAGAGTATGTAAGCGAACAGCATGGATCCTGATCAGACTGCGCGGATGCGCAGGCTGGTCTGGATCCATGCTGGTCGCAAACCCATTATGTTGGTTTTGTCATGACGCGGCTCATATGACAATTGAGGAACAGAACAAAAGAAACAGCGTATTCGGTACACAATCAGTACACGTCGAAAATGTTATCCTGTAATAACGTGTTTTAATGAGATCACTTGCGATGAGTTTAAAATAAGAATGTTTTAATTGCTCAAAAAATATGCACGGACTTTGAGAAAAGAGTAACTGTTGCACATTAAAGTGATGCGACTGTTGCAGGCATCATTGTAAAAGTTGCAATTGATACAATATTACGCATCCTCGAAAGAAAGGAAATGAAAGAGGTCGAAAATTTTAACATAAAACAAATCAAAATTTAATCATTTTTTTATCAATCAATCAGTATTCGTGGATGCACTTTTCTTAAAAATGTCAAATAGCTGTGAAACATTTTTATTGTTTAAATCATAAAATGACTGATTATATATATATCATATATATATTGTATACAAAATTATCTATTAAACCATTTGTTTCACAATCATAATTTTTTTTACAGTTCAGTGAAACAAAATACCTATCCTATATAATTTTGAAAAGTTTGAAAAGTCTCACGACCTCCATAAAACTGAGCGCCTTGTATTGTGCGACTGTTATCTTTAAACAGCAATAAAACACTTGAAAAGAAGAAATATTCTTTGTTTATTTTAACTCAGCTGCTCTCTTTTGCCTTTGTTAACATTTTACAAATGCATATGCAAGACACATTAATTTTAAATACTACCGTGTTACTCGTTATCTCAATCATTCATATGCACACGTATAATAAAGAGAACTGCACGATCGTCTGCATAATCATTGTCTATTTGCTTTTAGCATAAAACAAATTTTTGTGGCTTCATGTGGTGTTTCGCCCGTTATCAAATCATGAAAATCACCTGCATGAATACGATTTCGAAACGGTTAAATTATGTTATTTGAGCTAGCTATTTGCACATTGGTGCACAACAAGTCCTTGACCTATTTAACTCAAGAAATTGATCCTTCGTTTATCATTGAAACATGTTTTATTCAGACTAAGGAACACGTATTGTTTTAATGAGTTTGAGGCCATATTTATAACGAGCTCATGAACATGCTTGCAGTTATTGCTAAGTGTTAAAAATATGAACGTGCTTGCAGTTATTGTGTTTTATTTTTATTGTTTTACAAGCATGAATAAATTCTTATAGCTATCATAAACATGTGCATAAATATTAATACATGTGACAGCACAATGTTTGCAATATAGCAGAATTTAAACAGAATGTTTCTTATCATAGAGCTTTTGTTCGTTTGTTCGTTTGTTATTGTTTTTTTAACATAATTATGTCAACATTTTCAAGCAGACATTTTATAGATTTAATAATTTTCAATATTTTCTTTCCTTATTTATTACTAATTTATCCGTTGAGTTATTTCTAATACAATTACACTAAATTACACATTTCATGAACATATGAGAATTAAGGCCTTAAAACTGTAACAATGCTACCCCCCCCCCCCCAAAAAAAAAACAAAAAACAAACTTCACCCACACCCACACATAGACGCTACATGTGCACACACATGCGCATCCTTTAAGATAACGTAATTTAAGATATGAGCGCAATTATGATGCGATATAATACATTTTGTTTCTAACATTCCTTGTTTATACGACATTTTCTAATGCATCGAAATATATCCGAAGCTTATTGAAATTTCACAAAAACACAGATCTACCGAAAGAAATTATTTAAGTAGTTGAGCATTTAGTAAACTACGAAGAATTTGTTTCATGAGTAATAATTCCTCCATTTTTTTGTCTACAAAGCTTTTGAGTACTTTGGGATTCAACCATCCGACAACATGGGGCTCCCCATTAGTTTTTCCAACATCCTCTTTTCTCTATCTTTACTACTACTTTGTTTACACCTTAGCCGTATTGTTATTGGTGACGAATTTCATTAATGATAAATTGGAAATCTGTCACTTGCCATCGAAGGAGGTCTGTTTAACAAGAATTCCATAATATAACATGTTCTTTCCTGTAAATCTGGTATTAAGTTGTGTGAATTCAAGAAATAGAAGTCACAGTAAGATTCGCTTGTACAACCAAATTTTTACTGGTATGGTACTTATTAAGCGTTAAAAGAAAATAAAAGGCGGGTTATTTTCGCACCATATATCACAATAGGAATGTATAAATGATATAAGTGAAGAAATTCCGAAAAAATCTTACCCATTTTTCATTTATGAAAACATTACCATATAAATGTATAGATAAAATAATAAACAAACATCAAAGATTTAGAAAAATTGCTTCTAATAAATATAACATATATATATATATACCAAAGAGTTATATTCCTGTATTAGCATATTAAACAAAGTTAGATATTGAAATTATATATGTGATGAGAAATAATCAAATATAACAATGCTATGGAAGCCCTGGAGGGACATTTTAGATTAATATTTAAAACTTATTATTTAATTCTTAATATTTAAAATTTAATTCTTAATATTTAAAAATTAATTCTTATTACTTAAAAATTAAGATCAGAAAACATAAGACGCGGGTATTTGAATTCAACGGTCTCTGCACGAAGAAAAACTGGGAAATTCGATGTAGCTGCCTACAGGTAATTGTCATTTTTTATATACACAATAACATTCCCTGAACTATTATATCTCGATTGTTATATTTTTCATGCTAACAGTTGAAACGATTAAGATATGTTAGTTTTATCAAAGACACCAGATACGGTGCCGCTTTACATTTTATTGATTACATGGTGTCAAATAGTCAGGGGGTTAGGTTTGTCTAACGATAACGTTTAGTTGTTGGTGGTGGATAACAATATTACATGTTGACAGCCCCAGCCCTTTGTTTTTATAACGCTATATTTCATTTATTTTTATTTCTTTTAAGGTCGTAACCATGGAGATCCCGTTGAAGTTTGCCTTTATCATTTTATTGACAATGACTCCTGTGTCAACAATTGTGTCATCCCTATTACCACTGAAAACGGAAGCACCAGGTTAGAAGTGAAAACTTTCATGCTGACTTGAAGTACGCAGAAATTGTTTTACTTTGTCGCCACAACATACGTCTTGGTCTTCGTCAGTTAAAGAGGATACTTCGTTGTAATATTTAAGGGCGTCACCGTGTCATGTATACTTCACAAGAAATCGTACAGGTACAGTAGAAAAAGAATTGCAGTTTAGCGGAGACGGCTTATTGTACCAAGGTGGATGAATACATTGAAGGATTTGAGAGCTCCTGAACGAATTGATACGTCAAACCCTATTCATGCAGAATGCTTGCAATTTATGTAACGGATGTTCTTCTAGCGGGACTTTATCGCATTGTATTCACTGGAATTTGACCACAGAAACGTGTAGACACTTGTACTGGAGAAACAGAAATAAAATGTTGTTTAATGTACTAGAACTATCAGGTTCTACTGATTATGGTGTTTATGTTGATTTGTAGGATATTGAATATGAAACAAATACAAATGATTGAACATTAGACAATAATATATATACTTTTTAATGAATAAACATTGATGTTCATGTTTTTCTGATGTTCATGTTTTTTTGAAGTATGTGCTTTTTTATGTTTAACTGCTAGTTAAAATTTCACGAGTTCGCGTTACTTATTGTTAGAAAAGGTCATAAATCAAACGGAAAAAATAATAATAAAATAACTTAAACACGAGACCTCTCTTGAAACATTCTGATCCTACATTGCTGATTGCATGACAAATCTGACTCAGAGTAAATATTACTAGAAATCTAAGTAAACCGTATGTAGGAAATTAGAAGATAAACATTTTGAGCTCTTTGAATTTTGCCAAATGTTCTCCAGAAGGGGTCAAATTTTAGGACTTTTTAACCACAAAAGACCAAATTTCAACTTTGACCTACATATATGACCTATGATAAAGTTACAAGTTGTTTCAAATGAAAAAGACCTGTAGTGTTCAAAATGTTTTTCTTTGATTTGACCTATTTACCGCATATGACCCAGCTTCAAACTCGACCTGAAGATTATCCAGACGAATATTCTGAAAGTTGTTCAAGTTGAAAATACAGCATCTAAAGTGTTCCCTATGTTCTTCTTATTTGAACTAGTGACATAGTTTATAACCCCAGATAACCCAGATTAAAAATTAACCTAAAAAACAATTAGATAAACATTCTGAGCAATTTTGAAGAAGATGGGATACAAAATGTGACCTGTATTGTGTTCACAAGGGAAATGTTGAGAAACACACCAACAGACGACAAACAGCGGGCAATGACAATAGCTCACCTTTGAGCTGAGCTAAAAAGGAATCAAGATATATCAGATTTTCTCTTTATTGAATTAATCACAGAGCTTTATTCATTTCTGAACAGTTTTCAATGCATATAGTTACGCATCTAAAATATTGTTTTAAAAAAAAACTGGCAAACAAACTTTTCTGTATTCTGTATTTATCTATTTTTTTGTATACTATTGTTTGATCCATTAAGTCTGTGACAAGCTCTTGAACCATCTATATTTTGTTTATTTTGCGTTTATTGTAAAGAAACTTACTCTTCTGAGCTAAAATGGCTGAAATTATTAATGACAAGAAACCCCAACATTTTCGACATTTTTTAAAAACAGTTGGTTACAAGAAATTGATATCTGGTTACAGGTTCCGCGAAAGAAATAGTAGTACAGAACTTTGACATCTTTGGTATCATCCCTTATGCTAATCTTTTTTCCCTTACTGATGGCGTATAGATAGGCTATAGTTGTTTGTTAAAAAGTATAATTACAGTCCACTTTAAAAATAAGGCAGCAAAGTCAGTGTAACAACTTTTACTCTTTAATTACTGTGACTAATCAAAGTACAAAATCAAAGGTATCTACAATCGCTTCAGGTTCAACTTCCAATTAATAACAATCTGGGGTAACTACTTACTGTATGCTACATCATAAAAATAAAAGGGTATTCATAACACGATTCATGTTTTCAGGTAACGTTAAAAACATAGCAAGTTTTGCCATGTGGGTGAGAAATAAAACAATAATTGCCACTAAAAATAAACATATGCCACAAATGTGCTGTGTGCATTTGGCAGGTACAAAAAACCAACTTTTTACATAGATAAAGGTGTTTAAGAAGCAAACATTATTATAATAATCATAATCACATTATAATCTATATTTGTCAATAAGTTGGTATGCTTATAATTATCACAGGGCTACAGCATATATGTCAGTTGCCTACAATTTCACATGAAAACAGAACAACGATTGATATTACTACAAAATAAATTTCCGTTTATCAACCATTTTTAAATGAATGTAATTATTATCATGAACAATTGTGATTTACCAAGAACCAAACAATTACTATTTTTAACTTAAAAAAACCAAATATTTGATTTAGCACATTCGATACAAAATGTTGCTGCGATGAAGCTTCTGGACAAATATAAACGTTTTCCTCTCTTTCTAGGAAGACTTTGTTCTGTACTTCTATTCTAGAAACCACATACCCATCTTCCTTCAAACGGATCATATTCATGAATTATCTTTTTTCTGGACTCCCAGACCTATTAAAGCACCGCGATATTGATTGGCAAATAGTTCAGATTGTTCTTCAGAATATAATGAGTGCTTGATTTTGCTGTACTTTATGTTAATAGTTCTGTCCACAGGGACTCCATTTATCATGAAACTTTTGTCCTCCTTTTTTATCTCAGGTATATATGGCACTGTGACGCAGACAAATTGTAAGCTGTAAAAATACTCTGTGAAACTGCATGGTTTTTGGTCTACATCAGTATAACTGTTAATTACTTGTCCTGATGCTTAAGCCAATGAGAAGTCGTAGTCCTCCACACTGTCCATGTTACTTTCTCCGTACTAAGCGCTTTATTTCTTATTCTTTCTACTGCCAGACTTTCCCCAAATGTTTAATACATCACTCGTGCTTATCCACCTTTTGATTCAGTATCAACTCTGTACTTTCCATCTCGGTAGTTCTGCCATCCCATTTTCATTTTACATGCACTGCTTTGTCCTTTGCCTTTCTTCACAGCAGTTGCCTAAAATATATTAGAGGTTTTATTAAGAACCAATTTCATACAATTTTGGCCTTAGAGGGACATACCTTATAACTGATGTCAAAAAAAATAACCTCAAAAAACATAAATAACAGACTCTTTGAAAATATTATAACTTAAATTAAAAGTTTCAACTATACATTCCCAATCATTATCGATAAAATCAGCTGTTAAAATGTATTTTGCAGTACTGTAAACCAGTCAATAAACTATGTAGAGTTGTTGCAGTACAATTAATGGATTGATGCAATTATTTCAGAACGCCTCTGACTTTATAAATTGTGGTAAAATGAGGTTTCTTTCAGTATAGATTCTTCTTTGACATTGTATTTGTTTATCATTTCACTTTCATTGAGCAAAAACTTTTACCAAAATCTGTGGCAAGGTTTTTGCAAACTGCAGGCATTTAAAAGCACACTACTACAACCTATAAGACTGATAATGTAAATTTCCAATGCAAATCAATGATCATACTAGTAGGATGATGGTGACCCTAAACACTCGTCTTAAAATCAAGGCTTTTTATTAAGCTTTTTAACTAGATCCCCAAGGGTAGCATGTCCAGCCTTCTTGATTGTTATGCTTATTTTATTGCAGACGCTGTGAACTGCATCAAAAATGGACGACTAGTCAATGTAGGTATAAAAAAAAGACAGCTGAATGTGACTCTGACCTTTAAGCATGGGTCTTACGTTCTACACACCTTGTCATGGCGGTGAACAATTGTACCAAGTTATTTTATATTCCCTCAGCCCAATTTTGACCTTTAACCCCTACAGTCTGGGACGGATAGTCTTTTGCAAAATAAATAAATAAACCCGTCCAAGCCAGTCCTCACCATGATATCAAGTGCGTGTGTGTGTCCTAGCTTATAGTGTGATTCAAAACAGTTTTTCTTGTACATAAAGTCCAACTTACTTTACTTCTTTCGCAACTCGTATTCTCTGTGCCGCTCTTTGTGGCGTCAATCTGTCAACGGAATGGTTTCCCGCGTCCATTTTAATGATGAGATTTAAGTACTAAATATTAAAAACTAAATTTTAAATCTTAAGAATTAAATTTTAAATAATAAGTTTTAAGTTTTAAAAATTAATTTAAAATGTCCCTCCAGGGCTTCCATACAATGCAGCGCTACTTTCATAAACTATGTATAGTTTTAGCTTTACTATTGATTTAACATGCGCTCATACTATCAATGTCGATAACAGACCTAGATACATATTAACTTTGTGATAACCATTGTTGGGAGTTAGAGTGTAATTAAATAATTCAGGTGTTTGTTCATATTTGTTTGTTGGTTAAAATTATAGGAATGTACATGACATGCGGAACGTTATTTTGTGGATTAGAACATGACATGCTAAATTATGCACCGTGTCCACCACCAATGATGGAGTACAGTGATTTTTATAATCATGCATTGACACAAAATCTGAGTCATTTAGAGACTTGCAATATATCCCGAAGATGTCGGCTAAATGAAACTTTAACAGACCAAAAATGTCCGATAATGACAACATCAATATCAAGTATGAACTATTCCACAGATGGATTCACTTCATTCAAACCTACTGGCACTTCCCGTCAGTTTACCACAACAGAAACAAGTACAAATTATTCAGTTGACAGCAGTACTTCATCATCACCTACTGGGACCAACAATCATTATACAACTACGGCGTCGCAGACCACAACGGCAACAAAAATAGCAGCAACAACAAGTGAATGTAGTGACACGTGTTTAATAGCAATTTTAAGTGTTTTGTTACTACTATTTCTTGTAATATTGACCGTGTAAGTGAAGAAACAAAAATAGACACATTGTGTATTCTTTATCTAAATCTCGTTTACATTATCACTTTATATCATAAATTTAACTCAAATGTTATAACAAAGAAAGATAACTATACACATATGATTATCATTAAATTTGAATGAGCATACAAAACGAGAGTACAATGAATATATGAATAATTTCTTCCGATCCGTTATTATAAATATAATAAATCACGTAATTAGAAATGTTAACAAACTGATCCCAGCATCAAACTGATAGAAAAATACTCTAACAGGTCCATTATGTCTCAGAAATGCTATCATTTTTATGTCACAAAAACTGAAATAATTTTGGTATACTTTGTTGGCATTTGGTATAATTATAGTAAATTAGTATTTTGTATGGAAGTCAAAATACTAATTTGTTCACATTTTGCTACCTTTGTGACACATTATTGTACATTCAGTAATACTTTTTTCAGCTTTGAAACATCTAACATTCTCCAAATCCATTTTTTTTTTAAAAAGAATCAAAATATCATTGACATTCCTAAAGAATTTTATTTTTATGGATTTCTGACGCATAATTAGCCTTTTATTTCCCGCATTGCTTGCTTTATTGCTAGATGAAATGTTGCCTTAATTATACAAAACTATACTTTCATTTTAGGATAATCGTGAAAAGAAAATTGAAAACTAGGGTAAGTATCTTCATCACGAAGATTTTATAGTATCTTAAAATTTACAACATTTAATTAAAGCACATGTGTGCCAGTGCTGCTTACATTGAAACTGTTCATTACTTTGTTATATCAAGTGATCCAGTAGCTTAACCATTTAGCAAGCTACTACGGCTGATTTTGTCTTCCTTGAAAATACCGATGTGACCTCCTATGCTAATGTATTTAACTATTTCTATTACCACCGCTGCAGCTTTTTCACTGCCACAGCCATTGTTCTTGTTTCAGTTTCTATCGTTGAAAAAAGCTATAGCTATAGTCGTCAATATCATTTTCTCGCTCGTACAAGCATTTCACTACTGAAGCTGTTGTAATCGTCATTTCACTTTTAGTATCTCAGTAGTTCATAGTGTTTCCCTACAGTCGCATGCTATTGCAAGAAGGAATAATCTTGTGATACTACCGAAACTAATAACAAAATAATAACAGCATAAAAATCACTTCATAGCAAAATATGCTCAAATAAAGTTGTTATATCGTGTATTGTTTCACATTCAGAATGCAGAGATGAAAAGGCAAACATATACTTACAAAGAGGATGTCGCAGTAATCAACTATAGTTGCATTAAAGATGACGAACAAGTACGTTATGATGATATAAACAATTTCTCAATATTACGTGTACTTGCACCGGATTCAATCAACATCGAATTTAATAATTCAAATGATACCGCAAATAAGGAAGATTCCCCTTTTGATCTCGAACAAGCAAGAAGTACATCTTTGAAAAATGGAGGAAATGAACAAATAGATACTCATCTGTGATTGTGACAAAACCTTGCAATAATACTTATCGTATTGTCTATGTATCTTACATGCAGATATACATTTTTGTATTACACGTTATGAACTGACAATGAGATAACTTTACTGGTATTGGTAATCATGATGACCCCTTAGTATTGGCTTCCCTATATGTAGTAGGTTACAATCACAAGAGAGATCTCTAGATCAACATTTTTGGTTGAGGACCACACTTGGGCCTGGAATACTGTTTCTTTAACTATAAATCAGGATAAATACTCACGCATTGTGCATTGTGTTAGAAGAAAATTCTTCTTTATTTTAATTCAGGGCATTATCTTCACAATACTTACAAAAATCATTAAGGGTTTGTATAATTATACAAGCACTTAAGGTGCTTGAAACCAGATAAGTTAACTTAATTTTCTCTCGAAAATCTTCAGACTACAATACGTTTGGTATACATGTACGCGCAGTACCTAGCTAGTGTTGCTCGGAAGCTGTAGAAGTAAAAGTTATACGGGCAAAAACAAGCAAACAAACAAAACAAACACGGTTTATATTCGAACATGTGGACCTCGCTATTAATAGTGATTCTGTAAATTGTCACAACGGTCAGATTTTCTCTCTTTTTTAGACTGCAATATGTATCAATCAGTAAATGTGTGGATTGAAAAGCTTTGAAGAAGCTCACATAGGTTCAATATCATAATACAACTCTGGAGTGAAATACGGGACATTTTCATGTCCAATCATTGAACACTCACATGAGGCAAATAACATGCATGCAACCTGACTTTTCAATCGAAACATCCTCGGCTATTATCTATAATAACCTCTGAAACAATACGGATTGAAAGTAGTTCTACCACGTTGGTTTCAGATGGAAGTTTGCAATGTAAAAAGAATGTATATATTTGGCATCCAAAGGAAAAAAAAAAGTATGTTTCGGTAGAATTTTGATTTAAAATATGTCTGACAACACTTTTTAATTG